>NC_138768.1:74077157-74449657 GCF_965119305.1 Pelophylax lessonae
CCCCCCTGACCAAGCTGTCCCAGCTGAATTTTAAAGCTTGTGTAAGAGTTCATTAAAAAGGGGGGGGGGGGTTGGAGAGCTATAGTTACACTCTGCAGAGCTCAGTAAGGAGAGGTCTGAGAGCTTATTGGAAGGAAGGGAAACACCCCCCTTCACGTAGCACACAGGAAAAGAGCTGAGGCTGTCAATCAGCTGGAGGTTCCTCCCCTATCACCTAGTTTCTCTTGGTGTCAGAAAAACGTGTTAAGAAAAGTACACACTGTAGAGCAGTGATGGTGAACCTTGGCACCCCAGATGTTTTGAAATGTAGTTCCAAAACATCTGGGGTGCCAAGGTTTGCCATCACTGCTATAGAGGTATATACTTTGTTCATATTTCATGTCTGAGGTTTACAATCACTTTATAGTGGTAGTAAAGTTAACAAAAAAAAAGGGGGTCCTCCCTGCAAGTTTAAGCCATAATGTGCTAGTATGCACTGCATACTAGCACATTATGTCAGACTTACCTTTAGAATGGATACCTCCAGCACTTCCCTGTCACCGCTGACAGGGATTCCATCTTTAGCTGGTCTTCTTCTGGGTTTTTGGGCTCTGGCCATATGATTGGCCGAGCCGCGATGACGTCACTCCCACTCATCACTCGGGGATGTGCGTGGGAGCTCCGGGCACAGCACAGAACTCTGAAGGCACAGAGCACAGGTATGCCATTCCTTCGGAGCGCATGCACCAGTGGCATCACCAGCTGCTGCTCTCTGGAATATCTTTATCATTCATTTCACCTACACGTAAGCTTTATTATAGTCTTACCTCCTGTAGGTAAAAATAGTGCAAAAGAGTTTACTACCAATTTAAAGTAGAACTAACAGCAAACCTTTCTTTTTTTTTCATTTTGGATATGGTTATTTTTGCCATCGTTGTCCCCATTGGGTAGATTTCCCTTCACTTCCTGTATCATAACCAAAACACAAACTGAAATTCCTAGCACCAAAGGAGATCAGGGCTCCCCGCTGGCTTTAAGGCTGAGAACTGAATGATCAAACACCATTGATCGCTCAGTTCCCAGAGCTTCGTGAGCAGAGAGCCAGGACTGTCAGTCAGTGGCTCTCTGCTCTGCCCCTCCATCGTTCACTGGAGCGCTGGGCTGTGGAGGGGGTGGGATGGACTGGCTCAGGAGCTCAGTGAATCACTGAGAGGCTGAGCCAGGTGCCGGTCCAGGCTTCTGGGTGGATCCCTCCCATATGGTAGAGATCTTTCCCCAACCGGCTCTGTGACGTCAGCCGACAGCTTTGGCCCGCTGTAGGCTGAAAACGGATCACAGGAGTGCAAAACGAACTGCACTCCTGTGATCCACAAGAGAAATACAGCCAAATAAGCTTCGGCTGTACTTCTGCTTTAAAGGAGTTGTAAAAGCAAAAGGTTTTTATCTTAATGCATTCTATGTGTTTAGCAGCCTCCCCAGCACCCCCTAATACTTACCTGAGCCCCATCTCTGTCCAGCGATGTCCTTTAGCCGTCTTGGACTCTCCCTCCTGATTGGCTGAGACACAGCCGCTGTGCCATTAGCTCCCGTGGCTCTCAATCATAGTCAGTTAGTCAATCAGGAGAGAGGGGGGGGGGGCAAACTGCAGCTCTGTGTCTGAATGGCCACATGGAGCTGCAGCTTGGCTCGGGTGCCCCCATAGCCAGCTGCTTGCTCTGGGGGCACTCAACAGGAGGGAGGGGCCAGGAGCAGCGAAAAGGGACCCGAGAAGAGGAGGATCTGGGCTGTTCTGTGCAAAACCAACTGCACAGAATAGGTAAGTATAACATGTTTGTTATTAAAAAGAAAAAAAAAGAAAAAAAGAGACTTTTTAATCACAAAAAAAAAAAAAAAAGACTGTAGTCTGCAAGGGTGCAAAGAGCTGTAAGGGCCTCAGCTTGGATACAAGGGCTATAGAGTGTCACTTGAATGACAGTTCCAAGTCTGCAGGGGATGCTAAAATGACATCCAAGATGGCGACACCCAGCAGCAGTTTCAGAGCTGTTGGATGTATAAAATGGAAGGCTTTTAGTGCCCATTCACACTACCGCGACTTGTCAGGCGACTGGTCAGCCTGACCAGTCGTGGTCCATGCAGTGCAGTGCTTAGAAAATAGTTCCTGTACTACTTCGGGGCGACATCGGAGCGACTTGCATTGACATTCATTATATGAAGTCCGTGCAAGTCGTGCCGAAGTCGCGGTGCACGCGACTTCACAGGTCGCCCCCGAAGTCGTGCCACGGTAGTGTGAACCGGCATAGGTAAATAGCATGCATAAAATACTTTAAATGCACAAATAAGATTGTTGCTGAAATGAACAGTCTGGTGACAGGGTCTCTTTAAATAGACTATAAATTCCCAATAAATGTGTAGGCGATGACTTTTTGGTTCAGTTAGGTTAGATAAGAATCCCAATGCTGCGCTCCTACGATTGTATGGATCACATGTCCTCTCATCTCCCTGATGAGGGTCAGATAATGAGCAGTCCCTGTTTACAGATACACATTGTTTCAGGGATGAAGAATTCCATCGCACAGCTTGAGGTATGTTTTGAAAGGATTGTCTTAGAGTTGGGCAGTCTGCACTTTATTTTGGAAGGATTAATGGCTGTTTTAAATAGATGACTTATTGTGAAGTCTCATCTATCTTCCTAGCTGATGAAAGGTTGAATTTTTGCATTCTTGATCCGTGAGTAAACTCTCTCCAAAGAATGTGAACGTGTTCCTGCTGAAAATTCTCATTTAAAAATAGAAAATGGCATTGGCAGGCGAAGCCGGCATATATACGGATAAAAATAGAAAAATAAGGATGAGGATATTTTAAATAAAAACGTCCAATAACGTGCAACATAGGAATGTACAGGCTGACTTACATACACACAGACGGGAGCATTATTCCCTATTATATATGTTAAATAGTGAAAATATCCTTTAAAGAAAACCACCAAGCTGCGCAAGTGCTGTGAATATCATAAATAAATCAATATGTGAATAAATCGGTGCATAACCTAATATACAGAATATGCATGTATAAAAATTGATAACAAACAATTCAAAAATAACTTATTCAAAAAATCATTAAAGGTTCATGAAAAAAGTCACATATAATGCTGAAGGTATATAACCGCTCCACTGAAGTAAACTGAATCCCGTGGGCTAAAATAATTATATCACCCTGAAATCCACCACCAGTGTGACAACCGCTCCCATCAGCTGGCAACTCACCAAAGGTTATTGCCCCCCATTATCATGGTGTGGGCTAATGCGTTAAAAGGAATATATCATGCCAGTCCCCTCTGGGTCAATAGGGATCTGTAAGGACCTTGGGACAAGGACTGCATCAAGCTACGGACACAGAAGTTGAAAAACTGTTGGGATCAGTGTGGGAGAAGAAAAAGCCTAAAAACAAGGAAAACAAATGCAGTCACCACATCTAAGAATTGCTATTCGGGAGCTTTGTTAAAGGAGGAAGTTTGGTAAATCTTAAAGGAAATTGTACAAATATTGTACAATCAGATTGTATTGATTACTGCACAGATCTGGAAGAAATACACAAAGCACGCCATCTAAACAATGTCTGTAAATGCCATGTCCTTGTAGAGCAGGGGTGTCAAACTCCACTTCCATCGCGGGCCGCAATAGCATTATGGTTTCCCTCAAAGGGCCGGTTATATCTGTAAGATTAGATGTCCAGAGCACCCCACGCCCCCTTACACCCTTACATCACAATGCACCCCCTTACAAGAGGGTGGATCTGGGAAGAAGTGCAGGGTCTGGAGGAGAACCAGAGAAGGGCTGGAGTCAGCTTCTAGAGTCTGCTGAATGCTGAGACCAGGGGAGGCAGAGACAAGGTGGATTTTGCGGTAGCACAGAGAGGTGCAGGATCTGTAGGAGGAGTTCTGCCCTCCTCTCTGATGCGGACTGCTGAGGAGGGGGGGGGCAAGCCTTTCTGCAGCTGCACAGAGTACTGCAGGATCTGGCAAAGGAGTTCTGTCCTCTCTGCTGCCGACTACAGAGAATATGTGGGGGCCGAGACAAGGGGGCTGCCACAGCTGCATGAGAGGTGCGAGGGCCACATGAAATGGCCTGGGGGGGCCAAATTCGGCCTGCGGGCCTTGTGTTTGACACCTGTGTTGTAGAGGCTCATGGAGTTTTGGGAGCTGCTGCCAATCAGCTGCCTTGGAGGTGGAGCAGGGGAGTGGCTTCAAAGCCAAAGACCTCAGCCTTGTCAGTGCATGCATAGTTGGCGGGTCCTGCTATAGTCCCTGTTGGGAGCAAGCATGCATGTTTGGCGCTCCTTGGGACCTGCAGCATTATTAATTTTTTTATATATAAGAGAGCTTAACAACACTTTAAAAAAAGGGTTATCTGGATTTTGGCTTTCATTTCTTTGTCTTTTGCCTGTAATTTATATAAAATTCCAGCTAAGACTACCTTGTCCAAAGGGCAGCAATGCTGCTGTGCCATTTCATTTCAACGTTGTCACCCTATTAAAGTTGAAAGATAGTGGATCCACTGACAGGATCAACAGGTGATTAAAATCCATCTATCTATCTATCTATCTATCTATCTATCTATCTATCTATCTATCTATCTATCTATCTATCTATCTATCTATCTATCTATCTATCTATCTATCTATCTATCTATCTATCTATCTATCTATCTAGATATATATCTAGATATATATATATCTATATCTATATAGATATATATATATATATATATATATATATATATATATATATATATATCTATATCTATATGGATATATATATATATATATATATATATATATATATACATACATATATATATATATATATATATATATATCTATATCTATATAGATATATATATATATATCTATATAGATATATATATATATATATATATATATATCTTATCATAAAAGAGAACCAGTCTAAAAATACTCAAAATCTCTACTGTTGTAACAATAGTTCAGCATTACCTTTCAGGAATAGGTACGTGTGCTGCTACTCACTTGTATTCCTACCCTGTCAGGGCAGAAATGTTATCCAGTCAAACCTTTATAGTGACTTGCTTGTTGCATGCCTAAGCACAGCTGGCCATGTACTGTTTGAATTTTGTCCGGTTTCTGTTGAATCAGCCATGAGTGGCCCTGACAGCATTCTCACACCTGACATTCTTTGATTAAAATTTGAAGGAGCAAGGCAGAAAATTTTCGGACACACACCAGCTGCAGTTACTGTGCGGGTATTCTGTCTGCCGCCAGCGCTGGCTGTCAGAATACATTAGCTGCCACTGCAGATTCATACACCTGTGCTGTATAGCGTAGATGGACAAAATATTTTCCACTCCTGCTATTTGCACCACCAAACACCTCTATGATGCAGATACATTTCCCCTATAGTAAAATGTGCTGATTGTATCCACCCTAAAGCCTTATCAGTTTATTTTTTTTTTCATTCATTCTGAGTTGACAGTTTCATTTTCATTCACAAAAACCCCGCCCCACTTGCACCACAACACAGAGTTGATCAGGACCCACAGAAGCCGGCCAAACGGTTGATTTAGCTCCAAGGGGGCAGAGTGAAACGCGTTAGTAGTGTGGCTTAGCTGGAGTCCAGGCTGAGGCTGCCATTCATCTCACTTCATGCACATGGGTCTGCTTCATGATATGCGACTTATGGACCTTTTCTTTTAACATTTCTGTCGGACCAGCTGCCATACACACAGGCTGAATGTTGGCCCACTTTTATTGAACCAGCTAATGTCGCCTGGCATTGGCCGTGTGTTCCAGGCTTAAGGTGTGACAAAGCACATGAGCAAAGGAATGACTGCTTCCATCGGGGATACTCATACAGGTATTTTCTCTGTATGACAGATCTCCTATACTATCATTCAGTACATTTCACACTATAAACTTGGAGAAGTAGTACGTCTAATAATCTATGTACTGTATATGTCAGCACATAGACACTAAGTGGTGGAGCATTAAAATAAAGGCTAATCATTGCATTTATGCTTTCAGCACCTCAGTGTAGATTGTTACTTGAAATAAAAAGAGTTATGTTACATGTAGGTGTATGTTTAAAATTCAGGATGCACATAGATTGCAGATCTCATCTCAAAAGTGGGCCCTAACGCCTGGATTGGATAATCCTAAAAAATACTTACTTGTGTAAAGGGAATGCTGACCGATGGATCACTTCCTGTCTGGTAAAACCATTGTCACAAGGACAGGAAACAAGCCCTCTAATGGAGTCCTGGATAGCAGTAAAAACCAGACAGGATTCTAATCCCATAGCTCCCAAATGTCCCTAATTTTGAGGGACTGTCCCTGGTTTGGAACAATGTCCCTCGTTCCTCCTCATTTGTCCCTCATTTTGGTCTAATCTATATAGTTGTATAAAAAAAAATGCACTATTTATCTTTCAAAAAGTGTTCCCAGTCCTAAACCTTTCATCCAATTTCTCAGTGGTTGCTTTTATAAATTTCAAAATCCAATAAAAAGGAGTAGTAGTGGTAAAAAATAAATTAAAAAAAGCACTTGTGGGTTTAACCACTTGCCGACTGCCTAACGACGATTTACGTCAGCAGTCAGCCCCTCACAGGCAAAGTGACGTAGTACTACGTCGCTAGCCTGTGAGGCTCTAGGGAGCGAGCATGCGCTGCTGGAGGTGTGCTCCCACTCGCTCACGGACCTCCCCCCCCCCTCCCGATGTCCGCCGGTCACTCGCGATCGTCGGTTACACTGGGAGAAAGGCAGGCGGCTTTATTTACATTGTCATTCTCCCTGCGTAACAGCAGAGATCATACGGTCCTGCTATGTAGGGCCGTAGATCTCTGCTGTTACATCACAAGGTACATCCAATCACAGTTAGAAACACGCCCCTAGGGACACACACTTAACCCCTCCTTCTCCAATAAAGTTAACCCCTTCCTTGCCAGTGTCATTTTTACAGTAACAGTGCATATGTATAGCACTGATTACTGTAGTAATGTCACTGGTACCCCCAAAAATGTCAGTCAAGGGTCCGATCTGTCCGCCGCAATGTCGCAGTCCCGCAAAAAAAATCGCAGATCGCCGCCATTACTCGTTAAAAAAAAAAACAATAAAAATGACAAAAATCTTTCCCTTAGTTAGTAAACGCAATAACTTTTGCGCAAACCAATCAAAATACGCTTTTTGCTATATTTTTTACCAAACATATGTAGCAGAAAACAAATTGGCTTAAAATGTTAAAAAATTTAGATTTTTACATTTTTTTTGGGGGGGGGGGGGGGGAATTTCATATAAAAAAATGTGAAAAATATTGTTATTTTTGCAAAATTGTCGCTCTTTTTTTGTTTATAACGCACAGGTGATCAAATACCACCAAAAGAAAGCTCTGTTTGTGGGAAAAAAAAGGACGTCAATTTCATTTGGGTACAGCGTCGTACGACCGCGCAATTGTCCGTTAAATTCACGCAGTGCCGAATTGCAAAATAGGCCCTGGTCAGGAAGGGGGTAAAATCTTCCGGGGCTTAAGTGGTTAACTAATCTTTTTTGTATGTGTATTTCTCCTTTAAGGGGCTGTGACGGGGGGTGGGGGTTGCTCATTTCCATCCCAAAAAGTTGGGAGGTATGTAAAATCCCTTACCACTCCATCCAAAACTTTAGCAGGACATACACTTTACACATATTTTGAAGTAGGCTTTGCTCAGGACTGCACTGGGGTTCTCTAGGTGTGGTGATCAGTTCTCGAACTGTGTTGGTCTGATGTTCTCCTTGTTCCTCTGCCAGGTCTCCTTTGTTGTTGGCGTGTGAAGCCGGACAGATCAATATGGTGGATCTTTTGGTGAATAGGGGAGCCAGCCTGACACTAACAGATGCCTTGGGCCATGATGTCATTCATTACGCCAGAATGTCGGGAAATGCTCAAATCCTCACTCTTCTCCTCTCCAAAATGACCAACGAGACGGGTATGTGCAGCCAGGCACTATGTATGTCATAGATCTCTCACCACTTCTTTACTGCCCTTATCTTACTCAATGCCTCTCTGGCCCAGAAGGGTCATTTGATAATCTTGGAATTTGTCATGGATGTATTAAACTCTGGACTCGTTTTCCATTACCTCTTCGTTTTTCCACCTACTTGAAATATTTGCTGTCATTTCCTTGTTTAACTTGTTTACTGCAGGGTCTACCACAGTGCAAGTCACATAAACCCCAGAAAAGAAGCAGTGCATTGTATTGTGTTTTTTTTTTTTTTTTTTTTACATCAAACTTACCTTTGCTGTACATGGGCACTTTATGAATCGAGATTAGAGACACTGTCACCATTTCCCACTCTAGAGCAGGAGTCTCCAAACTTTCTAAACCAATGGTCAGTTTACTGTCCTTTAAAGCTGCAAAAATATTTTTCCCTTGCAGAGGTGTTGTGTCCAAACTGCACGGGTCTTCCGATCCTTCTCACACATGCAAAAGACCGGTCCAGCACCCCCCCTCCTTTCCCGACTAACCCCCACCCCCATTCCAGCAGTCCTAAAAATGGACTGTTCCTGGTGTCAGCACACCCAGCGCACACTCCATAGTCAGTAACAGTCCACTGATGGACCGTGGGGGAGTGTGGTTTTCTGGAGGATCGAAGAATCAGATGAGTATAAACTTCATACTCACTCCTACAAAAAATGAGCAGTTGACTCATGAAGTGTGAGCACTGCCTCAGTGAATGGGCAAAAAAACGATTTTGGAAGAGAGTAGAAAATGCCCCAGCATCAGTGAAAGTAGACAGTGTTTAAGACTTGGTGGTCAGCAAGTGTAAAAAAAGATTAGCTAATGCCTGTAGGAGGAGGAATAGTGGATCATCATTGGTATTAGTTGGAGGAATAGGGCCCTATTATTAGTGTCAGTAGGAGGAGTAGTGCCAAATTGTTTATATCAGTGAAAGGAACAGTGCTCCATTGTTGGAGTCGTTAAAAGGACTAGTGCTCCATTGTTTGTTAGTAGAAAGAAGAGTGCCCCATTTTTGGAGTCAGTGAAAGGAATAGTGCCCCATTGTTGGAGTCATTGGAAGGAATAGTGCCCCATTGTTGGAGTCAGTGAAAGGAATAGTGCCCCATTGTTGGAGTCATTGGAAGGAATAGTGCCCCATTGTTGGAGTCATTGGAAGGAATAGTGCCCCATTGTTGGAGTCATTGGAAGGAATAGTGCCCCATTGTTGGAGTCATTGGAAGGAATAGTGCCCCATTGTTGGAGTCATTGGAAGGAATAGTGCCCCATTGTTGGAGTCATTGGAAGGAATAGTGCCCCATTGTTGGAGTCATTGGAAGGAATAGTGCCCCATTGTTGGAGTCACTGGAAGGAATAGTGCCCCATTGTTGGAGTCATTGGAAGGAATAGTGCTCCATTGTTGGTGTTAGTGGAAAGAATAGTACCCCATTTTTGAAAGGGAGGAATAGTGCCCCATTGTTGTTGTTAGTGAAAGGAATGGTGCCTCATTGTTGGTGTCAGTGGGTGGAATAGGGTCTTGTATCAACTGGAGTACTAGTGCCTCATTTTAGTGGTAGGAAGGGCTGAACAAAGGCAAGCAAAGGGTCATGGTTTGGAGACCACTGCTCTAAAGCCATTTTTCTTTTACTTTTTTAGAGAAACATATTTTATTACACGCTGTGTCATAATTACCAAGTGTTTAAAATTATTGCAGGGGCAGCCACCAGGAAGTCAGTTAGTGATGATATGCACAACCCCCAGAACTACATTTCCTAAAAGCCCTCTCCCTACACAAAGTGTGCGGCAGGCTCTTAGAAATTAAGACAGCAACATTTTTTGAAGGGAAAGTAACAAGTACAGTGGGGAAAATAATTATTTAAACCCCTGCAGATTTTGTAAGTTTGCCCACTTACAAAAAAATGAAGGGTCTATAAATGTTATCATAGGTGTATTTGAAATGACAGAGACAGAATATCAACCAAAAAAAATCCAGAAAAAAACATGATACAAATGTTATAAATTAGTTACAGTTTAGTGAGTATAAGTAATCAGTATTTGATCCTCAAGTAAAACATGACTTAGTGCTTCGTGGAAAACCCTTGGCAAGCACAGAGGTAAGACGTTTCTTGTAGTTGGTTACCAGGTTTGCACACATCTCAGGAGAGATTTTGGTTCACTCTTCTTTACAGATCTTCTCAAAATTTCTACGCTTCTTGGCTGTCGCTTGGCAACTCGAAATTTCGGCTCCCTCATAAATGTTCTATAGGATTAAGGTCTGAAGACTGACTAGCCACTCCATGACCTTAATGCACTTCTTCTTGAGCCACTCTTTTGTGGCCTGGGCAGTATGTTTTGGGTCATTTTCATGCTGGAAGACCCATTCACGACCCATCTTCAGTGTTCTGGCTGAGGGAAGAAGGTTCCCATCCAAGATTTTACAATACAGGGCCCCGTCCATTGGCCCCTCAATGTGGTAAAGTAGGCCTATACCTTTAGCAGAGAAACAGCCCCAAAGCATAACGTTTCTACCTCCGTGATTGATTGTAGGGATGATGTTCTTAGGGTAAAAGTCAGCATTTTTCTTCCTCCAAACACAGCGAGTCAAGTTAATGCCAAAGAGCTCAATTTTGGTCTTATCTGACCACAGCACTTTATCCCGAATATTCTCTGAATCATTTAGATGTTCATTAGCAAACTTCAGACGCGCCTGTACATGTACCTTCTTGAGGAGGGGAACCTTGCGGGTGCTGCAGGAATTCAATCCATGGCGGCGTATTGTGTTACCAATGGTTTGTTTGGTGATTGTGGTCCCAACTGTCCTGAGATCATTCACAAGCTCCTCCAGGGTAGCTCGGGGCTGATCCCTCACTTTTCTCATGATCATCCTCACTCCATGAGGCAAAATCTTGTATGGAGCTCCAGACCAAGGGCGATCAATGTTTATTTTGTATTTCTTCCATTTCCAAAAGTTGTTTCCTTCTCGCCAAGCGTCACAATCTACAGCGGCACGTATACAATTTTGTCCCGGAGGTCCTTTGACAGCTCTTTGGTCTTGCCCATAATGGTGAGGTTTGAATGGAAGAAAGAGATTCTGTGAACAGGTGTCTTTTATACACATAACGAGTTGTCGTTAGGAGCACCTTCTTGAATTGACAGGGCTAATCTATGTACCACATGAGCACATACTGTAGCCAGTCTGTGGGAGCCAGAATTATTGTTGGTTGGTACAGTAAGGGATCAAATATTTATTTTACTCTCTGAACTGCAACTCAATTTATAACATTTGTATCATGTTTTTTTTCCTAGATTTTTGGTTGATAGTCTATCTCTATCATTTAAAATACACCTATGATAAAAATATAGACCCTCATTTATTTGTAAGTGGCAAACTTAGAAAATATGCAGGGAATAAAATAATGATTTTCGCCGCTGTATATACAGTAAAACAGGCAGGACTGACAACATTGCTTAGTATTTCAATGCAGCACAGCATTGTCAGCCAACAACAGAAGGTTGAGATGTCACTGGATTTCATGCAGGATCAACATTCATTATGTACTTGCAGGGATAAAACATAGCATAATGTAGAGTAAAGATATACCGTACTTAAAATGTTTTTTTGGGCTTTTTTGCCCAGACATACCCTTTAACTGAACTTGCACTTGTTGTTTCTCTACACAGGACTAAGAAGCCCAACCAAGCCATCGCAGGTACTTATCAATGATCCAAAAATGTGTATTCATGTTTTAAATACATTACCTATGTTTGCAATATTTTATAGTTTGTAATAATTTGCAGCATACGATTAACAGGCCCTTAGTAATATTTCTGCTCAAATCATCCTCTATATGAGTCCAGCACAGACTTTTTTATTAGTTCTGGATAGAGTAGGGAAGTGTTGGCACCTCTATTAGAAGATCCATCCTCTCTGTTGTCCTTGTGACCTCTAACACACAAAGTAGAGTAACTGCCGGTTCACATTGATCCGACTTGGTCGCCTGACAAGTAGCTTCCAATGCCTTGCAAGGGAACCGTTCTAATCAGAGCGACTCAAGTCGCTCCGACTTAGAAAAAGGTTCCTGCACTATTTTTTTGCAAAGTTGTAGCGACTTGCATTGACTTCCATTATGAGAAGTCGTTGCAAGCAACGCCAAAGTCGCGGTGCACGGGCGACTTCATTAGTCGCCCGAAGTCGGGGCGACTTCGAGTCGGATCAGTGTGAACCGACACTAAAGGTATATCTTCCAATGGAAATCTATTCAAAAGTAAAATAAAGCTTTAATTTAAGTCCAAGCCAATAGCACCTAAAGCTGTATTAAAGGTCGCGGTCTGTGCATGTTCTGGGGCTCTTAGTTATTTCTTTGCAAGTATCTCTGCTGTACTTAATGACAAAAGGGTGTTGAATGTATTTACCAATGCAAAGTACAATAAGGTCCCTTTCACACACGATTTTACCGCAATTTTGCCACAATTTTGACTGGACTTGAAGCAATGCATATATCTTTGGAGCTCAAAACGCGTTAAAATCGGTCCAAAGTAGTGCAGGGACTACTTTGAAATCGTTGCGACTTGAAGTCGTACAGATATGAACAGTACTTATTGCAAACCATGGAGTACAATTTGTCATGCGACTTTGCAGTCCCAAATCGCAGGACAAGTCGCACAAGTGTGAAAGGGGCCTAAATCATAATGACCAATCAGAACATTTAATCTTGTACTATTCACAGTAAACTAATTTGCTGCTTTGGTTTTGTTGACTTAGCTCATCCTAACTGTGATTTGTACTGCCTTACCCAATAAACCAATGTTAGTCTACGAGTTTAAATTGTAAACAGTTTTTTGATGGATTTTTAGCTTTATTACCTTTAGATATATCCATTCTGCCATCTTGATTGTTGACTTTCTTCCCTCCACATCTAGAGAATGAGTACATCTTGTAACAATCAAAATCACATAGGACCTTTAGATACTGGTCTGTGAGCTAGTTTATCAGTGGCAGTTATTTCTTTGGCTTTGGAATACTTCATACTGTCAAAAAGAAAAGGTGGTGTGAAACAGATATGGACAGAAGTCTTTGGGCTGATCATGTGACTTGCAGTGTCTTCTTCCTCTCCCAGTACTGGGCAGCCCTCAATAATGCAAAAAGTGATCTGATGTGATGATGTCAGTGCCACTCTCTGCCTTATTGTATGTGAATGCAAAGTGCTATGCTGATGCCCCTCAGGGGCGGGCACATGACACCCTGCTCTTACAGTATATCCTCAGTCTTTTGGGTTGAATAATGTTGGATGTCATTTAGTTCATTTAGTCCAGAAAACTGAGGACATCTAGTGGTGGGAAAGCTTTACTGCAGGGGACAGCAGCAGAGAGCAGACAACTATTGCTCCCACCTCCAAGGAAGCCTTAAAGAAAATAGCCCAGAGTTGGGCTTTAATCTTTGATGCATCAGTATAATGTCTACAATTGGTGATTGCATCTAAATTTAACCCCTTCTGGACATTTCTGCATGTAGAGCGATGATTATCAGAGTTGCATGCTTTCATTGCGCCCCAATACTCTCTTTTTGTTTTTTTACTTTTGAGATGAACATAGAGTAGCTTTACTACATCTGTTTGAGGTTACTATTCCTTGTGATATCTTTACTCTGCACTAGCAATCAGTAGTATTTCTCGCCATAGTTCTAGAACTTTATAGTCTTGCTCAGTTTCCACTAACCCAACTAACAGCTCACTTTTTCTGGCCTATGAAACTTTCAGCATGATCAAGCGAATAGATTAAGCTCAGAAAGAAGTGGAACTCCCAAAAAGCGCAAAGCTCCGCCTCCTCCTATCAGCCCTGTACAGGTAATACAAAAAATGAGCATCTTCTGTCTTATGTTTCTTAAAAGATCTTTATGGGACTTTTTTCTATTTTCATGTGACTTAAAAACGGTATTAAACCCAAAAATCTATTATTGCAGCTTACCAACCATTAGATGTGGTGGCTGCATTAGTTTTCTTTTCTTTTACTTTTTTTCCCCCTCTGTTTTCACCTGGTGATCTGGCCAGAGATACCACTCTGGAGGACTGACTACAGGGGGCACAGCAGACAGCATCATAGTCCGTCTCAAGGGAGGGTGGTGTTAAATGTATTAGCAGATTAGATACCCTAACAAATGGATGCAAAACTCCAGCTTACACTTTTATAAAGGTTTAGCATGAATAAATAAAAGATGATCATTCTAATCGCCCCTGCCAGTGATAAGTGGTTTGTCTCATCCATGTAAACTGATACATTCTGCTGGAGAGCTGAAAAGACTGTGAAAAACAGACTTGCTGGCTGGTTTACCAGATGAACACCGAAGAAAGAAAGCCTAAAAAAAGAAATTTAATGAAGCCATCACATCTTAGAATTGGTAAGCTGCAATATAAAACAGGTTTGCTTCTGGGATTAATACTGCTTTCACTCTGTAGTGCAGTTTGCATCAAAGCCATTTATAATACTATAGGCATTTTCTAAAATACGAAATGGGGCCTGTAATGTAGAGATTGTGCATAAAAAGACAGCCAGAGAAGAAATGACTAGTCACCAGTATTCCCTGTAGTTACCCTGTGTGAACTGCATGGAAGTGACTTGTTATCTTGGTATAGGCAGAGCTTTGCTTCCTCATGTCCCTCTGGTGACTGGTGATCTGATGACTGCTGGGGAAATTCAAGAAACAGCAGGAGAGGTTCAGGAATCAGATCCACAAAATGAATGCAGGAAGATGCGAAAGCAGGGAGATTCATGTTTGCAGGTCATCAGGTACAGCTTCCTCTCCAGCAAGCAGGACATCATTAAATCTCTTTTCTAAAGTGCCTTGAAAAAATATTCATACCCCTTAAAATCTTCCACATATTGTCATGTTACAACTAAAAACGGAAATGTATTTATTGGGATTTTATGTGATAGACCAACACAAAGTGGCACATAATTGTGAAGTGGAAGGAAAATGATAAATGGTTTTTAAAATATTTTACAAATAAATATGTGAAAAGTGTGGCGTGCATTTGTATTCAGCGCCCTTTACTCTGATACCCCTAAAATCTAGTGGAACTAATTGCCTTCAGAAGTCACCTAATTTATTTTATTATTTCAGGTACTTATATAGCGCTGTTAATTTACGCAGCGCTTTACATATACATTGCACATTCACATCAGTCCCTGCCCTCAAGGAGCTTACATCCTAAGGTCCCTAACTCACATTCATACATACACATAGTAATGCCAATTTTATACAGGATCCAATTAACCTACCAGCATGTCTTTGGAGTGTGGGAGGAAACCAGAGTACCCGGAGGAAACCCACGCAGGCACAGGGAGAACATGCAAACTCCAGGCAGGTAGTGTCGTGGTTGGGATTCGAACCAGCGACCCTCTTGCTGCTAGGTGAAAGTGCTAACCACTACACCACTGTGCCGCGCTAATTAGAAAATAGAGTCCGCCTGTGTGTAATTTATTTTTCAGTATAAATACAACTGTTCTGTGAAGCCCTCAGAGGTTTGGTAGAGAACTTTAGTGAACAAACAGCATCATGAAGGCCAAGGAAACCACCATACGGGTCAGGGATAACGTTGTAGAGAAGTTTAAAGCAGGGTTAGGTTATAAAAAATACCCCAATGTTTCAACATCTCACTGAGCACTGCTCAATCCATCATCTGAAAATGGAAAAAGTATGGCACAACTGCAAACCTACCAATACATGGCCGTCTACCTAAACTGACAGGCCAGGCAAGGAGAGCATTAATCAGAGAAGCAGCCAAGAGGCCCATGGTAACTCTGGAGGAGTTGCAGAGATCCACAGCTCAGGTGGGAGAATCTGTCCACAGGACAAATATTAGTTGTGCACTCCACAAATCTGGCCTTTGTGGAAGAGAGGCAAGAAGAAAGCCATTGTTGAAAGAAAGCCAAGAGAAGTCCCATTTGCAGTTTGCAAGAAGCCATGTGGGGGACAAAGCAAACATGTTGAAGAAGGTTCTCTGGTCACATGAGACCAAAACTGATCTTTTTGGACTAAAAGCAAAACACTATGTGTGGCAGAAAATTAACACTGCACATCACCCTGAACACGCCATCCCCACCGTGAAACATGGTGGTGGCAGCATCATATTATAGGGATGCTTTCAGCAGGGACAGGAAAGCTGGTCAGAGTTGATGGAAAGATAGATGGAGCCAAATACAGGGCAATCTTAGAAGAAAACCTGTTAGAGTCTGCAAAAGACTTGAGACTGGGTGAAGGTTCACCTTCCAGCAGGGCAACGACCCTAAACATACAGCCAGAGCTACGCTGAAATGGTTTAGATCAAAGTATATTCATGTGTTAGAAGGGTCCAGTCAAAGTCCAGAACTAAATCCAATTGAGAATCTGAGGCAAGACTTGAAAATTGCTGTTCACAGACGCTCTCCATCCAATCTGACAGAGCTTGAGATATTCTGCAAAGAAGAATGGGTACAAATGTCCCTCTCTAGATGTGCAAAGCTGGTAGAGACATCCCCAAAAAGACTTGCAGCTGTAATTGCAGTGAAAGGTGGTTCTACAAAGTATTCCTGGGGGGGCTGAATACAAATGCACGCCACACTTTTCAGATATTTATTTGTAAAACAAAATTGGAAAACCATTTATTATTCTCCTTCCACTTCACAATTATGTGCCACTTTGCGTTGGTCTATCACATAAAATCCCAATAAAATTCATTTACTTTTTTGGT
Organism: Pelophylax lessonae; assembly: GCF_965119305.1. Classification (NCBI taxonomy): domain Eukaryota; kingdom Metazoa; phylum Chordata; class Amphibia; order Anura; family Ranidae; genus Pelophylax; species Pelophylax lessonae. Next base: position 74,093,860 of record NC_138768.1, read on the forward strand.
TGTAAAATGACAAAATGTGGAAAATTGCAAGGGGTATGAATAATTTTTTAAGGCATTGTAAGCTTGTGACTACAGCAGTCACAGTCATCAGTTTCTTAGATCCCACAACTATAAGTGACTGGGCACACTCACATACCAGTAAGTGCAACTACTAGGTTTCAAGAGGAATTTAAGACAAAAGGTAAGTCTTTCAGAGTACTGCTGAGGCACCATTAATATTTCCAGATATTCCATATAAGTTATCAAATGTTCATTTTGAGTTCATGTCTCAAAAATATGTAAAGTATGTAGCTTCACCTTCTAGATAATATGCTCTTCATAAAGTGTTCTGTGATTAAAAAATATACAGTGCGATAAAATGACCATTTATCTGTTGATCAGCGAATAGTTTGTAATGTTTTCATAGAAGTAATGATACTTATCACAGTTCCTTGATGTTAACATCAATGTATCCAGAATTCCCATCTGTCTCTCTGAGTGCCAACCCAATCTTTTGTCACCAACAGTAATGGATGTTTGGCAGATCAAACAGAGACGTTTCTTAGATCAGATCCTTTCTGTAATGAAGCCCATAGTGTGTGAGAGGAAACCTTGAAGACTAACCGGGTGTCTGCAGTTAATGAACAGTTATGTTCAGATTGAATTGGAAGATCTTACTTTTACATTGGTTCCAGGCTATGGATAAATGCCTAATAACATATGCTGTCTGGATATCTTTTGTATTTGAGTTAGTTTAATAAATCAGAGATATTCTTAGTATAAGATGTAAAGTATGTTCTGGAGGATATATACTGCATAAAAGAGACCCATATCCAGACTATACTCAAGAAACATAGAAGATATGTCCATTCCCTCCACTATGTATCACTTTTTACATAAAAAAACAGCTCTGTCATTTCGTTTGATCAAACTTTTTCTTTGTTGTATAATTATCCCATTACCCTGACTTTAAATGTCCCGACTGGTGGATTTTCAGTGGTTTTGGGGATCTCTGCAATTCTATGTATGGAGAAACCTCTGACCCTTGTGGTCAACACAGAACTAACTAGCAGATGGAGCAAAGAGATGACAGTATTCTAATAATGAAACTTGATAGGAGAGGGTACTGGTGAGGTCTTTGGGTTCATTAAGATCCCATATCAGCCCCACACATTATACAATAAACACCCACATTTGTTTTCCTGTCATTACAGCTCAGTGACATGTCCTCTCCAGTATCCTCAACATCAACTCCGCTCTCAGCCAAAGGAGAAGTCTTCTTCACAGAAAAGGGCAGCAAGGTAATACTGAGTGATAAGTATAGTAATGTTGGTATACAGTACATCAGATCAATGGATGCTTTTCTTTCTTTTCCTCCATTGAGGGACAGAGGAACCTCGGATTATGCTGTTGCCTACAGGTGGATAGGACCCTGGCAAGCAAAAAACTGTAGACCTGCCCAGAATAACCCCTCCTGCTATCAGCAGGCCTTAGTCTTTCTGCTATTGTCCTAAGAGAATGGAGATTTTCTTTTTCTTGAAGATTAAAGAAGAACTATAGGCAAAACATTTTTTTTCATTTTGGATAGAGCACGGAAGGGTTATAACCCTTGTCAGATTTTTTTTTTTTTGCCATCTGTATCCCATTGCATAAATTTATATTAAAGCGGAGTTCCGGCCACGAAAAATTTTTATCAATAAAAATACCCCCGGGACAATCAGGGCTAGTACATTCCAGTACAATGGATAGCCTCTGTACTGTCCCGGATCGCACTTACCTGCAAGAAGAAATACTTACCTTTAAAATTTCTTCTCCAGCGTTGCCATCTCAGATGTGGGCAGCTGAAACCAGCGCGTCCTCTTCTGCGTCCTTTTCCGTGTCCTCTTCTCCCAGAATGCGCCTGCACCGGCCCCGCTCGTCACTTCTGGTGCGACGCTGCATTCCTCCACAACTTCTGGGCATGCCCAGAAGCTGTTTAGCAGGGAATGTGGCGTCGCACCGGAAGTGACGAGCGGGACCGGTGCAGGCGCATTGATTCCTGGGAGCGATGACGTTCAGCTCCCAGGAATCATTGCAAACCGGAAGTGACGGCGCAGGCCGGGGCCGCCGAGGGAGGAAGTGGAAGAAAGGTGAGTATATTTTTCTACAATAACAAGGTAAGTAAAAAAAAAAATCATAACTATCCATTTCTTTTTCAGGTGACAAATAGGAAGCGGATGGCCACAAAATCGATTATGTTGATTTTGTGGCCGGAACTCCGCTTTAATTTCCTGTCCCATAGCCAAACAGGAAGTGAAAGGAAATCCCTGCAAAGTAAGGGACTTCCTTGGGGACCCCCAGATCACCAGAACCAGTGTTCCCATGGGAAGATTTGCCCTGCGTTACTTTTCTGGGGACAACCCAAAATTTGGGATTTTCTTTTTCTTTCACTTTCAATTAAAATGGTAAACAGGACAAATATAGAGGGTTCATCTCTGTAACAGGGGCACAGAAAGCAATAAAAAAAGACAAGTGTTCTAATCCCTCTCCACTCTATCCAAAACCCAAAAAAAGTTTTTCTTTTAGTTATACTTTAAACTATTTTATTAAGTGTTTTTTTGTTACTCTTCAGTATTTTTTCTTCCATCAAAATTCTTCTCTGCATCACTGCTAGAGTTTGTCTCTCTGATTTTAACTATCCAGCGCAGTTATCCTTAGCCTGGTATTTGGAGCACTACATACATACCCTACTGGACTGGATGTTGCAGGGGTTGCCTGAAAGTGACCTTCAGGTATTGGATTCCGAGTTGGATGATTAGCAGACTCTGTACTGGTAATAATTGGCTGTGGAGCACTTTCCAGGTCCAGAGCCACTACCATTGCCTCAGTACTTACCTTGACTTATTTAGTGAGTAGGCTAGTTGGCCCAAACATTGAGAGCTACCTCATTTACATAGGCCACTGGGCACTTTTAAATCACCTGCTCTTGCCAGTTTCTACCACAGGAGGGTTTAATGGTCATTCAATCCTCATCTGCTACCATTTGTCTGGGTTTTGCTAATACCCAAGGCCTTTCTTCCTACTCTGAGCCTTGCATCTGATTCTAGACATGAAGGGGACAGCCCCACTGTATTGGGTGCTCCCAGCGTACACTCCACTAATGGCTTAGTGGAAGCTTTCAATGTGCCTACTGATGGTGCCAACATCTACAGCTTGGAGACATATTGACCTCTGCTGTTAAAGTCGGTTTCATCATTGGAGTCCTCATTGGATCCGTTGGGTATGGCTGGATCCTCTGCCCATTTGGCTGAGGTGTTTACTACACTCATCCAAGACTTCTCTCACAAATTATTTATTTGATTAACTAGTGGCTTTGGGGTCAGCAGCCGCAAGGACTCTTTCTGAGAATCTGAGTCACTCCAGTCCCTTACTGATTGAGAAGTCACAGTCCACGTGTTACTCCCAAGTTTAAAGACAGAGTTTCAGCTCGTAATGATACGGTGCACAGGACTCTGAAACTAGAGGATCAGCCAGTGGCTTCTACTAGTGCTTTTTCCAGTCTAGGATCCTTTAAAGTTCCTAAGGCCTGAAATAATTTCCCCTTGCAACCACTTTTCCAACTTTTTCTATATGGAGATTGGAAAAACCCTTATAATCTTTTTGCTCCAGCAAGCTTGAGTCAATTGTTTCTGTTTCTAGCTGGAGCAATTCTTTTGATTTCATTATGATTAGTGGTGTCAAATCAACATTAATTTTCGACTGCAGTGACGAGAAAGTTCGAAAGAACAGAATGAAAGATTTTTCTCGAGCGAAATAATTTCTAACCATGAAGTTTTCATTCAGCAAGCTCCATGCGGTCCAAAATTGATCATAAAAGCAAACAAAATTTTTGTTTGGTCCTCAGTTAGCGATACAAAAAGAGTGTAACTCCCTCTTTGTTTAATGCTGCTAAATGCCTGATCCCAAGGTACTGTGAACAGGCCACCTGTCTAACTGAATAGAAGCGAGAAGTTACCTATATCATGAAGGCTGAACACTGGATGTTTACTGTTAGGGACCAGTTGGAACGTTTCCGTGATATTTGGTTGGGATGGATGTGCTACTCCAAGGAGATCCCTGATACTTAATTGTATCCTTTGTGGATTTAGTAGCATCCCCCCTAGGCCCACACTTTAATCCCTGTCAGAATTAAAGGCCTTAATCTAGTTTTAGGCGTAGGCAACCCTGATACTACTTGGCTTGGTTTTACCTGGTTTTGCTCTTTGGTTTTACAACTCAAGATGTTTATTCCCCCTCTTTTCCTTTTTTTCCTTCTTTCTTTTTCTTTTCTTTTGTTATTTCTTCTTTCTTAATTATTTACCGACTGTTAGTATTGGTCTCTCATGGTACACTTTAATTGGTATAACGATACCCAGGATATGAATGATGTCCTTCATCTGGGTATCAAGATAAGAAGAATTGGCCACACATCACTGGAGTTCCAATTGCCTTTATTAAGATATCCAAGGTGGCACAACAAAACACCCACCAGCCCAGGTAGACCCGTTTCACACAGTGCAATTGTGCTTAATCAATAATCATTTGGTAATGAGAGTCCTTCACTTGTCTGGATGTTGTGAATGGGTTTTTCTTTACCATAGAAAGGACCCCGCGATCATCCACCACTGTTGTTTTCCATGGACGTCCAGGCCTTTTTATGTTGTTGAGCTCACCAGTGCGTTCTTCTTTCCTCAGAATGTACCAACCTGTTGATTTGGCCACTCCTGATGTTTCTGCTATCTCTCTGATGGATTTTTTTTGTTTTTTACGCTTTACAATTGCCTGTTTCACCTGCATGGACATCTCCTTTGAACACATGATGTAGGTTCACAGCAATAGATTCCAAATGCAAATACCACACTAAAGCCTCGTACACACGATCAGATTGTCAGACAAATTTTCGTCCATTTTTTGTTGCATGCTGGTCTCACATTGAAAGTGAAGAGGTTACTTTCATACGAAATTCTCGTACAACAGAATTCAACTTCAGAAGTGATGTCATGTGTTGAATTTTTTGTATGTATTCTTTCATTTCTGAGCATGCCTAGTCTTGCTTTTACGTTTTTTTTGGGATGGAAAAAACTGTACTAATTAAACGTAAATCGAACATTTTGTTCACGTACGATAAAAATTTTATATCCTGCACATACAGTTTTTGTTGTACAAAAATTCGTAATCGGCTGTCGAAAGCACCATACTAACTATCCGAAAATCGGCAGATCGTTCGTCAGACTAAATTTTACTTACGATTTTCTTATCTGTACAAATCAAATCCAGACCTTTTACCTGCTTATGGGTCCTTCCACCTGGGCTTTCCGCTCCGTTTTGCATAGTGGGGATCGATCCGCCGATCCCTGCTGAGCAGGCGGATGACAGGTCTGTCTCCGCTTACTTTGCAAGGACGGAGATGTCAGATCCACGCTGTCCGCTATGGGAGATCGGATGTAAACAGGCCGCCTGTCCGTTTTCATCCGATCCCCCAGAGGGATGGAAAATAGGGTTTCCATCCGTCTGGATTTCACGGACAGGATCGGATCGGATAGCAGCAGGTATCAGCGGACATGTCACCGCTGACATCCACTGCTCCATAGAGGTGCATGGAGCATCCGTAGAGGTGCATGGAGCATCCGATCAGGTCCTGAAAAACTGACAGACGGATCGGATCAGAAAGCCCATGTGAAAGGGGCCTAATTGATGGAGAAATAACGATGGAGTAGCCCACACCTAGTCAAGAAAATGCTTTTGATTTAATTGTCCAATGACTTTTGGTCCCTTGAAAAAGGGGGATGTCTATTCTTAAGAGCTGTAATTCCTAAACCCTTCCTCCAATTTGGATGTACGTACTCTTAAATTAATTGTGAGAGTGTGCACTTTCAGCCCATATCCATTATGTAACTATAGCTGGAATATGTCTTTGTAAATACCTGAAAAATACTAAAATTGTGCCTGTGTCCAAATATATATGGACTTAACTGCTTGTAATTCATCAGTGCATTTAGCTGTTTACCTGAAGTTCAGCTTTAGGCCTCATGCACACTGGACGTTTTTGGAGCTGCTGTTAGCAGCGTCAGACGTTTTTTTTTTTTTGCAGCTGCAGAACGCCCATCCATGTTATTCTATGGCCTCATGCACATATAGAGCTTTTAGGAGCTCCAAGTGGCATAGGCGTTTTACAGCTCCAAAAAAAACCCAGGAACTGTGCGTTCTGGAGCTGCAGCGTCAAGCTGTAAAAACGTCTGACGCTGCTAAAGGCTGAATAACATGGCTTAACGTGCGTTAAGCCACGTTATACGTTTTTTTTTCTTCCATTCAAAATCAATGGTTCCCTATGGGAGCCTATTGATTTGAATGGAAGTCGCACCGCAAGTCGGATCAGGATGATCCGACTTGCGGCGCGACTTGCGCTGTGAGAATCTTGAGGGGGAACTCCACGCCAAAATGGGGAAAAAAACGGCGTGGGGTCCCCCTCCCCCAGGTTCCATAGGGAACCATTGATTTTGAATGGAGGCAGAAAAAACGCTGCTAACAGCTACTGTGGCCAAACGTGCAATAACGCTAATGGAAAAAGCTACTGAAAGCACGTTTTTACAGCTGCTGTTTCCCGGCATCAAGTAAACAGCTTTGGAGCACGTTTTTATGACGCCCTGTGTGCATGGAGCCTTAAACCGATCCCTCATGGATTTATCTTGCTGCTTACTGACTGTTTAGCTGTTTTATTTTTATATATAAATTAGGCATTCAGTTGATTTTTTTTTTTTCTTCCTGCAGGATGAAAATACGCCTTTCAGGAGAGAATTCGGAGACAGACTGAGTGACAGTACAGGTAAAATTATAGGTTGCATGACTTAGACAGGCCATAGATGACTCAATTTTCTTTCCTTCCACCACAGATGGAAGGGGAAAAAAATCGCTCAATTCCTCCTTCAACACATTCAGTGTTTTTGAGAGAATGCCTCCTACATCGCTATTTTATACTGCCAGCAGGGGGCGCAGGGAGCCTTCCTGTCTGGCAGAATACAATGAATACTGCTGGGGGCTATAGCCGCTGCCAGTAATCGTATGTAGAAAAAGTTAAACCCAGCTTGCATCGACTTGGGTACAATCAGCCTGGCCATGCATGGATCATAATTCGGTCAGTCCCTGCTTTGATCCATGCAAGGACGGAATTAATCTATAGCAGATAGGTAAAGTGATAAAAATCATTCATGCAAAGGCTGCACACATTTAAATATGCACTGACTGACTAATTTTACCATCCTGCACACTTCATAGTAATTATGGGTGGTCAGAAAGCAGATTGTTGGCAGATTAGTTCTAAAATAGTCTAATTTGCTGGAATAATCCTTTTGTATATGAGCACCTTAACCTTTTCACTGCCAGAGCCCTTTTTGCATTTCATGCACACATGTTTAAAAAATAATTTTAGCCCTGAAGTTGATGTAAAACCCCCAAACAGTATATATTTTCTGAAAGCAGACACCCTAGAGAATAAAATAGTGGTACTGTAGTTCCAATTTTTCATGTCACACAGGTCTAGAAAATGCTAAATTTCAGTAAAAAAAACACACTAAAGTGAACTATAGGGCAAACAAAAGCAATAAATTAGCCAAATTTTTTGTTAAAATATAGAAGACGAGGTTGTGCTGAGTAAATAGATACCTAACATGTCAAACCTTAAAATTTGGGTGCGCTGTGAGATGGCGACAAACTTCAGACCCTTTTTTTTCTATAGGCTTCAAAAGCCCCACTATAGGTATCAGTTTAGTGTTACGGAGGAGGTCTAGTGCTAGAATTATTGCTCTCACTCCAGCGTGCGCTGTGTATGTGTCGCAAAGGACGTTTCCACACGTAGGTGCCCGATACATGCGTTTATGTTCATACGTGTGTATATGTGGGGGGACTCAACATTTTTTTGAGGGGGTTATGTGCTTTGGTGTAACTTCATTTTTTTGCTATTTATTTATTTCATTTAACTTTTTTTTTTCATCACAAAGGGGACAAAAAGTTCCTTATGTGATGATTTTTAGGTGACAGGTTCTCTTTACTGAGACATGCGGGGTCTAAAAGACCTATATTAAGAGTCTGCCTGTCAGTTCTACACACAGTCTTGGTGGCTGCTGCCACAGGATTGTCTGTGAAACCCTCCGCTGTCAGGTACGTACGACGTACAGACCAGGCAGCGAAAGGGTTAAAGAGAAACACCATTTAAAAAAAACTTTTCTTTCTATTCTGTCTGCATATGATGTCAGTGATCATTGTTCCCGGCTATCTCTGAGCAAAACTAAGGACTGATAAGCCCTTCTTTTCTTAAAGCGTAACTCCACTTTTGTTGAGAAAAGAACATTCCCCTCTGGGTGATCTCTGTACTTTGCAGGGATTTTAACAAACTTTGTTGCAGATTCCTACCTTTTGTTATTCTGAAGAAATCCCTGTTTGTTCCTCTGTGCTGAGTGGGTCTCATGGGAGTGGTTTCATAATTATCAATCAGCTGTGCACCTGCAGAGATCTAATGTGGAAATCTGCTGGGCCTGCATCCCTTTAGCTGTGTTCCCATTAGGAGTATCTCACCAAAAATGACATTTTTGTTGCAGGGGATGCCAGAAATCTGACTTGTATCTTAGGCAGACTTCTGGGGAAATCAGTGAGCCAATCACACAAGCTGGAGATGATGTTTTTGGGGGGGAGTTCTGTATATATTCCGTGTACAGAAGAACTCCAGGTAGCCATATTGCAAACAATATGACGTGACGCAATTGTATACCCTATATTATTTTTCTTTATTTTCTATTTTTTTTCCTCCACGACTTCTCAACTCCCTAGGACAAGCAGTTGGTTAGGACTACAGAAAACCTCCCCCTCCCCTCTTTTCTATAAGGCCCTGTTCACACCTGAGCGTTTTTCAGCTCGTAAAATGCTCATCTCTGAAGTCACAAAACACCCAACAAGTAAAATCCTATTCATTTCAATGGCCCCTGTTCACATCTGAGCGTTTTGTCGCCTGAAGCAAAATGCCTGAAGGTCAAAAAAGTACATGAGCTTCTTTTTTGGCAGATTACAACTGTTTTTGTTAGATGTCAATGCCTTAATCCAAACACCTGCAAAAAACGCCTGAAAAAAGCCCCCCAAAAAAAAAAACGCCTGAAAAAAGCCCCCCCCCCCTCCCAAAAAAAAAAAAAAACGCCTGAAAAAAAGCCCCAAAAAAAAAACGCCTGAAACCCCCCCCCCCCAAAAAAAAAAAAAACGCCTGAAAAAAGTCCAAAAAAGCCTGAAAACAATACACTCAGGTGTAAATGGAGCCTAAGGCCTTTTTCACATGGGCAGTAAAAATAGGCAAGTTGACCTGCATTTTTATCGCCCCTGACCACCCACCTCCAAACAAAAATGTTGTCCACTCCAGTGAGTACACATTGCTGCGGATGCGATGCTTTGCATTGCGGTGTGGCAACTTTACTTGGCATGTCCAGTCTGGCAGGCGTTAAAACCCATAGGACTGTGCCACTAACGATTGGATAGCAGTTGTAGTGCAGTATTTCCATGCAAAATAGCCCTTTGGTTGGGAAAAAAAAAAAAAACAGCCAAAAAACAATTGCCATTCGGGATTCAGTAGTCTCACCTACTGAATGTCTAAAAAGTGATCCACTCTGAATCACTTTTCAGGGGGCGATAGAGACATAGTTGAAAAGAGCTCTTTAGTTCACCAATAGAAATGGTCAGCAAATACAGGGAGCACAGGAAGAAATGAGCTTAAAAGATTTCTATCAGGATCAACGGGTAAAATGTTTTCACTTTAAAAAAGAGATGTAACAAAACACTATCAATGGAATATTTAACAGTCCAAACGTATACAAATACAAACCGTTCATTGTCAGTTTTTACTTATAACTGTCAGTGCCGGTTCACATATATGCGATGCGGGAAGCCTGCGAATCCACTGCGGGTTCCCACATCGCATTCAAATTGCAGGCAGTTTATATGCGAATCGCTGGGGGTGCCAATACAAAGTTAATGACACCCCCAGATAAGATTACATATCGCAGTGCGAACTGTCAGTTCGGACATGAATCGCATCACATAGGTGGAAATAACCATGCAATCCATTTCTGGTGCGGACCCAAAAAAGGGTCCTGTGCGTGTTGTGTCCGAATCCGATGTGAATTCAGACATAAAATCTGAATGGCTGAATTTGCATCGCAAAGACATCACATGTGATTAGCAGAGCAGTGCGCTCTGAATCACATGCGATGTCTGATATCTCTATAGTGTTAAACTCCCCTGGTTAATTCTTACCTATAGGTAAGCCTATAAGGGCTCTTTCACAGGGGCGATCCGATCAGATCCGCCTGTCAGTTTTTAAGGCGGATCTGATCGGATCCTCCATGCAGCTCTATGGGGCAGCAGGTGTCAGCGGAGACACCTCTGCTGCCATCCGTATCCGATCCTGTCCGTGAAATCTGGACGGATGGAAACCCTATTTTTCCATCCGTTCAGGGATTGGATCGGATCGGATGAGAGCGGACAGGCGGTCCGCTCTCATCCGATCCCGCATAGAGAGCAGCGGGGGCTGTGACACCTCCCTCTCCGCACTGCAAGCGGAGATGGAGCTGTCATCCGCCGGCTCAGCGGATCGATCCCCGCTGAGCAGCACAGATCCGCCTACGGAGGCGGACTGTGTGAAAGAGCCCTAATGTATGGGTACAGAAAATATCTCCTAAACTTGCACTGTTTAGGAGATATTTACTTGTGAAGCCGCTGGTGACGTCACCCGTGCATGGCATACCTGTGGCCATTCCTTCAGGGGCCATGAACAGCGGCTCCCACACGCATGCGCAAGAGCAATGTTATCTTGGCTCGTCCAATCGAAGGACCGGAGCCCAACAACCAGGAAGGGAGAACAGGTGAAGAAGGAAGCCCTGTCAGTGGTGACAACTCTCCGCTGGAAGGCTGTGTTTTAAGGTAAGTTTTACATAATGTGCTAGTATGAGATGCATGCTAGCACATAATAACTTTGCCTTGCAGGTTTATAGAAAAAAAGCTGGCGGCTTACTACCGCTTTATAATAGAACTATAGGCAAAATGTTTTTTTTTTTTCATTTTGGATAGAGTACAGGAGGGTTATAATCCCTGTAATGTTTATTATTGTCATCTGTGTCCCATTGCGGAGATTTCCCTTCACTTCCTGTCCCATAACCAAACAGGAAGTCAGTCCCGGCTCACACTATAGTGATGACAGACATTGCATGTGAGATTCGCAGCACACTGCTCTGCAAATCACATGCGATGTCTGTGCGATGCAAATTCAGCCATACAGATTGTATACAGATTGTATGGCCGAATTTGCATCGGATTCAGACACAACATGCACATATTAATTATTAATGTTGTAATAATTGCATTTAGTAGGCATTATAATTAGGCTTTGTTGCACTCATTAGATCTTTGCACTTTATATTTATTTATAGTTTTTTGTGTGGTCATACCTGATCACATTTAACACTTTATGCATATGCTATCTTATTATACATTGTTGCACATATGGTTTTTTTCTTTGCACATATATTTTACCTTTAGGCAGTGCCACCATACCTTTCCTTTTACATCTAGATAGGTCAGTGTTAGATCATGGAGGTCTATAGATGCAGGGATTTTAGGCTTCTTTCACACGGATCCGCCTCCGTAGGCGGATCCGTGCTGCTCAGCGGGGGATCGATACACAGATCCCTGCTGAGCAGGCCGGGTGACAGCTCCCTCCCCGCTCTGTGTGCAGAGAGGGAGATGTCAGAGCCCCGCTGCTCTCTATGGGGGAATCAGATGAGAGCAGGGCCATCTTTACCACAGGGCAAAAGGGGCAGCTGCCCTGAGCCCAATCATTGTTGTGGGGCCCAAAGCAGCTGCCCCTTGAGCCCGCACTGCCTGCAAATAGTTGATAAGTGGATTTGAGAGGGTCGAAGAAAATATTTGTCCAGGGTCCAATCAGTAATAAAGACGTCCCTGGAATGCATCCGGACTGTGTTTCTCTGGTGTGAACTGGCCTTGAATTGTACTCTGAGGAGGCTGGAGTGCAACCAGAGCAAGCTGGGGGGGGGGGGGGGGGGGACCAGTCACAGTGCTGGGACCCTGCTGGAGCCAAAAGAAAGGTGAGTGTTTATTCCCTTTCTGTGCACCCCTGGACATAATAGCATTTAACCCTTGCAATGTGAGAGGGCCTTACTGCCAGGGTGAATTTTTTAAAATGTTTTACTGAATTGTTGGTTCTGCACTGTAAATATACAAGTTAAAGATACACTGTCAATGGGGGGATTTACTAAAAGTGGTGCAGCTGTGCATAGTAACCAATCAGCTTCTAACTTCAGCTTGTTCAATTAAGCTTTGACAATAAGCCTAGGTTCACAGTGCATGCAGGTGAACTCGCACGATTTCAAACCGGCATTTCAGTGCGAGTTCGGGGGTGATTTGAGAGATATCTGTGGGTTCATGCACAGATGTATATTGAAATCACCCCCCAAGTTACCAAAAGTAGTGCAGGAACCACTTTTGGGAATCGGTGCGACGCCGGCTTTGCGGACGGTGCTGTTGCCATCAATAGGCTCTGATTTGGCATGTGATTTGACATGTCAAATCGGCCCGATGTGAACGGGGGCTAAAACCTGTAAGCTGATTGGTTACTCTGCACAGCTGTACCAGATTCTGTGTGCACCAGTTGTAGTAAATCCCCCCCCCCCCCCAGTGTGTCTATACAAGACAGAGTAACAGTGTCTCTGCTAAGGTTTCCCTTGACCCACCCTATACTTACCTTACAAGGGCCCCTGTTGCTACTCTTTTGACTCTCCTTGGTCCTAGGAGTTTGCTGCTAGACCCCCCTGAGCACTATCACAGGGGAGGGGGGTCACATTCTCCTTTATACCGAGTAATGTTGCCAGATGCTTTGGAGGAAGTATTGGTGAAGCAGGGCTGGTAGGATGAGTAACAGTGGGTACATTTTGAAAATAAGTCATTTTTCTCCTTCACTGACGTGTGCTGATGAGGTGGCACTGATGGGCACTGATAGGCTGCACTGATGGGCACTGATGAGGTGGCACTGATGGGCACTGATAGGCTGCACTGATGGGCACTGATGAGGTGGCACTGGTGGGCACTGATAGGCTGCACTGATGGGCACTGATAGGCTGCACTGATGGGCACTGATGAGGTGGAAATGAGGTTAATATCCTAAAGCCTAATGGAATGTTCACTTAGCTTGCAGAATAAAGCGAAACTGCATTCATTTCAATTATCCAATCATGTGCAAGGTAAAATCTCATTTTGTGAAATTTCACTTGAGTATTCAAAGTTACCGTAGCTTAAAGCGGAGTTCCACCCAAAAGTGGAACTTCCGCTTTAGGGAGTCCTGACCCCCCGACATGCCACATTTGGCATGTCATTTTTTGGGGGGGGGAGCGGGTACCTAATTTTGACAGGTACCCGCTCCCACTTCCGCTCGGAGCGCCGCGGCGCCCTGAGCGGAAGTTCTCCTCTCCCCCTCCCTCCCTGCAATCTTCTGGGACACGTCAGAGGTCCCAGAAGATTGCCGGCCAATCACGGCGCGCAGCGCGACTCGCGCATGCGCAGTGGGTACCCGGCTGTGAAGCCGCAAACTGTAACAGCTGGGTGCCCACAGCAGTGATGCCGGCGCCGAGGGAGAGGATCGAGGCTTCCGGCGGCCGCATCGCTGGACCGTTGGACAGGTGAGTAAATGGCTGGAACTCCGCTTTAACTGCGTTCAATAGGCTGAGTGACCATTATAGGCTGCTATAGTAATTCAACCCAAAGGTCATTGTGCCCTGCATGGACAAGTTAACAGTCTCTTTACCTATCACCAAGGCGTGTTAGTCGTCACCTTCTACTTGAATATATTTATAATAAACTGAAATGTATTTTTTCAGCAGCATATTTAATTGTATAAATATCCACTGATTACAGGGGAAGACAGTCTTCTAGATGTGAGTTCAGAGGTGGAACAGCAAGATACTCTTTCACTACTGCAAGCAAAAGTGGCTTCTCTGACATTGCTAAACAAGGAACTGCAAGACAAGTTACAGGTTTGTACAATCAAAATTTCCTTCCCTGCCAGTGTCATTATTACAGTAACAGTGCATATTTTTAGCACTGATTACTGTAGTAATGTCACTGATCCCCCCCAAAAGTGTCAAAAATGTCAGTTAGGGATCCGATCTGTCTGATGCAATGTCGCAGATCGCCGCCATTACTAGTAAAAAATTAAATAAAAATGACATAAATCTCTTCCCTAGTTAGTAGACGCGATACCTTTAGCGCAAACCAATCAAAATATCGTTATTGCGATTTTTTTTTTACCAAAAATATGTAGCAGAATACAAGTTGGCCTAAAAGGATGAAAAAAATAGATTTTTTATTTTTTATTTTGGGAATGTCATATAGCAGAATGTGAAAAATATTGTTTTTTTTTTTTCAGAATTGTCGCTCTATTTTTGTTTATAGCGCAAAAAAATAAAAATCGCAGAGGTGATCAAATACCACCAAAAGAAAGCTCTATTTGTGGGAAAAAAAGGACATTAATTTTATTTGGGTACAGCGTTGCACGACCGCGCAATTGTCTGTTAAAGTAATGCCGTGCCGAATCGCAAAAAATGGCCTGGTCATTAAGGGGGAAAATCTTCCGGTCCAAAAGTGGTTATACTAAGAATTTACTACCACTTTACAATGCTGTCTGTCCCATGGAGAGTATACTTATGTCACACACTACATTCCATCCACCAATGCAGAATTTTTCATTCCCATCTATATAGTACAACCACATTTACACTCCACATTGGGAGATTTACATCGTATTTCATCTTGAAGTTTGTACCTTGTAATCATTGGTCTGCATCTGATTTTCTTTTTGTATAATCATTACCACAATCTCACCAAATGTAAAGTTTGGACGCACATAACGTTCAGTCATGTATTTTGATTCCTTATTACTTCTCCGATTGGTGATACCTTTGAGAATCTGTATTTCTGTCTTTGTGATATTACTGGCTTCTTGTCTGATATTTTTAAATAAAGGATTAAGGAAAAGAAATGTATATGCTGAATACTATCATTACAGGTGATAACCAAATTCAGTTACAAAAACACAGTCTTTTCTGCTATAGTGACCCTTTAAATCCACTGGAAGTTCAAATTGTATTAAAGTATATGTAAACACTTACTATGTAAAACAACCCATTACATTTAAAATAGAAATGGAAGGCAACCCCTTTTTTATAAGTACACACATTACCCCTGTTCTCAGCTGCATAAGGAGCTCAGAAGGCTAGGGGAAGAGAAACAGCAGCACAGTGACCTTCCCAGTGAATGGTTGTGCAGGAGGCCTGTCAGCAGAAATCTGATAATTAGAGGAGAGCAGGCTGAGTTCCCAGCATAGCCACAGAACTGGCAACGCTGTGTTCTACTTTTTAGCGTGGACAGTTTTTTATACGAAAGCAGAGGGACTGGCTGGAACACCAGGGATTTCACACAAAGGAAGCAATACAAAGAAAATAGGAGACTCTCTCATACAAGTACAGGCATACCCCACTTTTAAGTACACAATGGGACCAGAGCATGTATGTAAAACGAAAATGTACTTAAAGTGAAGCAATACCTTTTTATTTCTCAATGCATGTAAATACACTAGCTCCATAGGAAATCTTGGTCAGCTTGACATGGCACTGCTCCCAGACCATAAGTGACAAGGATACCAAACTTGGGGAGCATGTTAAGGGGATCCAGGACTATGACATGTGTGAGGGATTAGCTCGGTGGTGGGTGTGGATGACCCCCTTGGGGGGGTTCGTTACACAGAGAGATAGCCGAGGAGTAGTTGAAAACAACAGTCTATGGTTTATTCTTGCAATTTTCTTCACACAAGTGCAAGCCTCAAAAACAGCATAATTCAAAACAAACATAAAATAAAATAAACCCTGGCCACTGTGGGCATCTACCTTCACACACAGGAACCTACCTAGGGAGTCTGTCCCAACCTACTGCTGGGCAGACACTGCTGGTCATACAGCAGACAATCAATAGTCCATTGGTTTTCCTTTCACACAGAAAAAGTCCATGACCTCACCTTGAGAAGTCTTCAGCTGACTGCTCTCCTCAGCGCACATCGCCTCAGGAGGCAGCAATCAGTAGTCATCCTCTGGATAACTTATAGAGGCCTTAATTGCCTCATCCTGAACAGCTGAAGCCTTTTCAACGTCCTTACACCTTTCTAGCTACCTCTGCAGCCGACACCCTATAGTAATTGGTGAATTTTCTAAACAAGGTGGAAATGTATCTCCTGTCTGTGACAACACCCACAGATTTACCTGACTTCCTGTCACACATGGTAGATTACCTAGGCAAGCTGGGATATGTTGTAGTCCTGGGTCCCCTCTCGGTGCTCCCTAAGTTTGGTATCCCTGTCACTTATGGTTTGGGAGCAGTGCCATGTCAAGCTGACCAAAATTTCCCATAGACGCCAATGTTGAAAACTGGGAGTAGTGCCATACCAAGCTGACCAGGCTGTGTCCGTACTTGCGAGTGTACGTAAAGTGAGTGGGGTATGCCTGTACATGGTACAGCAGGCACATATCAGGAATATGAAATGTTGGGTTTACATATTTAATTTGTTGTAGTTTTCCTTCTCTCCACCTTCTTTCTTGTACATGATACCTGCTCTCCCATTGCATTGCAAGTAGAGTATATTTTTGAATTTGAACTGCTGTTTTGTTTTTTTTTAATAAAATTATTGTTCTTTTACTTTTAACATGGGTTGTCTACAATGTCTGTCCTTTTTTTTTGCAGGAAAAAGCCAATGTTGAAGCTATAACAGATATTAGTTATGATTCGTTTCATTCTACCCAAGCGGAGTTATCTATTGCCAAAGATAAAGACGCAAAGTCACCAGCCGTTATTTCCGACAACTCTGACATTTCCTACGAATCCCAACCAGAAGTGACAAAATATGAACTGAAAGTCAAGCAGCTTGAAGAAACGATAGAAGAAATGCAGATAAAACTTGAGGAATCGGAAACCATAAGGAAGGACCTGGAAATGAATATCCAGTCAATATCTGCAGGCTGCCGCACATCTTTTAGTACAGAAACTTCAGAAGCACCTTCTGATACAGACATTCAGCCTCAGGGATCGCTCAACGAACGAAACGATGACACAACACTAAAGCCAAATCTTCAGAGGATGTCAAGGGTTGACCAAGAATTTGAAGAAGAAGAAAGTTCAAAATCAAATGAGGACAACGCCATGGTTCTGGAAGAGTTTGAAGCGCTAAAGAGAGAGTATCAGGACGTTCTAGCTGAAAGTGAAAGGAAAGAAAATGAGATGAACGACTTACGACATCAAATAGATATCGTAACTCAAAGAATTGTCAATTTGGTGCCCATAGAAAGACAAGAGGAGATGGAGAAGTCTTACTGCGCAGTCATAGAAAAGTTAAATGTAGAGAATGCTGAACTTAAAAATAAGCAAGAAGAGCTTCTAGAAGAAATACAAAAATTAAGGAAAGAGTTGGACTGTCACAAGGAGTCTATTACTTTGGAGAATGGGCATGAAGAAGAAGATAGGTCTACTATGATAGATGAGTTGACCAAACAAGTGAGTGAGTTGTCTTTGCTGTACAGTGAAGCCCAAACAGAACTAGAAAAGACAAGACAAGCTTCCAATCATATCTCATCTGACTTCATTCATAAAGATGAGCATTTGAAGCTTGTGCAAGAGGTTGAAGAAAGCAAAGAGAAAGTAGAGAATGACCTGGTCGATCTAGCATCTCAGCATGCCAGAATATTAGAGGAACTGTGTGAGTTGAAGCAGCAATTGGACAAGGAAAAGGAAGACCCACCACATTCAGAGCTTGAGAGAGTTATTGAAGATTTGAAGATGCAGATAGAAAACATGGAGGTGGAGAAGAATGGACTGATGGAGCAGCTTGCTTCTCAAGAGTCCAGAATGAAGGGCTTGGAAGGTGAATTGCAGCAAGAGAAGGTCTCTGTCCAGGAATCAGCTGTAACTAAAAGGCTATTGGCAGAAAGGCAAGTTTCTTTAGAAGATGAAATAAGCATGTTGTCTTCACAAGTAAGTGATTTATTGAAGGAAAAAGACAAGTTTTCTGTAGACAATGGACAGGCTCAAAGGGACATTACGCAGTTAAAGGAGAAAAAGGAAGTACTGGAAGGCCAACTTAAATTAAAAGAACAGGAAATTGATGAACTTTGTATGAAATATGAAAAAGTTCAGGAAGATCTGGTGGAAATGAAGAAGCTTTCTGAAAATACTTCAAAAGCAGAGGAAGACAAAGATAAGAAGGTTGGTAACCCTTTCTATAGAGTGAACTATAATGAAGTGACTCCAGAATTCCTGTTAGGATTTGTAGAATGTTTAAGGCCCATTCAAACCTATTCATTGTAACACGGGCATTTTATTACATATCATTGCATGTACAACGTAAAAGGGTTAGCAGTTGTTATAATAGTGCTAGTTCATATCTTGGTTATGTGGTATTGTGCATTGTTCAGCCCTTTTAAAGAGTTTACGCACATTTTACGGCCTTTTGAAAGTACCTGAAGTTTTTAAAGTCATTCTTGCAAAAGATTGAGGCATAATAGGGCCCTGGACAGGATAGCAGTTGCCCCCCCTCCATCACCTCTTCTGTCGACGTTGAAAAGGATCACTAGGCTTAAGGCCCGTACACACTTGACGAAAATCGGACGGAATATCGTCCGATTTTTCTCTCTTGCTCAGCCTTCATTACCGTTTTTAGTTGACAGTGCATAATGTTCACAAAATGAGACATTTGTTCCTAGACTTCCGGGTTGTCAGCAACTTCAGATCATGCGCGGTCTTTTGTATCTGATTTTTCGCAGGCGTACTGCATACACATTAAACTAAAATTGGTCATGCTGGGGACGGACGATAAAAATTAATTTTGGTATTTGTCCCCTTTTTTTTTTTAAAATGTCGGCATCGGCTGCTGAAAGTTGTGTACAGGGCAATTGACCTTGAAGATGTCAGGACCTTAGACCACTGTAGCATTGGGGAGAAGTTGCTGCGGGGACTGGTCTATCAGTGCAGAGAAGTAAAGAAGTAAGAGAAGTAAAGCCGGCCATAGATGGATCGAACCTTGCCCGATTCAGCAGGTATCGGCTGAGATTCGACCCATGTTTGGGAAGACTTGTTCAACTGAAGTCGATCTGTCAATTGGCTGTCAATCAGATTTTTGGCATGTGATTGTTGCCTGTGGCTATAGCTGCTAGCAGTAATTCTTCTGTTCTGCCAGTAAGGAGGGCTCCCTGACCCCCCCCCCCCCCCCGGCAGAAAACAATAGCATTGCGGAAGGGATTCTGTGTTGCTGGGGCAATTTAGCGATTTTCACAGGTTGCAGGAAGGAAAATCGAATCATCTGTGGCTTGCCTAAACCTTTAAACCCTAGACCTAAACAAGCAGTTAGAATTGTCAAGTTTCCTGGAGTTTAGCTTTTAGAGATCACAGAATATATGTGCAGAGATTATAAGACTACAGTATTTCTTTATTCACTGTTGTACTTTTGTTATTTTTTGTTTTAACCTAATTTTGGTTGATTAAATGAATTAGTGGATATTTAAGTGTATTGGCAAAGGATTTTTTCTTGTTTAAATTTATAGGTAAAGGAGGGCTGGGCACATTGTGGAATATAATACAGCATTTACACTGATAGTTATCACAGCTACTAGTGTTTAGTATAAAAGTAAGAGCACAGAGTCTCCCCTATATGATTTAAGATAGAAGGATGATCTGGTCATTATTGACTTCCAATTTTTCTACAGAAATCTGTTGTAAAATCTACTGTGAACATGTTATTGCTTGGATCAATGGTTGTCAACCACCGGCGGGTCATGGCCCATCGCCGGGCCGCAGCCTTCCTCCTCACAGGTATTCCACCACCTGCAGGCCTACCAGCCTCCCACAGTGCTTCCAAGCTTTCATAGTGCCATCTAACCTCACATATTGGACCACTGTAGCTCTCAACCCCAGACCCCCTGAGAGCTCCCACAGTGCCCCCATGAGAACCTCTATTCCCCCACACACTGACATCCAACCCCATTCCTTCCAGCAAAGCACCCTGCTCCTGCACTCAAAACCAGGTCCTCAGGCCTTCAATCTAGGAACCCACACTTGGCATCCCGTATGGCAAAGCCTTGCTGCCCCCTACGACCGGGGTGGTCAAAAAACACTGTAAAACAAACACAAAGAAAGGCCGCACCAGCCTAGCGCATTATCCTCAGCAAGCTTTTTAATAACAATTGTTTAAAATCAACTACTCACAAACATGCGTGGTAGATCAGCATATCAATTCCAAAGAACAGCATCAAATGGAAAAGTCCAATGTCTCATGTAGACGGAGGGTTGACGCGTGGGGCTGAGGAAACGCGTCAGCCCTCCATCTACATGAGACATTGGACTTTTCCATTTGATGCTGTTCTTTGGACAATTAAACAATCTTAAACAATTGTTATTAAAAAGCTTGCTGAGGATAATGCGCTAGGCTGGTGCGCCCTTTCTTTGTGTTTGTTTTACAGCGCTCAACAATGGCTGTGAATTGCCGGAGCCTTGACATCACCCATTGGCTCCCATGCTCCGGTCATTGTCGGCGCTCCCTCCTCTCCCTTGCAGCTGCTCACTGACACAGGGGAGCCCGAGCTGCAGGATCATGTGACCAGACCAGAGTGGATTAAAAATAGGTAAGTACACAGATTTATTTATACAGGGTATGAAGTAATGTTAGGAGGAGGGGGGAAGAGGGCATTTTGAAGAATAGTTAGAGTTAGCCTTATCTTCCACTTTAACACTTTGACAAAGGTTCTATTCCTTCCATGGTGAATTTGTGAAAAGCGAAAACATTTTCTTGATTTAAATAGAAGCATAGCATTTTTTATGAACATTTCACCATTAATACCTAAACTGGCCACTGCGATGTTGTGGTCGGATTTTTGGCTGCAGTTCCTTGGTAGTATTGTTTTGGTCATAATATTATATATTGATATATCCTGTAACTGTTATGGATAATTGGGACAGAGTTCCATTGTTCCATTGTAGAGTGTGATGTACAATGGGAAGAGGGAGTGTGAAGGGGTTAGTAATGTTTTATCTTAAAGCAGCAGATAGATTATGCGATTTTCTTTCCTTCCACTACGGGTGGCAGGAAAGAAAATCGTTTGATTCCCCTATGAACACAGTCATTGTTGATAGGGGAATCGCTCCCACTGTGCTATTGTGTTCTGCTGGTGATGGGTCGGGTGCAGGAACCTTCCCAGCTGGCAGAATACATTAATTACTGCTAGCGGCTAGAGCCACCGGCAGTAATCGCATGTAAAAAATCTGACAGGCTGGTTGTACCCAAGTCGATCGATGGATCCACTTGGGTACAACCAGCCTGCTCATAGATGGATCGAATCTCTGCTTGTCCCTGCTGCACAGGCCAAAATTTTATTCATCTATGGCTGGCTTTAGGCTACGCTCACACTAGCCCACACGGTAAGAATGTGGTGCAGAATCTGTGTATTATAGCCAATCAGCTTGTTCAATTCGACTTTGACAATAAAAACCTGGGAAGCTAATTGGTTTCTGTGTAGAGTTGCACCAGATTTTGCATGCTCCAGTTTTAGTAAATAACCCCAATTGTTTTGCTGTGCAGGCTAGTGACAGTTCTGCTCCGGCAGACAGCAGTGCAGTACATTATGCTGCTGTAGGGTGACATGTGGTGCCATCCACCGCACTGCAGAAAAATGTAGGCATGCCGCATTTTTTTCCTTAGCTCACCGAACCGCACATCATACCAGTATTGTGGTGTTAATGGGGCACATAGAAAAGGTTTCTATGTGCGGTATCAGTGACCTGAGTTTATCCAGTGCAGAAAAAACGCAGGTCACTGCACATAAGTAGAACCAAACCTTAATATATTTGTGTGCACCTCTACAGGTATCTAAAACCGAAATATAGCTAACCTACCTATAACCATGGTACTTATTTTTCAAAGTCAGTATGAGAATGGTCTGTGTTACTCTACAGCCACCCATCTTAATGTCAGATCAGCGTATTCTGATATCCGTGAGTCAGAATACAATGTCCTGGCTGGAGGGATTCCTTTGTATGGATGGAGGAATCTGTTTTTGTTTGTTTTTTTTGTCCAGCTCACTGACTAAATGGAAAATGAATCAAGAACAAACTTGCAGTTATGTTCTTAGTGTGTTTTCTTGAGTCACATGTCCTTTTTTCACAGGTAAAAAATGCACCGGAAATGCAGCAAAAACGCATATGTGTTTTTCTGTGTTTTTGCAACTGAGAAGTGTGAAAGCAGCCTAAGTTTCCCACACTTCTCTCCTGTACATATTTTCCTCTGTAATACCCCCAAAACTTTTCTCTTTTACATACTTCTCACTGTTATACCCTCCACACTCCTCTCCTGCATACTGTCTGCTGGCCTACCCTCTGCACTCCTTTGCTGCACGTACTGCCCATTGTCATACCCTTCACACTCCTCTCCTATTCATACTGCCCGTTGTCATACCCTCCGCACTCCTCTCCTATTCATACTGCCCGTTGTCATACCCTTCACACTCCTCTCCTATTCATACTACCCATTGTCATACCCTTCACACTCCTCTCCTATTCATACTGCCCATTGTCATACCCTTCACACTCCTCTCCTATTCATACTGCCCATTGTCATACCCTTCACACTCCTCTCCTATTCATACTGCCCATTGTCATACCCTTCACACTCCTCTCCTATTCATACTGCCCGTTGTCATACCCTCCGCACTCCTCTCCTATTGATATTGCTCATTGTCATACCCTTCACACTCCTCTTATTCATACTGCCCATTGTCATACCCTTCACACTCCTCTCCTATTCATACTGCCCATTGTCATACCCTTCACACTCCTCTCCTATTCATACTGCCCATTGTCATACCCTTCACACTCCTCTTATTCATACTGCCCATTGTCATACCCTTCACACTCCTCTTATTCATACTGCCCATTGTCATACCCTTCACACTCCTCTTATTCATACTGCCCATTGTCATACCCTTCACACTCCTCTCCTATTCATACTGCCCATTGTCATACCCTTCACACTCCTCTCCTGTTCATACTACCCATTGTCATACCCTTCACACTCCTCTCCTATTCATACTGCCCATTGTCATACCCTTCACACTCCTCTCCTATTCATACTGCCCATTGTCATACCCTTCACACTCCTCTCCTATTCATACTGCCCATTGTCCTACCCTTCACACTCCTCTCCTATTCATACTGCCCATTGTCATACCCTTTACACTCCTCTCCTATTCATACTGCCCATTGTCATACCCTTCACACTCCTCTCCTATTCATACTGCCCATTGTCATACCCTTCACACTCCTCTCCTATTCATACTGCCCATTGTCATACCCTTCACACTCCTCTCCTATTCATACTGCCCATTGTCATACCCTTCACACTCCTCTCCTATTCATACTGCCCATTATCATACCCTTCACACTCCTCTCCTATTCATACTGCCCATTGTCATACCCTTCACACTCCTCTCCTATTCATACTGCCCATTATCATACCCTTCACACTCCTCTCCTGTTCATACTACCCGCTGTTATACCATTTGTATTATTCTCTTGCATATTCTGCCTGCTAAGACACTTCCTTGGTAATAATTGTTGTATCTTCATCTTTGCCATTCTGGAAATGGCAAACTTTTGACAGTTGATATAGACAGTGGGAAACCTCAGCAATGTGCTTCTGAAGGTCCACTACATAGCCCAGAAAGAGACAGAGCAGCTCAGAGCACCGTAGCAGCCCTGGAGCTACTTTGTAACAAGGTGGACAGTTTAATATTGAGGGTTCTGAAAGAAGAAATCCCTACAGATCCACACTGAGAAACATATTTAGGCTTGTTCACACTAGTGGGACAAGTGTTTAGACTTTGACAGAATAACATGTAAAAACCAATGTTTCCCTATAAGAGCTGTCTTACTGTAACTGGTCCGATTTGTAATGGTCTGACTTTAAAAAAGGTTCCTGCACTACTTTGGTCCGACTTGGGTCTGATTTTAGCCCATTGAATTTAATATAAGTTGCATCCAAGTCGGATCAGCATCTTAACTGATCCAACTTCTGACATGCAACATGTGCTCAGAGGCAATGTTAGTAATGCAAAATTTATTGAAAGAAAATAAATGGCGTGATAAAATCCCACACCAAAATTTGAATAGAGGATGGCATGGGGTCCCCCCTAAATCCATACCAGACTCTTATCTGAACATGCAGCCTGGAACCATACCAGGCCACAACATAGTCTGTGTGGGGGGGGGGGGTTGCTGTTGATGGGACAAGGGTCTCTTCCCCCTAACCTGTGGTTGTGGGTGTGTGCGGGCAGGGGGCTTATTGGAATCAATAGCCCCCTTTAAGAAATAGGGCCCCCAGATCCTGGTCCCGCCCATGTAAATGAGTATGGGGTATATGGTACCCCTACCCATTCACCCAAAAAAAAACAGTGTAGTGTAATAAAAACAGGAGGCAGTTTTTGACAGGTCCTTTATTAAAAACGAATAATGTCCCCATGGTAGAACCCACTCTTTTTTATGTCATCACCCTGGGCGTAATGGGTTTGTGACGTCACAAGGGGTGGGGTCTCCAAGTAATGCCACTAGATAGCCATGCCCCATAGTTATATAAGAACTGGCAGACACAGGATCTGACAGAACAGTGGGAGCCAGCGTCGGTGGAGGAGCGTTTCTTTTTTATCTTCTTAGGGTTGGCAGCGGTGGATATCGTAATTGACATTGGAGCTACCATGGGGGACATTATTCATTTTTAATAAAGGACTTTTTAAAAACTTCCCCCTACTTTTCTTACACTTCACATGGGGGGGGCTGTAATCTGGGGGCCCCCTTTCTTAAAGGGGGCTTTGAGATTCTGATAAGCCCCCTGCCCGCACACCCCCACAACCACAGCCCAGGGTTGTTGTTTTTTTTTATTTTGGCTTAGGGTTTCCCCTCAAGACCCAAGTCTCCCCCATCTCAAAGTCAGCTCAAAATCGGATCCCGTGCATTAAAGTCGCATGGAAGTCGGATCCGCACGGCTAGTGTAAGATGGGCCTGAGGGGTTCAGCTCCTAATTATACATTTAACTTGTTAATGAATGTACTGCTAATCGATACACATCTGATCTTACAGATTAATGAGCTGACAAAGGAGGTGAACAAACTGAAAGAAGCACTGAACAGCCTATCGCAGCTGTCATTTACCACAAGCACTCCTAAGCGACAGAGCCAGCAGCTGGAATCATTACAGCAGCAGGTCAAACAACTGCAGAACCAGTTGGTGGTAAGTACATCGCTCCAACATTTACTTACATTTCTCCAATATATTTAAAGGGTCATTCCAAAAATATTTAATGGGTTAAATCACTGTCATTTTGTATTAGCGTTCGTTCACATGTGCTTTGATTAGTCTTCACAGACCATTTAACGACTTATTGCCTATTTTAACCCTTTGAACCCCACACTAGCGCACCACTACCGCTTGCATTGCACACAGTTGTAACAGGCTTTCAGAACATCCCTATTTCTGTGGCAGCTGCAAAGTAATTGTGCCCACAGCATGTGTACACCCCGCACTTCTGCATCTCAGCTAAAGGGGGAGCGGTTGATGGGGGGGGGGCATCAGCAGGGCTTTTTTTTCAGCTGGAACTTGGTGGAACTCAGTTCCACCACCTTTGGCTCAGGTCCTCTGCTCCCTGCTCACTATCACTTGTAAACACAGAGGTCTGGCTTCCTGTGTTTTCCAAGTGCAGTATGGGGACAAAGGAGATGCCGGTGCCTGGAGTGCAGTGTGAATTCTGACAGCCGCACTGAATGATCTTCTTGCAAGTGAGAGAGGCGAAGCCATCTACAGTGTGAGGGGAGGTACTAGAGAAGAAGAGAGGTAAAAGTGAGATGTGGATGGGGGATGCAGAGCCAAGCAGCTGTGGAAGAAGACTGAACTCTGTGTGTAGCACACCCCTGAACTCTGCACTCTGTGTGTAGCCCACCTCTGAACTCTGCACTGTATACGTAGCATACTGTTGAACTCTGCACTCTGTGTGTAGCACACCCCTGAACTCTGCACTGTATGCGTAGCATACTGTTGAACGCTGCACGTAGCACACCCCTGAACTCTGCACTCTGTGTGTAGCACACCCCTGAACTCTGCACTGTATACGTAGCATACTGTTGAACGCTGCACGTAGCACACCCCTGAACTCTGCACTCTGTGTGTAGTGCACCCATGAACTCTGCATTGTATACGTAGCACACTCCTGAACTCTGCACGTAGCACACCCCTGAACTCTGCACTCTATGTGTAACCCCACCGAACTCTTCACTCTGTACATAATGCACTACTGGTATTTGATGCCCCTTTAAGACCCTCCCACTGTTAGTGAAATTTTGACCAGTTTTGGGAGGGGGATTTGGGGGGGGGGGTCGTGGTTGAGTTCCTGCACCTTTTTTCTGAGAAAAAAACCCTGGGTGGCAGTAAAAACACAGCTCAATTGCTGGTGTGAACAAGCCCTTACTCTTGGTCTCCCAACTGACACCAAAAGATGTCGTGTGCATCCTCACCCCAGTTATATGCTTGCAAATACAGTGGTTGGTTTTGCAGAGTGCAGAAATGGCCCTAGGGTGGTCACGTTTTTGGTCCACTTTTTGGTTGGTACAGTTTTAGAAAACTGAATGAGAAGGGAGTTTATAACTCATTCAACGTCCAAATTTTATTCTGCACATTGTTCTCTTTATAAAGGTACTGCAATTATGTTTCTAGTACAAACATTTTAATGTCAAACTGGTCAAGCAGGCCAGGAAACTTATTATACTTTCCTGGAAGACAACAGGGGCGCAAGCTTTGGTAAATAGAGCCCTATCTTTTTATAAGGCAACCTACACAAATAGAGGAGCACTGCAGGATTTTGAGAAACTATGGGGAGGATGGGTTGAGTCCCCTCTCGCGGTTTCGGACTAACCACCTATTTGCTGTGATTACCGTGTTTCCCTGAAAATAGGCCCAGGTCTCATATTAATTTTGGCATCAAAAAACACAGTAGGGCTTATTTTCGGGGTAGGTCTTATCGTGTAATGTGCTGTCTCCCCCCCCCTCTCCCTACCTGCCTTTCAGGAATCCCCTGTGTGAGCCAAGTAAAAGTGTTTGTAAAATCCGAGAATCCACTCTATTATTAGTATTATATAATGTCCAATGTGTGTGTTCCTGTATTGTAATTGTGCCAAATACCTTCATTACAGCGCCGCTCGGCCATTCTGTGACCCCCTGGAGCTCTCTTCTCTTTGTATTATATAATGTACAATGTGTGGGTTCTTGTATTATAATTGTGCCAAATACCTTCGTTACAGTGCCGCTCTGCCATTCCATGACCCCCTGGTGCTCTCTTCTCTTAGTATTATATAATGTCCAATGTGTGGGTTCCTGTATTATAATTGTGCCAAATACCTTTGTTTGAGCCCTGCTCAGCGCTTCCGTGACCTGCTCTGAGCACTGCAGAGGGGAGGGGCTGAAATCCCCCGCTGACAGCTGGGAGAAGAGAAGGAGAGCAGCGGGAGATCAGCTGAGCGCCAAGCGGTGCTGTACCGAAGGTATTTGACACAATTATAATACAAAAACACACACATTGGACATTATATAAAACAGTAATAGAGTGGATTCTAGGATTCTACAAACATTTTAAACTAGGGCTTATATTTGGGGTAGGGCTTATATTGCAGCCCTCCCCGAAAATAACAGTAGGTCTTATTTTCAGGGTAGGTCTTATTTTCGGAGAAACACTGTATTTTTTTTGTAACAAATTGAGTGAGTAGATGGTAGGATCTGCCCCGGCTCACTATCTGTGAATACGTGATGGGAAAAATGAAACAATTGTGTGAAGTTTGCCTTTGATATACCGTGATGTTTGCAGGTGGGGTGGGTATATATCCTTAATCTCCCACCGGGATGGGGAGTGTTTTTGTATGGTCACATGTATATTTGGTTGTATGTTTTGTTTTTTTGTCAATTACTGCACTGCGGCTGTTTGCTGTGCAGACATTGTCTGTAACATTATATGCAAAATTGATAAAAATAATAATAAAAAAAGAAAAAAACTGGTCCAGCAGGGCACAATAGACAGCTAGCTGGCCCAGAGGTGGAAGAGGCTCTGATGGTCACTGTGTTCTCCCCACCGTCACACCATGAAGCCTCTTCTACCTCTGTATTATCCCCTTCCTGGCAGTAGGTGGGAGGACATTGCACCAACTTCAGGAATGCAGCTTCTGTTTGGTTTGGAGATTCCCAGGGTGCTGGAGCACAGAAATATACTTGCAGGCATCTCCAGGTACCAGCTATAAACTCCTAAAGGTATCCTCTGCCTATGCATGCAGATTGAATTGCACAGGCTTGTGACAGGTTTTCTTTAAAAATGAGGTTCTCCTTTTAAGTCAGTTGCTTTTCAGTCCCCCCTTATGTAGGAAGCCAAATTTCATGACCAACAATTCTCCAATTTCTTGTAACAGAACATAAATACAGAATGTTGATTTCAGTCTATTTAGACTAATAAGAATATATTAGGTGCAACATAAATGTTGGTCTCCTTTTATAGTTCTAGAATCCTGACGTCATGTCTGCATGCCTAAACCTTCATCACAGCTGACGAACTTCTGGTGGCTTTTTCATTATTCCTCCTTCAGTTCTCATTAATAATAAGAAAAAAATAACAACAGCTATGAGCAAACTCCATATATAGAGATGACAGTCATAACATCTATATGGGTTTTGGCTACAGAAGTCTTTATACTTTTTTTAAGTTATCAGTAAATAAGATTACTTTACTGAAACATTAGTCAGAAAATTAGGTCCTGCTAGATCACAACAGGCTGGCTTCTTTTGCAGGTAAATCTATGTAAAATATTAACAATAAGTGCCTATACTGTTTAAAACCCAGAAAGGCATAGTCTTATCTTGCTCTGCACAGGCTCAGTTGCTCTTGATTCTCGGCAAATCAGAGCCATTGGAGGCCGATCTGCTGACAGCCTAAAGATTTACTGCTGCTCAAGGGCTCTGGACTTCAGCAAAATGGCAGCTTCTGCCAAGAAGAAACAGGAGCAATGCTGGAGGCAATTTACAGTACGCACTCATTTTGGTAGCATAATTATTAATGTGGAATGAATGTTCTTTGCTAAAAAAAAAACATTCTTCTTTATCAAATTGTTATGGGTAAAGTTCCACTTTAATCATCTGATCTTAAAGAGCTCTAAAATGGCATGGCACTGTTTATCTTAACCTCTTCACGCACATATGCGGCCTCTCGGCATGTGAGCCTTTGTGCCGAGCGGCCTCATATATGCGGCTCTGTGTATACCACCTACTGTGCTGAGAGAGCACTCACTGCGCGCTCCCAGCATGGTAGCCGGCGGTTAACAGAAAGCTCCCAATGCATACTAGCAATCTGGAGCTTTCCGATCATGTGAACGCTGTGACAGCCAATTACAGCAGTCACATGACCCAAATGCCCGCCTCTGCCTCCCGGCGTTTAGAGCTTTCCAATCATGTGAACACTGTGACAGCCAATCACAGCAGTCACATGACCCAAATGCCCGCCTCTGCCTCCCGGCGTTTAGAACCCTTAACTCCCTTAGCGGTATCCCCGAGCGTGACTTGGGTGGATTTTTCATGCTAGGATCGGTATCCCCGAGTCACGCTCGGGGTAGATGTGTAGAGCGTGCAGCGGTGTTCCTTACCTTCTCCTGGCGATCCAGCGATGATCTCCCATTGCTGTGATCGCCGCCGAGATCCCCGCCGCTCGTCCGTCGCTCTGATGACTTCCTGGTTCCGTTCCCTGCAGCAGCAATGGTGCATGGGAGCAGAACTGGGAGTGAAATTCAAAAGTTGCAACAACACAAACACATATATATAATACATATATATATATATATATATATATATATATATATATATATATATATATATATATATATATATATATATATATATATATATATATAAATTTATTATATATAATTTGAGATTACATTGTATCACCTCCTTTTTATATATATATATATATATATATATTATATAATAAAATTATATTATTGATTAGATTATAATTCATGCGTGTGTTTCAAATTTATCACATCTGGGATGTCTACTAGAGTCTTGCTTTGGTCAGGTTTAAGTCAGTAATTACTAAGAATTGTAGGCCTATAATACATAACGCCAAATTTCCATGAAAAAAATGTTACCGCTTTTGGTACAGAATTCCTGACATAATCATACTGCCAGGGAGGTTAAAGGGCCCGGAGGTGGGTGGCGGGAAGGGGTTAAAAAGGGGCTTGCAGTGTCCCAAGAAAACCGATTGTATATGGATATAAAGTCCTAATAAATGACTTCAGGCTTTTGCAGTTATAGCTACATGGTGGTATCAAAAAATTTAGAGACTAGCTCTGTTTACAAGAAAGTACTTTATCTACGTTTATACACCATCACTTTCAAACCAGTCCCCTTCCACAGAAATACAGCGCTCCCAGCTTTCCTGCCACTTCTGGAATGTCTCCTGGAAGTCTTCTTTTCAAAGCGTGTCAAGCACCTTCTGCTATTCGTTCTGGATCTCCGCAATGGTGTGTGAAGTGAGATCATGTTGTTTTCTGCGATAAACTCACGTGTGAGGAGAGCTCGGTTACGGTGCATTGTCTCTGTGGAGCATCCGGATTTTCACATTTGCTCTTTCTTCTAACTTGCTGTCCGTGATGAAATCGCAGACACGGTAACACACGTGGTGAGAATAGCACCAGTTGCACAGCTCCCGATGTACACAGGGCGATGTCTTTTAGCACACTGACTTATGAAGTTCGGTGCTCCCTGTGACTGTGGGTGCAGCCTGGTGCTGCCATCTGTTGGCGTGTTATAAAACTAGTCTTGAAACTTTTTGATACCACCTTGTATGTAAAACAATAAAAATAAGTAAGTGTCTATACTGTTTAAAATAAAGCAATACTTGACCTCACCCTGCTCTGCACATGCTCAGTTGCTCTCTTTTTTTTCATCACTGTGCCGAATTTGTAGAGACCGATCTGCTGCCAGCCTAAGGGCTGGTTCACACCACAAAAATGTCCTCCAGATTTGTTCTGGATGAGTTTCTGCATTCCGGTTTTTGGAGCGTTCCATTTTTTTGTTCTGGAACCGAAAGTACTGGGGGAAACTATGTAACCTACTTTCTATGCATTTTGAATGCAGAAAAAAGCACTGGAACGCATGTGGTATGAACTAGCTAGCCCTAAAGATTCAAGCGGAACCCAACGATTAAACAGTTTTTTCAAAAAACTATTAGATATGCACCTTATCGACTACAACATATAGGGGTATACAATGTACTATTCACACACACATCATAGGTTGAACTGGATGGACTGGTGTCTTTTTTCAACCTTACTATGTACCTATGTAACATTTACCACCTCATGCGGCAGATTCATGTAGTTAGTAATAGCGCCACTTAGTACTAATACTACACCAAATTCTAAAATAATTACCTCCATTTCATAGATAAGAAAACTGGAAGTACTTAAGACCAGCTGTAATTTTATGCATAGAGACAGGCAGTGTAGTTGTACATTGGAATGCTATTCTAAATAAATGGCGTTACAAAAAGTGTCCTACGTTGTGGTAATATAAATGTCTGAAGAGGCCCTTAACAAAAATGTTTAAATCAACCATTTATCATTTTTAAGGTTAACCGTAGCCTGGTAAAATGCAGGGCCATCTTACCGAATGGGCATGCCGGGCAGTTGCCCGGGGGCCCCACTTGCCCGAGGGGCCCACCTGCCCAGCCCCAGCCAAGCATTAGTCCCGATTCCCGTGTGCATCCCGCCGCTGAACTTAGCAGGTGGTAAGCACCTGCCCGGGGCCCTTTAATGCTCTTGAGATGGCACTGGTAAAATGCAGTTTGAAGCTAAACAAGTTGATGGCCATTTTTAAACCTTTCAAAAGCATTCTGCCTGAGGATTCGTTTTTATTAGATCATGAATCTATGGTGGAAGGAGGAGGCAAATGACCGTCAATACATTTTCAGCTAAAGTTTCACATTTGCATGGAGCTGAATGTGCAGCCAATGCCAATGCAGCACTCCTTGCAACTACATTGAGAGACCGGACCGGACAAGGTCCCAGCAGTGAATTACTGTCTTTATCAATATGTCTTCTAAAACTTTTATTAATTTTTTAAAGCTTGCTTACATAAAATATATACAGTAAACGTGGGCTCTGTATCTACACCCAGTGCAGCGATGTACAGCACTGACTATATCGTTAGTTTAGCTGCAAATTCACACACTGGCTTTTATTCTTATTTATCTATTTATTTCTATATTTTTTGCTGTAGGAGACCAAGAAACAACACCAAGAGATTGTGTCCGTTTACAGAATGCACTTGCTGTATGCAGTTCAGGTAAGGATTTTGGAACACTGGTATTCCTTATCAGGTTATCTGTAAAATATACAGTACTGTGCAAAAGTTAGTCTGATGTGAAAAATGCTGTAAATAAAGAATGCTTTCAGAAATAAAAGTGTTAATTGTTTATTTTTGTCAATTAGCAAAATGGAAAGTAAATGAACAAAAGAGAAATTCAAATCAATATTTGGTGTGACCACCCTTTGCCTTCAAAATAAGGTCTGCAGGCATCGACCACAAGGTTTGCTCTTGGATAGAAAACTGGTTAAAGGGGCGTGTCCAAAAGGTGGTAATAAATAACGCGTGCTCAGACTGGTCTGGAGTGATAAGTTGGGTCCCCCAAGGCTCAGTCCTGGGACCAATTTTGTTCAATGTATTCATAAATAGCATTGAGGACGGGATTGTTAGCTCAATCTCAGTTTTTGCAGATGATACAAAATTAAGCAGGGCAATAACTTCCCAACATGATGTAGATATCTTACAGAATGACCTGCACAAAAAAACAGAGTGGGCAACTACGTGGCAAATGAGGTTTAATGTGGAGAAGTGTAAGGTTTTGCACTTGGGGACTAAAAACATAAAAGCACAATACACGTTAGGGGGGGAACCCTGGGGGAATCAAAAATGGAGAAAGATCTGGGAGTCTTGGTAGAAGATAGACAAAGCAATACCATGCAATGTCAAGCTGCAGCTGCCAAAGCCGGCAGAATATTAGCATGCATAAGGAAGGGATGAATTCCAGAGATAAAACTATAATCCTACCACTTTATAAAACTCTGGTTCGGCCACACCTGGAGTATTCTGTCCAGTTCTGGTCTCCAGTCCTCAGAAGGGATGTGCTGGAACTGGAGAGAGTCCAGAGAAGGGCAACTAAGCTAAGTAGGGGATTGGAGGACCTTAAATATTAAGAGCACTTGATATATTCTCCCTGGAAAAGAGACGACTGAGAGGGGACATGATAGCGATTTACAAATACTTCAACGGTGATCTCAGCATAGAAAAAAAACGATTCAGTCACAAGGAATGTAAGAGGACACGAGGCCATACAATGCGATTAGAGGAGAAGCGATTTAACCTCAGGCTACGCAGGGGTTTTTTTTACAGTAAGGGCAATAAGATTGTGGAATTCTCTACCACAAGTGGTAGTAACTGTGGGGAGTATGGCTACTTTTATAAGACTCTTGGACGTACATCTCCAAGATTAAAACATTCAGGGGTATGTGAAATGAGTACGTCCACACACACATACACAGGTTGAACTGGATGGACTCTTGTCTTTATTCAACCTCAACTACTATGTAACTAAAACAGCATCAATTCTTCTAGGTACACTTACACACAGTTTGTGAAGGAATTTGGCAGGTAGGTTGTTTGAGACATCTTGGAGAACTGACCACAGATCTCCTGTGGATGTAGGCTGCCCCAGATCCTTCTGTCTCTTCATGTAATCTCAGACAGACTCCATGATGTTGAGATCAGGGCTTTGTGGGGGTCAAACCATCACTTCCAGGACATCTTACATAGTTACAAAGTTAGCAAGGTTAACAAAAGACTCTAGTCCATCTAGCTCAACCAACAAGAAAAGATATTGAAAACCCCCATATACACAATACTATACCCATAGTTGATCCAGAGGAAAGCAAATACAAAGAAACAGAAATAAATAAACACAAAAGCATCATCCAATTCACTCCAGTGGGGGAAAGAATGATTTCCTGATCCCCAGGGCATCAGATATTACCTGGATCAACTACCCCTGGTGTTATCACCTGTAAAAATAATATCCCATTATATAATGTGCATTTAGGAAAGAATCCAGGCCTTTTTTAAAAACAATCTACTGAGCTGGCCAGAACCAGCTCTTGAGGGAGTCTGTATCACATTTTCACAGCTCTTACTGTGAAGAAATCTTTCCGTATTTGGAGATGAAATCTCTTTTCCTCTAGATGTAAAGAGTGCCCCCTTGTCCTCTGTGATGACCTTAAAATGAATAACTCAACACCAAGTTGACTATATGGACCCCTTATGTATTAATACATGTTGATCATATTCCCCCCCCCCCCCCGGCCCCTATTCACACTTGTGTGACCTGATAGTACTGCGACTTTGCTACGCGACTTGAAGCAATGCCTTTGTAATATTGAGGTCTATGGCCTTCAAGTCGCTTCACATTTTGACCAAAGTAGGGCAGGGTCTGTTATGAAGTCGCACAGAAATGAACGGTACTCACTGGAAATCATGGGGTACGACTTGTCATGTGACTTTGCAGTCCCAATTCACAGGACAAGTCAGACAAGTGTGAAAGGGGCCCTAATCTCCTCTTCTTAACAGAGAATACATTCAGTTCCTCTAATCTTTATTCATAGCTGAGCTCTTCCATGCCTCTTATCAGTTTGGTTGCTCTTCTCTGCACTTTCTCCAGTTCCCCGATATCCTTTATGAGAACTGATGCCCAAAACTGAACTGCATATTTCAGATGAGGTCTTAGTGCCGGGTCACACTTGTGCGTGTGCGGCAATCGCATGTAATATCGGAGCGCACTGCTCCTTCATTACATGCGATCGGATGTGCAGTGCGAATTCAACCATACACTTTGTATGGCTAAATTCGCACTGCACCCGCACAAAAGTCGCACATGAGGCATTTTTTCAGCCGCATCAGGATCGGAACGCACAGTGGTTCACACTTGTGCGATCCGATCCTGTGCAAACTGTCAGATCGCACTGCAATATGCGATCAAACTGGGGGTGTCGTTAACATTTCATTGACACCCCCAGCGTATCGCATATGGCAGTGTGAACTGCCAAGGGTGCGCTTGCGATGCGGGAACAGGCTGCGAATTCGACCCGGCACTTACTAATGATTTGTACAGGGGCAAAATGATATCTCTCTCTGCAGTCCATACCTCTTTTAATACACGAATACACGAACAACAAACTTTCCATGCCATTGACTCCTTCAGCTATTCTCCCCCTAGTATGTATGATGCATGCATGTTTTTAGCCTCCAAGTGCATAGCTTTACATTTATCAACATTAAACCTCATTTGCCACAAACTGTAGTTGCCCAATTATAATTGTAATGACTTTATTCTACTGTATAGCTTGGTGCCATCTGCAAACACTGAAATTATACTTTTAATCCCAGACCCGATATCATTTATAAAGATATTAAAAAGTAAGGGTCCGAACACTGAACCTTGGGGTACACCACTGATAACCTTAGACCATTCAGAGTGTGACTCATTAATCATTACTGAATACAACCTGTTAGCCTGTTTTCTACCCATTTACAAACGTATCTTCCCAAGTTTGTAGACTTTACCTTAGACATTAGCCCTGTGTGGGAAACTGCGTCAAATGCTTTGGCATAATCCAAGTAAACTATAGCCACAGCCACTCCTTTGGCTTCTCATAAAAATAAATCAGATTTGTTCTTCATTACACTGAAGATAGTTCTTAATGACATTGGCTGTATGTTTGGGGTTATTGTCCTGCTTCAGAATATATTTGGGGCCAATCACACTCCTCCCTGATGGTATGGCATGGTGGATACGTTTCTGCCTGTATTTCTCAGCATTGAGGACACCATTGATCCTGATCAAATCTCCAACTCCATTTGCAGGCATACAGCCCCAAACCATTCTTCACGGTTGCCTGCAGACACTTATTATTGTACCTTTCTCCAGCCCTTCACCAACAAACTGCCTCCTGCTACAGCCAAATATTTCACATTTTGACTCATTAGTCCAGAGCACCTGCTGCCATTTTCTGCACCCCCAGTTCCTATGTTTTCGTGTATAGTTGAGTCACTTAGCCTTGTTTCTACATTGGAGGTATGGCATTTTTGCTGCAAACTTTCCATGAAGACCACTCTGGCCAGACTTCTCCAGACAATAGATGGGTGTACCTGCTTGCCAACACAGACACAAGATTGCCATGCTTTATGGATGGATGGCATATCCTGGATTGAGGGAATTCTTTCTCATGTCTTACAAAAAATACCTACTTAAAGAGGAAGTAAACCCTCCTCTGACACTTCTACCTATAGGTAAGCCTATGATAGGTACTGTAAATATCTCCTAAACATGTACCGTTTAGGAGATATTTACCTTACATGCAACCAGTGACGTCACTGGCGCATGTGCTCTGAAGGAACGGCCGCTGGTGCCGTTCCTTCAAAGCCCCGTGCCGTGACCGTCGGCTCTCGCGCGCGTGCGCGGGAGTGACGTCACCGCGGCTCTTGACAATCAGATGGCCGGATGCCGCGATCCCGAAAGACGGGCGACTGGACATGTCGCCCGTCATAGAGGTAAGCGGGCGGCATGGCGGGGGCTCGTTCTAAGGTAAGTATTTCATAATGAGCTAGTATGCGATGCATACTAGCTCATTATGTGTTTCTCTTTCAGCTTGTAAAAAAAAAAAATGTAACTGAGTTTACAACCTCTTTAAGGGGATGAACGCAGAGCCTTATCTATCAGAGATAAGGCATGTTGTGTTTAGGGGTTATGGAGATATTGTCAAATTTCCAACCAGACTAGAGTGACAGCATCTCATGAAAGCGCACCTCCTCAGCAAGGAATGCTCACTGATCTACAATCCCTCACCATCTCCTCATTTGCTGTAAGGAACTTGGTCTTCTAGGTATGGGGGGATGACAATGTTATCATCCACCTAGCTATGACACCAAGATTTTAAGAAACTAGGCTTAGCAGTGGGGGTACAGGATCTGATAGCAGGAAGCAGGGAGGGTGGTGTGTGAATAGCACATTCAACACTCATGCTTTCAGATTTGCTTTACAATGCTTCTCCTATTTTTTCCCCTTAGGGCCAAATGGATGAAGATGTACAGAAAGTGCTAAAACAGATCCTGACCATGTGTAAGAGCCAGTCTCAGAAGATGTGACACCCGGGGACAAACACTCGCTACAACACTGCCTCCTAGTATTACATTGCGATCTATCTATGCTGGATACCAGATGAATCAGTTCTTCTGTATCAGAAAATTATGTATTTTATATTTTTTGATAAAGAACCATCGTTTCCAATCAACATTTTTCGGGGGACTGTTAGCAAGCTTATATAGTAGTCGACCAGGAACTCCTTCAAGTAGAGAATGCAATGAAATGCTGCTTTGTCTTGAATTAGTAATCTTGTTTTGTAGCAGATTGATAGATTGTGGGAACATTAATGTAGATTACTGCCCTATAACCTGTAACCTTGTGTAACCAGTCCAGCTCCATTGGTTATATTCATATTTCATTCCATTTCTTCTACTTGAGAGTTGTTGATTTTCCTTTACCTCGCCACTGATTGAAGTGCCTTCCTGGGTGTTCCATGACATTTCTGTACTAGTTGGAAGATACATTCTCTCCATCTGCTTTTGGTATACCCTAGGCCAGTGGTCCTCAACCCTGGCCTACAGGGCCCACTAACAGGCCAGATTTGCAAGATAACTGAAATACATCCCAGGTGATATCATTTGCTGCTCAGTGATTGCAGTACTCTAGTCTGCATCTCCCCAAGGTAATACTTAAAATCTGGCCTGTTAGTGGGCCCTGAGGACCGGAGTTGAGGACCACTGCCCTAGGCCACCTACTTCTGCTAGTGATACCAAAGCAAAGCCTTGCAACTTTAAAACATGGAGCTGCCTTTGCTAGCTTGTGAAGGAACAAGCTCTGGGCTTCTATCCTCATCTTTGCTTTGCTGCTTAGAGCATCATTGACTGGAAGAGGCTTGATGGTTAGGAGTTGTCTGATTGTTTTGGGTCAGTGGACAATTAGAAAGTAAGCATGAGAATGACCACCCCCAGGTTTGCCTTTTTAAACCTAAGTTAGTTTTGCCAGGTTCCATACTTCTATTCTAATAGCCTGCAGACCCAGTCCACTTCCACTGCCTCCCAAGACACCTTAATATTAAAGATGTGTATGGTGCACTAACTGTATCTAGCTACAAGATGGCAGACAACACCAATGTTATCAGACTTGCTCTTGGCAAGAAGCTGTTATTTCCACTTTTGGTGGAGTAGGTAAAAGTTTGAGCTCCTGGCTTTTCTTTCCAGCTTTTCTGGACCCCGGTAAGTCTACCCTCCACAGGTCCTGGAATGGCTGTGACTGGCTGAGCTCAGGTATAAAAATTTATATCCATTTTTATCTGCCAAAGAGAATTCTCCATTTTTGTTTGGACAATCCACTGGATTACTGCATTTTAGTACTTTAGTGGAACATTCACAGGATTATATGGAAAAAAAATATTCAAGCTTGGTCACAAGAATTTTTAGCATGCTTGAAAATTCTTCTACAGATCAAAATTTGGATTTTGTCATTCGACCTCCCCTATATAGACTGATTATCTCTGGTTATTTGATAAATCTGAAAAACTTCTAAACAGCCAATATGTCAATTGATGAAGGATGACATGATCTATTTCCAATGGCTGTTGAAAGAATGTATGAACCATTCTCCTTCTACAGATTGGTAGTAGATAGTGGAGGCATAACATAACACAGAGCTTGATAGATTCATGCAAAACACACCTAAAATAACACAAGGAATTTGACTGGTTACTAGTGGTTGCAGTACCTTTCTGCACCAATTTTTCTATGCATCCTCCATTAGATTTTGTACCCTGTATTCAGGACAGCCTGTAACCCACTATACCATGACCATGCTAGATAAGGGCTAGTCATTTAGTTTATTATGCAGTAATATTATTATGAATTGTTACTTTAAAAAAATATTTTATATTAAAAATATGTAGTTCTTGATTATTTTCTATTTTGTTTTAGGCATCAGAAAATATTTATGTATATTTTTATGTAGTAATTATATCAGAATTGTTGTCCCTCTCCATGATAACAAACAAACTAGAACAAATGGAACACTTGAAAATAAAGATCATCAAAAAAAGTTGCAAAGACAAATGTCAATACATCATGGGACATGTATTAGAAATTGTATTGAGTGTTCTGTATCTCACAAAGCACTCCACACACAAATGAAAGCACTTCTTAAATTCCATATTAATTCTATATCCATATGTTTCTGTTCTATTTACTGTGCATTTATGGAGTTGGTAAACTACATGCAAAGACAAGGTGATAATCTCCTCTCCCATAAGAAGAAACCTCCATAGCATTAAACAAGGTTCTCACTTCACCATATGTGACCGTGGATGTTGGGGAAACAGTACAGGGATGGGAATTGTATGTGGGGCTAGATCTTAGTATCAGAGAAAGTCTTCAAATAAACCTGGCTTGGTTTAAACTGTTCCTAATATAAGGACAGTCCTGAAGTGCAGAGACCTTGTGATGCCTGTAAGTACATATGTTAGTCTTCAAGTCAATTTCTGGGGAGCCCCTTGGATCCTATGTCCAGCCTGCCCATGAATCTCAATTTCTGCCCAAATGATAATAACCTATTCTTCAGACCAAGCCCTACAATTGAGTAACCAGTGATGTGGTTTTGCATCAGGAAGATTGGGGCTCTATATGTGGGCAAGTCAAAGGCCCTTGAACAGTTTTTCTGTGCAAGGAGCTGCACAGAGATTTATAAGAACACTAACACAGATTTTATTTCCAGCACCACAAGGTTCCAACACTTCAGCACTGGTGCTACCTTGGGCCAGGTCAGGTTCACTTTGAGGGGTGACATTTTAATGCTGTTTGAAGCCTGCTTGATACAACACTAGTCTCTGATCTGATGATCCTATTTTCTGATGACCCTAGCCTCTAATGACCCTAGTCTTTAATAATGACCTTAGCCTCTAATGACCCTAGTCTTTAATAGTGACCTTAGCCTCTAATGACTCTAGTCTCTAATAGTGACCCTAGTCTCTAATGACCCTAGTCTCTAATAGTGACCCTAGACTATAAAGACCCTAGTCTCTAATAGTGACCCTAGCCTCCAATGACCCCAGTCTCTAATAGTGACCCTAGACTATAATGACCCTAGTGTCTAATAGTGACCCTAGCCTCTAATGACCCTAGTGTCTAATAGTGACCCTAGCCTCTAATGACCCTAGACTCTAATGACCCAAGTCTGTCTAATAGTGACTCTAGATTCAAATGACTCTAGTCTCTAATAGTGACCCTAGCCTCCAATGACCCCAGTCTCTAATAGTGACCCTAGACTATAATGACCCTAGTGTCTAATAGTGACCCTAGCCTCTAATGACCCTAGTATCTAATAGTGACCCTAGCCTCTAATGACTCTAGACTCTAATGACCCAAGTCTAATAGTGACTCTAGACTCGAATGACTCTAGTCTCTAATAGTGACCCTAGACTCAAATGACTCTAGTCTCTAATAGTGACCCTAGCCTCTAACAACCCCAGTCTCTAATAGTGACCCTAGAATATAATGACCCTAGTCTCTAATAATGACTCTAAACTCTAATGACGCAAGTCTAATAGTGACTCTAGACTCAAATGACTCTAGTCTCTAATAGTGACCCTAGCCTCTAACGACCCCAGTCTCTAATAGTGACCCTAGACTCGAATGACTCTAGTCTCTAATAGTGACCCTAGCCTCTAACGACCCCAGTCTCTAATAGTGACCCTAAAAAATAATGACCCTAGTCTCTAATAATGACTCTAAACTCTAATGACCCAAGTCTCTAATAGTGACCCTAGACTCGAATGACTCTAGTCTCTAATATTGACCCTAGACTCGAATTACTCTAGTCTCTAATAGTTACCATAGACTCTAATAAACCTAGTTTCTAATAGTGACCCTAGCCTCCAATGACCCCAGTCTCTAATAGTGACCCTAGATTCTAATGGCCCTAGTCTCTAATAGTGACCCTAGATTCTAATGACCCTAGTCTCTAATTGTGACCCTAGATTCTAATGACCCTAGTCTCTATTTTTGACCCTAGTTTTTTATTACCCTAGACTCTTATAGTGACCCTAGACTCTAATGACCCTAGTCTCTAATTGTGACCCTAGATTCTATCATGACTCTAATAGTGACCTTAGACTCTAATGACCCTAGAGTGTTATAGTGATCCTAGCCACCAATGACCCCAGCCTTTAATGACCCTAGTCTCTAAAGCCTAGTTCACATGGACCGAATGTCGGGCAGCATCGGCCAGTTCAATGTGAGAGTCATTTTAAACGCATTTAAAAATGATTTTCGCATTGTAAAGTGCTACACCAGCTCCATGTATTGTACTCAGCTAACCTGCTCACCGCCAAACTCTGTGGCAATGGAACTTTTGGTTTGCATGATGACCTTAGCGTGTTTCTGCCCACTCAACACGTTGCGCTAGCAAATTATTTCATTAGGAGTGGAGTACACGCTCTACTTATGCTGCATAAAACCCCTAGTCTACGCTCTCTCCCTGGGGTATTAATCCTATCGACAGTATACAACAAAACCTCTGCCTTCTCTATTTTGGCCACTAGATGTCACTATATTAATGATCCCAGAAATGTACAAATAAGTTCTTAGTAAATTCCACCTACAAAGTTTATATAAGCAACCATACATATACTGGACCAAAAATACATAAAATAAATATTATTGAAATATATTTCTAAAAACATAACCCCCCCCCCCCCCCCCCAGACGATATCACAAAAACATGCATAAAGTAAATTGCCACAGTAAATCAGCCTTAATAACAAAAATAAATCAACTATTGCACCAGAGTCTCTCCTCTGCTGTCATTGGTTGCTACGTGCTGTGGCATCCTAAAACCAATGTTGTCATGTGTGCCCTACCCCCAGCTTCACAGGAGGATAGATAGTAGAACTTCCTCCATTCAAACCTGCAACCTGCTCCACATCTGCCTGCCTGGTGCTAAAAAGTAAAGAGCCCTTGTTATAGGGACACCTGATGTAAGGGGGCACTGTGATAGGGACACCTGATGTAAGGGGGCACTGTTATAGGGACACCTGATGTAAGGGGGCACTGTAATAGGGACACCTAATGTAAGGGGGCACTGTGATAGGGACACCTGATGTAAGGTGGCACTGTAAAAGGGACACCTGATGTAAGGGGGCAGTGTAATAGGGACACCTGATGTAAGGGGGCACTGTTATAGGGACACCTGATGTAAGGGGGCACTGTTATAGGGACACCTGATGTAAGGGGGCAGTGTAATAGGGACACCTGATGTAAGGGGGCACTGTTATAGGGACACCTGATGTAAGGGGGCAGTGTAATAGGGACACCTGATGTAAGGGGGGCACTGTAATAGGGACACCTGATGTAAGGGGGCAGTGTAATAGGGACACCTGATGTAAGGGGGCACTGTGATAGGGACACCTGATGTAAGGGGGAAGTGTAATAGGGACACCTGATGTAAGGCGGCAGTGTAATCGGGACAGCTGATGTAAGGGGACACCTGATGTAAGGGGGCACTGTGATAGGGACACCTGATGTAAGGGGGCAGTGTAATAGGGACACCTGATGTAAGGGGGCACTGTAATAGGGACACCTAATGTAAGGAGGCAGTGTAATAGGGACACCTAATGTAAGGGGGCACTGCGATAGGGACACCTGATGTAAGGGGGCACTGTGATAGGGACACCTGATGTAAGGGGGCACTGTGATAGGGACACCTGATGAAAGGGGGCAGTGTAATAGGGGACACTTGATGTAAGGGGGCACTGTGATAGGGACACCGAATGTAAGGGGGCACTGTGATAGGGACACCTGATGTAAAGGGGCACTGTAATAGGGACACCTGATGTAAGGGGGCACTGTTATAGGGACACCTAATGTAAGGGGCCACTGTAATAGGGACACCTGATGTAAGGGGGCAGTGTAATAGGGGCACCTGATGTAAGGGGGCAGTGTAATAGGGACACCTGATGTAAGGGGGCACTGTAATAGGGACACCTAATGTAAGGGGGCACTGTAATAGGGACACCTGATGTAAGGGGGCAGTGTAATAGTGACACCTAATGTAAGGGGGCACTGCAATAGGGACACCTGATGTAAGGGGGCAGTGTAATAGTGACACCTGATGTAAGGGGGCACTGTAATAGGGACACCTGATGTAAGGGGGCAGTGTAATAGTGACACCTAATGTAAGGGGGCACTGTAATAGGGACACCTGATGTAAGGGGGCACTGTAATAGGGACACCTGATGTAAGGGGGCAGTGTAATAGGGGACACTTGATGTAAGGGGGCACTGTGATTGGGACACCTGATGTAAGGAGGCACTGTGATAGGGACACCTGATGTAAGGGGGCACTGTGATAGGGACACCTGATGTAAGGGGGCACTGTAATAGGGACACCTGATGTAAGGGGGCACTGTAATAGGGACACCTGATGTAAGGGGGCAGTGTAATAGGGACACCTGATGTAAGGGGGCAGTGTAATAGTGACACCTGATGTAAGGGGGCAGTGTAATAGGGACACCTGATGTAAGGGGGCACTGTAATAGGGACACCTGATGTAAGGGGGCACTGTAATAGGGACACCTGATGTAAGGGGGCAGTGTAATAGGGACACCTGATGTAAGGGGGCACTGTAATAGGGACACCTGATGTAAGGGGGCAGTGTAAAAGGGACACCTGATGTAAGGGGGCACTGTTATAGGGACACCTGATGTAAGGGGGCAGTGTAATAGGGACACCTGATGTAAGGGGGCAGTGTAATAGGGACACCTGATGTAAGGGGGCAGTGTAATAGGGACACCTGATGTAAGGGGGCACTGTAATAGGGACACCTGATGTAAGGGGGCAGTGTAATAGTGACACCTAATGTAAGGGGGCACTGTTATAGGGACACCTAATGTAAGGGGGCACTGTAATAGGGACACCTGATGTAAGGGGGCACTGTAATAGGGACACCTGATGTAAGGGGGCAGTGTAATAGGGACACCTGATGTAAGGGGGCAGTGTAATAGGGACACCTGATGTAA
The DNA here is from genome assembly GCF_965119305.1 of Pelophylax lessonae. NCBI lineage: Eukaryota > Metazoa > Chordata > Amphibia > Anura > Ranidae > Pelophylax > Pelophylax lessonae. The sequence goes on from NC_138768.1 coordinate 74,138,285, forward strand.
GGGGGCAGTGTAATAGGGACACCTGATGTAAGGGGGCACTGTAATAGGGACACCTGATGTAAGGGGGCAGTGTAATAGTGACACCTAATGTAAGGGGGCACTGTTATAGGGACACCTAATGTAAGGGGGCACTGTAATAGGGACACCTGATGTAAGGGGGCACTGTAATAGGGACACCTGATGTAAGGGGGCACTGTTATAGGGACACCTGATGTAAGGGGGCACTGTTATAGGGACACCTAATGTAAGGGGGCACTGTAATAGGGACATCTAATGTAAGGGGGCACTGTTATAGGGACACCTAATGTAAGGGGGCACTGTAATAGGGACACCTGATGTAAGGGGGCACTGTAATAGGGACACCTGATGTAAGGAGGCACTGTTATAGGGACACCTAATGTAAGGGGGCAGTGTAATAGGGACACCTGATGTAAGGGGGCAGTGTAATAGGGACACCTGATGTAAGGGGGCACTGTGAGAAGCCTTTCAACACCTCCTATTCAAGTCTATGGCAACGTGTCTCAACTGCACTGGCATGCGGTTGCAGCACAATTGCAGCGCATTAGTACAGTGTGCATTTTAGCTGGTTGTTACGGAACGCGGTGGGAAGCAGGCTGCCACGTCCTTTACAACCAATGAGTCATTAGCTGTCAGCGGGCTTCCCAACTGACTGCTGAAATGTAAAAACAAGCATTGCACGCAATAGGTAAAATCATCGAAAAAACAGTGTGGGGCCCCCCCAATTCATACTAGGCCCTTTGCGTCTGGTATTGATTCTGAGGTGAACCCGACGTCAAAATGTAAAAAAAAAAAAATGGCGTGGGGTCTCCCAAAAACCCATACCCTTATCCCGTCCCTTATCTGAGCATGCATCCCAGCAGGTCAGGAACAGGAGGGGACGAGCAAGCACCTCCCTCCTCCTGAATCATACCAAGCCACATGCCCCCCCACCCCTTGTCCCCAACCACCGCTGACCCGAAAAAAGAAAAAAAAGATCTGCCTGCACCAAAAGCTCCATCCTGTCTGCCTGTGAGCAGAGCTTTTTATTTTAGGTCAGCGGTGGTGAAGGGTGTCTTGAGCAGACTCATTCACATGGGGGGCTGGGATCTGGGGGTCCCCTTGTTAAAGAGGGCTTCCAGATTCTGATAAGCCCTCTGCCCACAGATCCCCACAACCACGGCCCAGGGTTGGGGGGGAAGAGGCCCCTGTCCCCATCAACATTGGGACAAGGTACTTTGGGGTGGGGGTGCTTCTAGGGAGGAAGTCAAGTGAGGGCAAGCTGGCCCCTACTCAACTCTATGGCCTTGGAGGACCGGAGTGATGTCATACGTTGCTTACTCCCAACGGCCCTAAATGATGAAAAAAATGACTTTTTTTGCTTTTTAGTGTAGATGTGAGATGTGAGGTCTTTTTGACTCCAGATCCCACATTAAAGAGGACCTTTTTTCCTTATTTCTATTAAAAGGGATGTTTACATTCCTTGTAATAGGAATAAAAGCGATCAGAAACATTTTTTTAAAGGGACAGTGTAAAAATAAAAGGTAAAATAAGTAAAAAAAAAAAATTGTAAATCGCCCCGTCCCTCCAAGCTTGCGCGCAGAAGCAAACGCATACGCAGGTCGTGCCCCACATATGTAAACGGTGTTCAAACCACACATGTGAGGTATCACCGCGATCATCAGAGTGAGAGCAATAATTCTACCCTAGATCTGCTCTGTAACTCTAAACTGGTAACCTGTAGAAATTTTCAAAGCATCACCTATGGAGATTTTTAAGTACTAATGTTTGTCGCCATATCAACAGCGTGCGCAATTTTGCAGCATGACATGTTGGGTATCTATTCGGCGTAACATTATCTTTCAAATTTATAGAAAAAAAATTGGGCTAACTTTACTTTTTAGTTTTGAAATGTATCTTTTCCCAAAAAATTGCATTTGAAAGACCGCTGCGTGCAAAAATTCCGTTTGACAAAAAATATTGCAACGACCGCAATTTTATTCCCCAGAGTCTTTGCTAAAAAAAAAATATATATATCTATATATATAGATATAATGTTTGGGGGTTCTAAGTAATTTTCTGGCAAAAATTGCTGATTTTTACTTGTAAACAACAAGTGTCAGAAATAGGCCTGGTCCTTAAGTGGTTATTTAGGATCTCCGCACTATATGACAGGTCATGGGAATAAAGTCGGTGCCGCAGAGAGGATTCTAAAGAAGTTCTCATTTTACAAGAGAAGAAAAAGCTGTCCTTCCTCCCTCAATGCATAGCGATGGTAGAGCCCTGCCTAGGTTGCCATGACAGTTGTGGAAGCTTTCTGTGGCTATGGTAACAGCATGGTGTACAGTGTAAACAGAAGAGCCGGTGTGGATGGGAAGTGAATTCAGGAGAAGCTGATCACCGAGGAGGAGAGGGAGCTGGAGAAGGAGGTGAATACAAATCCAACACATGGGCAGCCTGTGGAACTACAAGTCCCAGCATGTCCCTGCCTTTCCTGATACTGACAGCACTACTGGTCAGATTATGACATTACCACCGTGTTGCCGGTGACAAGGAAAGGCGCCCTTCACTCCGTATTGTTTCTATACACAGATATCATATGAACGCAATTCAATTATTAATTTATCACCTTGGGCTTTTCTGTCCTATGTTTATTTCTAAACATTTCCCTTCATATATGTGTTCATGTTAACACTTATACTGCTTATATGTCATCTCATTTTTATTTGGTTCATCCACTGACCATATACTGTACAATCTGATTGTACAAGGACCAGGCCTATTTCTGACACTTGTTATTTCCAGGTAAAATCTGTATTTTTTGCTAGAAAATTACTTAGAACCCCCAAACATTATATATATTTTTAGCAAAGACTCTGGAGAAGAAAAAAGGCGGTCTTTCGATTTTTTGGGAAAAAATACACTTCACTGAATTAAAAAAAAAAAAAAAGCAGTAAAGTTAGCCCAATTTTTTTGTATATTGTGAAAGATGATGTCATGCCGAGTAAACAGATACCAAACATGTTATGGTTTAAAATTGCGCACACCCGTGGAATGGCGACAAACTACGGTACTTAAAAATCTCCATAGGTGACGATTTAAAAAAATTTTTAACAGTTACCACTTTAGAGTAACAAAGGAGGTCTTTTGCTAGAATTATTGCTCTCGCTCTGACGATCGCGTCGATACCTCACATGCGTGATTTGAACACCGTTTACATTTGCAGGCGCAATGCGTTTTCTTTGGTGCGCGAGCTCACGGGGATGTGGGCGCTTTAAATTTTTTTCTTTTTTTTTAACAATGTTCCTTAAAGAAAAAAAATAAAATAAATTGATTACTTTTATTGCTGTCACAAGGAATGTAAACATCCCTTGTGACAGTAATAGGCAGTGACAGCTACTCTTTATGGAGGGATCGGGGGTCTAAAGGATCCCAAACATCCCCAATGCACTTAAAAGTATTCAAAACACCAAAATCTGCAATTTTGAATACTGTAAATTTTTTTAAATCGGCGCCGTTGCAGCCAAGTAAACCGGAAGTGACACTGTGACGTTACATGATCGGAGACCCGAATCCGTATCGGCTGGTTACTTGGGTTTCCGGTGGGATGGGCAGAGTGGCGAAAGGCGGCGGGAGGGGGGGGGGAATGTTCCCTCCCGCTCGCTGGGATAACGGCCGAATGGCTGCTGAGCCGCATCAGTTGTTATCATCAGAAAGCCGACTGCCGGCTCTAAAAAACAGTACCAGTTTGATGCCTGCAGCTGCATATCACCCCCCTACAACCACTTCTTCAAGCCAACGTACAGATACGTCGGTTTTCGGGAAGTGATTAAATCTATCATCAAGTATGTATTTTAAAGGTCTGCCAGATTTGATACAAGTTGAATGGGTTGCTTAGGTTTGTCCTCCTATTATATATGTAGCCCCGTCCCCGTAGGGCTTGCTGTGCGATGACTTCTTGGGTCTCCTCTGATTACCTGCAGACAAGTCACTTGGGGACAGTTCACTCATCCATCCTTACTCCCAATGGCTCATTACTCAATAAACAGTCCAGGGGTTTTGCTTTTTGGTATTTATTGTGGAACTTGGATGGGAGAAAGGAATAATAGGATACTCCAACAGAACTATTCACAGTAGATAAGGACAACTGTCACTTGGCCTCACCAGGTTATTTGTGGAAGCAGACACACTGCTTTGACCATACTGCCACTTGTATGGAAGCATAAAGTCCTCTTGCTCTCTCTAGCAGCAGGCTTGATGCAACTTCATTATCTTCAGGACACTCTCTAGCAACCCCTTGACTGACACCCGTCCACTGACTCTTCTAGCAGAAGGGGTGGCCCTCTCAGGACACAGATCTGTACTCACTGTAGGCAGAATTAGACCCTCTCCGATGTCTTCCTTCCAGTCAGCTCTGTAGGACATCTGGGTTCAGTTCCTCTCTAACTCCTTAGGCCCTCAGGTTGACCACCTGAGGGTGCATGGCAGCTTCTACAGAGGAGGGGCGGCCACCCCCTCCCTCCAGGACCCCGCTCTCCAGCTGATAGACCCCGAGCACATTTATACAGTATCCCAGCATGCACCAAGGCACTTTCATCAGCCAATCACCAGGGCTGTACTAAATGCCTGTGCAATCATTTGTCAGGTTTCCTTCCACTGTCCTATATGCTTCCCTATTGGTCCAGTGTAAAACACTTCAGACAAACTGAGCTGCACCTGAGCACCATGTGCAGATCTCACTAACAGATCCTGCTCTCTGGTAGGCAGAGCAATATAAATTTACCTGGCAATCTCTCTAGTAAGCAGAAAAATACAAAAACTATACTCTCTCTTCTAGCATCTACCTAGGTGGGTGCTACATATAGTTTTGGCAAATCTTAAGCGTATACTTGAATGGGATGTGTTTTGAACTGCAGCCAGTTCATATATATGTGGGATAGTTGCGGCACAAATTAAAAAAAAGGGTCCTTTGCATTCTCAGTCTGGTTCAGAGGTGATTTAGGTGTCAAATTCGCAACTGAATGGCTGAACGGAAACCGCACTGAACTCAGCACCGAAACCGGACCGCATACGTGAACTGCTGAACTGGCTGTGATTCAAACTATGTATTCCTCTGATTCCAGTTCCGGAAAAAGAAAAACAAAAAAAGGACTCCATCCTTTTCCATTTTTCCTGCACCTAAACATGAGAGATCAGAGGTAGCCTGAGCTAAATGGACACAAGACCATCTACATCCAGCCACCCTTAGAACCACCATGGGTTCTTCCACAGTCTGCTGTCATACTACTGACAAAAAACATGAGAAAACTGACATCTATCACATCCAGCTTCAATTCAGCAGGAGATCAGCTCACATTCTCTGATTCCCTGCTGAACAGAGCAGAGCACTGCCATCTGAGTGGACTCCCCTCATCATTCCCCACTCTTTTCTCTGCAATGTACCCCCATCATTCCTCACTCTGTCCTCCACAATGTGCCCCCATCATTCCCCACTCTGTCCTCCACAATGTACCCCCATCATTCCCCACTCTGTCCTCCACAATGTACCCCCATCATTCCCCACTCTGTCCTCCACAATGTACCCCCATCATTCCCCACTCTGTCCTCCACAATGTACCCCCATCATTCCCCACTCTGTCCTCCACAATGTACCCCCATCATTCCCCACTCTGTCCTCCACAATGTACCCCCATCATTCCTCACTCTGTCCTCCACAATGTACCCCCATCATTCCTCACTCTGTCCTCCACAATGTACCCCCATCATTCCCCACTCTGTCCTCCACAATGTACCCCCATCATTCCTCACTCTGTCCTCCACAATGTACCCCCATCATTCCTCACTTTGTCCTCCACAATGTACCCCCATCATTCCTCACTCTGTCCTCCACAATGTACCCCCATCATTCCTCACTCTGTCCTCCACAATGTACCCCCATCATTCCTCACTCTGTCCTCCACAATGTACCCCCATCATTCCCCACTCTGTCCTCCACAATGTACCCCCATCATTCCCCACTCTGTCCTCCACAATGTACCCCCATCATTCCCCACTCTGTCCTCCACAATGTACCCCCATCATTCCTTACTCTGTCCTCCACAATGTACCCCCATCATTCCTCACTCTGTCCTCCACAATGTACCCCCATCATTCCCCACTCTGTCCTCCACAATGTACCCCCATCATTCCCCACTCTGTCCTCCACAATGTACCCCCATCATTCCCCACTCTGTCCTCCACAATGTACCCCCATCATTCCTCACTCTGTCCTTCACAATGTACCCCCATCATTCCCCACTCTGTCCTCCACAATGTACCCCCATCATTCCTCACTCTGTCCTCCACAATGTACCCCTATCATTCCTCACTCTGTCCTTCACAATGTACCCCCATCATTCCTCACTCTGTCCTCCACAATGTACCCCCATCATTCCCCACTCTGTCCTCCACAATGTACCCCCATCATTCCTTACTCTGTCCTCCACAATGTACCCCCATCATTCCCCACTCTGTCCTCCACAATGTACCCCCATCATTCCTCACTCTGTCCTCCACAATGTACCCCCATCATTCCTTACTCTGTCCTCCACAATGTACCCCATCATTCCTCACTCTGTCCTCCACAATGTACCCCCATCATTCCTCACTCTGTCCTCCGCAATGTGCCCCCATCATTCCCCATTCTTCCCTCCACAATGTGCCCCCATCATTCCCCACTCTGTCCTCCACAATGTACCCCCATCATTCCCCACTCTGTCCTCCACAATGTACCCCCATCATTCCCCACTCTGTCCTCCACAATGTACCCCCATCATTCCCCACTCTGTCCTCCACAATGTACCCCCATCATTCCCCACTCTGTCCTCCACAATGTACCCCCATCATTCCTCACTCTGTCCTTCACAATGTACCCCCATCATTCCCCACTCTGTCCTCCACAATGTACCCCCATCATTCCTCACTCTGTCCTCCACAATGTACCCCTATCATTCCTCACTCTGTCCTTCACAATGTACCCCCATCATTCCTCACTCTGTCCTCCACAATGTACCCCCATCATTCCCCACTCTGTCCTCCACAATGTACCCCCATCATTCCTTACTCTGTCCTCCACAGTGTACCCCCATCATTCCCCACTCTGTCCTCCACAATGTACCCCCATCATTCCTCACTCTGTCCTCCACAATGTACCCCCATCATTCCCCACTCTGTCCTCCACAATGTACCCCCATCATTCCCCACTCTTTTCTCTGCAATGTGCCCCCATCATTCCCCACTCTTTTCTCTGCAATGTACTCCCATCATTCCTCACTCTGTCCTCCACAATGTACCCCCATCATTCCTCACTCTGTCCTCCACAATGTACCCCCATCATTCCTCACTCTGTCCTCCACAATGTACCCCCATCATTCCTCACTCTGTCCTCCACAATGTACCCCCATCATTCCCCACTCTTTTCTCTGCAATGTACTCCCATCATTCCTCACTCTGTCCTCCACAATGTACCCCCATCATTCCTCACTCTGTCCTCCACAATGTACCCCCATCATTCCCCACTCTGTCCTCCACAATGCACCCCCATCATTCCCCACTCTGTCCTCCACAATGTACCCCCATCATTCCTTACTCTGTCCTCCACAATGTACCCCCATCATTCCCCACTCTGTCCTCCACAATGTACCCCCATCATTCCCCACTCTGTCCTCCACAATGTACCCCCCTCATTCCTCACTCTGTCCTCCACAATGTACCCCCATCATTCCTCACTCTGTCCTCCACAATGTACCCCCATCATTCCCCACTCTGTCCTCCACAATGTACCCCCATCATTCCTTACTCTGTCCTCCACAATGTACCCCCATCATTCCTCACTCTGTCCTCCACAATGTACCCCCATCATTCCTCACTCTGTCCTCCGCAATGTGCCCCCATCATTCCCCATTCTTCCCTCCACAATGTACCCCCATCATTCCCCACTCTGTCCTCCACAATGTACCCCCATCATTCCCCACTCTGTCCTCCACAATGTACCCCCATCATTCCTTACTCTGTCCTCCACAATGTACCCCCATCATTCCTCACTCTGTCCTCCACAATGTACCCCCATCATTCCTCACTCTGTCCTCCACAATGTACCCCCATCATTCCTCACTCTGTCCTCCACAATGTACCCCCATCATTCCCCACTCTGTCCTCCACAATGTACCCCCATCATTCCCCACTCTGTCCTCCACAATGTACCCCCATCATTCCCCACTCTGTCCTCCACAATGTACCCCCATCATTCCTTACTCTGTCCTCCACAATGTACCCCCATCATTCCTCACTCTGTCCTCCACAATGTATCCCCATCATTCCTTACTCTGTCCTCCACAATGTACCCCCATCATTCCTCACTCTGTCCTCCACAATGTACCCCCATCATTCCCCACACTGTCCTCCACAATGTACTCCCATCATTCCCCACTCTGTCCTCCACAATGTACCCCCATCATTCCCCACTCTGTCCTCCACAATGTACCCCCATAATTCCCCACACTTTCCTCCACAATGTACCCTCATCATTCCTTACTCTGTCCTCCACAATGTACCCCCATCATTCCTCACTCTGTCCTCCACAATGTACCCCCATCATTCCTCACTCTGTCCTCCACAATGTACCCCCATCATTCCCCACACTGTCCTCCACAATGTACTCCCATCATTCCCCACTCTGTCCTCCACAATGTACCCCCATCATTCTCCACTCTGTCCTCCACAATGTACCCCCATCATTCCCAAATCTGTCCTCCACAATGTACCCTCATCATTCCCCACACTGTCCTCCACAATGTACCCCCATCATTCCCCACTCTGTCCTCCACAATGTACTCCCATCATTCCCCACTCTGTCCTTCACAATGTACCCCCATCATTCCTTACTCTGTCCTCCACAATGTACCCCCATCATTCCTCACTCTGTCCTCCACAATGTACCCCCATCATTCTCCACTCTGTCCTCCACAATGTACCCCCCTCATTCCCCACTCTGTCCTCCACAATGTACCCCCATCATTCCTTACTCTGTCCTCCACAATGTGCCCCCATCATTCCCCATTCTTCCCTCCACAATGTGCCCCCATCATTCCCCACTCTGTCCTCCACAATGTACCCCCATCATTCCTTACTCTGTCCTCCACAATGTACCCCCATCATTCCTTACTCTGTCCTCCACAATGTACCCCCATCATTCCCCACTCTGTCCTCCACAATGTGCCCCCATCATTCCCCATTCTTCCCTCCACAATGTGCCCCCATCATTCCCCACTCTGTCCTCCACAATGTACCCCCATCATTCCTTACTCTGTCCTCCACAATGTACCCCCATCATTCCCCACTCTGTCCTCCACAATGTGCCCCCATCATTCCCCATTCTTCCCTCCACAATGTACCCCCATCATTCCTTACTCTGTCCTCCACAATGTACCCCCATCATTCCCCACTCTGTCCTCCACAATGTACCCCCATCATTCCCCACTCTGTCCTCCGCAATGTGCCCCCATCATTCCCCATTCTTCCCTCCACAATGTGCCCACATCATTCCCCACTCTGTCCTCCACAATGTACCCCCATCATTCCTTACTCTGTCCTCCACAATGTACCCCCATCATTCACGATTCTGTCCTCCACAATGTACCCCCATCATTCCTGATTCTGTCTTCCACAATGTACCCCCATCATTCCCACTCTGTCCTCCACAATGTACCCCCATCATTTCCCACTCTGTCCTCCACAATGATCCCCTGTAATTTCCCACTCTGTCCTCCACAATGTACCCCCATCATTCCTCACTCTGTCCTCCACAATGTACCCCTGTAATTTCCCACTCTGTCCTCCACAATGTACCCCCGTAATTTCACACTCTGTCCTCCACAATGTACCCCCATCATTCCCCACTCTGTCCTTCACAATGTACCCCCATCATTCCCCACTCTGTCCTCCACAATGTACCCCCATCATTCTTCACTCTGTCCTCCACAATGTACCCCCATCATTCCTCACTCTGTCCTCCACAATGTACCCCCATCATTCCTCACTCTGTCCTCCACAATGTACCCCCGTAATTTCCCACTCTGTCCTCCACAATGTACCCCCGTAATTTCACACTCTGTCCTCCACAATGTACCCCCATCATTCCCCACTCTGTCCTCCACAATGTACCCCAATCATTCCCCACTCTGTCCTCCACAATGTACCCCCATCATTCCCCACTCTGTCCTCCACAATGTACCCCCGTAATTTCCCACTCTGTTCTTCACAATGATCCCCCGTAATTTCCCACTCTGTCCTCCACAATGTACCCCCATCATTCTTCACTCTGTCCTCCATAATGTACCCCCATTTTATACTCCTTTATTCATTACACAACATTCTTTATGTTTTTACTTTAAAGTGATCCTCTCGGGCCCTAAACATTGGTTGTTTTGCTGACATGCCTGTATTGCCAGTATTTACTGAAATGTCAGATGGTGGAAAATAAAAGTTAATATACATAGCAGACAATCGGTGTCTTTATTACAGGTAGTAGAGCTGCTTTGGAACATGTTGCCAGTCCCCATCCATATCCCCACCGTCTCCACATATTCAGAGCCTGGATCCCAATGCACGTAAGTTCTTTCATTGCTGTGTAACCTGTGGGTGAAGATATATATATATACTATATACATACACGCTATATAACCCAAAGTATGTGGATATCCGACCATCACACTGGTATGAGGTAGTTGAATATCACATTGCAAAACCATGGACATTGAAATGGAGTTACTGTACCTCCCTTCTTCGGGGAAGACCTTTCACAAGACTTTGGAGTGTGTCTTTTGGAATTTGTGCTTTTGCAGCCAAAACAGCACATGTAAGGTCAGGTGCTGATGCTGGACGAGAAGTCCTGGCTGACCACTGGTGTGCCAATTGATGCCAATGATCCCGAAGGTGTTTAATAGGGTTGGTGTTCAATACAGTTAAGGTCAGGGCTCAGTCCAGGCCTCTTGGGTTACTCCACACTCATCAAACTTATGCCTCGTACACACGCAACAATTATCGGCCGACCGATCGTCCGACTTTTGTCCAAGTTGTGTTTTGTTGGTTGGAATGTGCCTAGACTGCACACGAATTTTCTCGGCCAACAAAAATCTACTTCAGAAGTGATGTCATGTGCTGGTTTACTTTCCGTGTGTTTTTTCTTCTCTGAGCATGCCCAGTCTTGCTCATCAGATTTTTGTCTGCCGAAATCTGTACTGACTGACCGAAAATCGGCCGTTGTGTTGACGGCCAACAAAAATTTTATAGCTTGCACACCAGATTTTTTTCTGCCGAAAAGTCGGAGTCGGTTGTCGGAAGCATCATACTAACAAGCCGAAAATCGGCCGATCGGACGAAAAACACCCTAATCACCCTGGTCTGAGTAGGTTCCCCCTGCAGCTTGGCTGCAGAGAAAAGGACTGGGGAAATTCTGTCTTTGGTCCTTTCTCTCTCTCAAAAGTGAGACATCAGTGGTGATATTTCACCAAAGCCTAAATATTTCACTAAATGGGGCTCCTAAAAAATACTGTAAAAAAAACAAAAACAAACAATAATAAAAATGATTGCAAAATTAATAAAATTATAAAAAAAATAATATAAAAATATAAAAAATAAACTACTGACATAAACCTCTGCCCTACTGAAATCGTCTGTTGCTCTACCGACACTGTCTATTGCCCTACTGCCATATATATATATATATATATATATATATATATATATATATATACATACATACATACACACACATACACGCATGTATGTTTGAGCTTTGGAGTGCACACTCTAATGCAATAGGCTGCGCACACCTATGTCTTTATGGTTGCACAGGTCCTAGAAAACAGGTAATTTGGAGCCACGGAATATGTCATACATGGTTAATGATATTAATAATAATACAGGACTTTTCTGTTTCTCAGTGAGTCTCTAGTATTTACTGTGTTCTACAGAACTCCAAAGACAGCCAGCAGGGCCCAGGACGCAGAGGAGACAGAAGGCAGTCTATTGGGCTACACCGAGCGATCTCAGGACACAGACAGAAATGATTCCCATCCACCAAAAGGCCATTCATTCCCTCTGGATAAATTAACCAAAGCCAAAATGAGGGTGGAGCAGTTCATCAAAGACAATAAGGTGAGAAGGTGACCATTATTTGTGTTGCACTGTATTATGTGACCAATACAGTACTTTTGTACTTTACACCGATCAGCCATGATTTTATGACCACTGACAAGTAAAGTGAATAACATTGATAATCATGTTACAATGGCATTTGGAAGTGGGGGGGATATATTAGCAGGACCGTCTTTAACCACTTTACCACCAGAGGATTTTGCTGTCTTACGTCCAGGCCACTTTTGGCGATTCGGCGCTGTGCGACTTTAACTGACAATTGCGCGGTCGTGTGACGCCGTACCCAAACTAAATTTACGTCCATTTTTCCCCACAAACAGAGCTTTCTTTTGGTGGTATTTGATCACCTATGCGATTTTTACTTTTTGCGCTATAAACAAAAAAAAAGAGTACATTTTGAAAAAATAACAATATTTTTCACATTTTTTTATATGAAATTCTCCCCCCCCCCCCCCCCAAAAAAAATGTAAAAATCAAAAATTTTTTAAATTTTTGGCCAATTTGTTTTCTGCTACCTATGTTTGGTAAAAAAAAAATCACAATTAGCGTATTTTGATTGGTTTGCGCAAAAGTTATTGCGTTTACTAACTAAGGGAAAGATTTTTGTCATTTTTGGTGTTTTTTTTTGTAACAAGTAATGGCGGCGATCTGCGATTTTTTTTGCGGGACTGCGACATTGCGGCGGACAGATCGGACCCTTGACTGACATTTTTGACACTTTTGGGGGTACCAGTGACATTACTGCAGTAATCAGTGCTATACATATGCACTGTTACTGTAAAAATGACACTGGCAGGGAAGGGGTTAATTTTATTGGCGAGGAAGGGGTTAATGTATGCCTGGTGCTTACTAACGTGTGTGGGGGGAGGTGACTGAGTGACACAGGGACAGATCGCATGTTCAGCTATGCTGAACCCTGCAATCTGTCTCTGTTTGTCACTTAGGAGATCCGCCCGCTTTGTTTACACAAGCGGGCGGATCTCCAGACTCGATTCCCCGACGATCGGAAAAGAGTGGCGGCGATCGCCGCTACTCCTCCCCTGGCCCGACTCCCGCTGTGACTGAACACAGTGGTAGCGAGCCTCCGGCGGCGCGTGAGCGCCGCCCAGAAGGGGAGGAGTCCAGTGACGTAGGTCTACGTCGCTGGACGGAATCGAGCCACTTTGCAGCAATACAACATTTTCTTGGGCCCTCTTGAATCCACTTATCAACTATTTGGGGGCAGTGTGGGCCCCACAACAAATGACTGGACCCAGGGCAGCTGCCCCTTTTGCCCTGCGTTAAAGACAGCCCTGTATATTAGGCTGCAAGTAAACATGTTGTTCCTGAAGATTATGTGTTAAAAGCAGAAAAAAATGATCATCGCATCGCTGACCCATGTCCACAGCCAATAGTGCCTACAATGGGCATGTGAGCATCAGAACTGGAACACGGAGCAATGGAAGAAGGTGGCTTGATCTGTTTGGTTGTACCACATGCTTTCATGCTACCTTTTTCATTTTCTTTTACATCATGTGAATGGCCAGGTGCATATGCGTTGCTTACCTGGGGAAGAGATGGCACTAGGGTGCAGTATGGGAAGAAGGAGAGACAGCAAGGGCAGACAGTACAATGCTTTGGACAAAGTTCTGCTGGGAAACTTTGGCTCCTGCATTTCATGTGGATGACACATACCACCTACCTAAACATTGTTGCTGAATAAGTACACCACTCCATGGAAATGCTATTCCCTGCTGGCCGTGGTCTCTTTCAGCAGAATAATGCACCCTGTCCCACTGCAAAAATGGTTCAAGAATGGTTTGAGGAACACAACAATGAGTTTAAAGTGTTGACTTGGCCTCTAAATTCTCTAGATCTCAATCCAATCAAGCATCTGTGGGATGTGCTGGAAAAACAAATCCAATGCATGGAGGCCCCACCTCATAACTTACAGGACTTAAAGGATCTGCTACTGATTGCTTGTTGCCGGATACCACAGCGTACCTTTAGAGGTCTAGTGACATCAATGCCTCGATGGGTCAGGGCTGGTTTAGCAGCTAAAGAGGCTGTTTTGGAGGCAAAAAGGGAACCTAGTCAATATTATGTGGGTGGCTATAGAGTTATGGCTGATCGGTGTATATGCTGGCTTTTTCTACTGGGAATTCTGTCTCAGGTGGCGCCTACTAGTGGTGGCGAAGAAAAGTCATATTTACCGAATTTTGTTTGGTCCTTTTTGCATGTTTGCATTATGATTAGAATTATACCGGATTTTTATAGTACCAAAAGTTTGCACAGAATTAAGTAGTAGTAGAAGTAAAGGGAGACAGTACAGTTAGAATGCAATTCAAGACAAAAGGGATAGGAGGGCCCAGCTCATGAGAGCTTACAAAGCAAAGATCAATCAAGCAGCACAGCTGAAGAGGGTGGGGGTGTAGATGCTGTATGGGTAATCTGTCAGTGTATGGGGCATACAAATGTGCGCATGCTTTAGGAAAATATTGGCGCGTTCCAATGTACAGCCGCGTCTTGTAATTGCTGTCTATGGGTGGCTGTATGCAGCAGACGTGGGTCCCAGGGAAGTTTTTATGCAGATTCTGGATGCTCATGCACGCTGTACAGCCCCCTTCCATGCGTGTTCATGAGCCCTAACTATCTGAAGTCATTTGTTGTAGTTGAATATACTAAATATACCCAGAGCATTTAGCATCTGTATGGTTTTCAAATGCGGTATGAACTTTCTATAATGTATTGTATGTTGGCTGACATATCGCCTTCTCACTACCTGTCAAATGCCTCTGAAAAGTGATCCAACTGCTAAATATTTTAAACTGCGTAGATCTGTTTTAGGATTGTTGGTCATTGTCAGTGCTGTATCTTTGCTTTAAGACTAGAGTTCCTGAATATACCGTTGCCCACAGGCTATTGAAGCCAGAGAGTCAGCATGACAGCCAGGCGCCTATAATTGTTAGAGGAGGTTAGCAATGGCACCTCTCACTTTTCTCTCATGATAGATTTTCTTTAGTAATGTCTGAATTTTTGTCTTGATTACTATTGCCTTACATACAACGCTAACAGCTTTTTTTTTTATAGCTTCTTACAGCTCACAAAGAGTTAATCAGATGTGTGGCATTGAGCAGAATTATCTATGGGGACTGCCATTGGAGACTTGCTGAGGCTTTCGCCAACCTTGCTCATTGCTACCTTACATACAGAGGTACTCTATTAAACAAAATTGTAAAAGTACATTTTAGTAAATACTGCATATTTATTGTGCTTACCAATAGGGCTGGGATGACCCGTAGGTGGATGAGGGAGCCGCCTTGGGCACAGCATAATACGGGGTGGAAGGGGTGCTGTAGCGGGGTGCTGGTAGGGAGGGATGGGGAGTTTGTCTTAGCCCAGGTTAGTGACACTTGCTGTCATGTTACTCGCTGTTCCTCTTTTTCCCCGTCATCAGCAAATCCCAGCAGCTGTTAAAATGACAGCCAGGTCTGTATTACAGTCGTGTAATAGAAACCTTCTAAAATAGGGTGACCAGATGTCACCGGTTTCCAGGGACAGTCCTCGGATTGAGGACACTGTCCCTGGCCCAAGTCTGTCCCTGGTTTTGTCCCCAGATTCAGGGCCGGATTAATGTAGACAGGGCATCCCATGCTGGCTGAGAAACAGCCTGGTGGTTCAAATACAGACGCCCCCTGCTGGACGATCTCACTGCCTCTCCTGCTGCTGTTCAGTGGAGGAATTTGACTGTGTGGAGGGCTGAGACCGGGAGGTGAGCAGATGGCGGGGTCTGTTTGTACACAGGTGAGGTCAGTGGGGGAGAAGGGGTCAGAGCTGATACAGCTGCATGGAGAGATGGAGAGTTTAGCTGTTGTGGGGGAAGGGCTAAGAGGTGGCTGCAGAGATAATCTGTGAGAGAAGGGTGCAGAGGTGAGCTATGGATGAGACGATGGATGGTGTCCTGGGGTATTTCCTCCCAGATCTGGACCTGGGCATTATTGAGCTCCTGAACAGACTGAGGTGCAACCTGGTGGCATCGGATGGACTGAAACATAATGTCCCAGGGGTTTTATTGGATTTAGGTCAGGCGAGCGTGGGGACCATTCAATGGTATCAATTCCTTCATCTTCCAGGAACTGGCTGTATACTTTAGCCACATGAGGCCGGGCATTTGTCGTGCACAAGGAGGAACCACTGCATCAGAGTAGGGTCTGACAATGGGTCCAAGGATTTCATCCCAATACCTAATGGTAGTCAGGGTGCCATTATCTAGCCTGGAGAGGTCTGTGTGTCCTTCCATGGATATGCCTCCCCAGATCATCACTGACCCCGATGTTACAGGCAGTATAATGTTCTCCACACCTTCTCCAGACCATAGTTGCCAACATTTGAAAAAAATTTCCAGGGACACTTTGCAGCACAGCTATCAATTACTTACCACACCCACTTCTCTAAAGCTCCGCCCACTCCACATAATTAATCTCCGCCTACTTATCAGATTATAAGGTCTACTTCATAAAGAGAGAATTACAGGAAATTGAAAAGGGAATTGAAAACTTAAGGCCAAAATAGCAGAGTTGGAATAATTCTCCCATTCAGCTGCACTACTTCTGCCTAAAGTTTAAAATTCTCATCACAATTCCCTGCAATTCTAAAGTGTCAAATGTGCTCAGGTGTGACCATACAAAAAATGGAATATGTAAATATAAATAAAGTGCAAGGTGTAAATAAGTAGGATTCTACTATCTGGTATAATTAGGTTTTATTGTACTTATTTACACCTCGCACTTTATTTATATTTAAATATTACATTTTTTGTATGGTCACACCTGAGCACATTTCACACTTTATTCACCTGTCTTGAAATTCAGCCCTATGTAGGGTGATAATTTTAATTTACATAAAAGAATGTGGCATCCTTTCTTTCCTAACACATTACCCAGTCCATACCAGTATAGATCCTAACACATTACCCAGTCCATACCAGTATAGATCCTAACACATTACCCAGTCCATACCAGTATAGATCCTAACACATTACCCAGTCCATACCAATATAGATCCTAACACATTACCCAGTCCATACCATCCTAACACATTACCCAGTCCATACCAGTATAGATCCTAACACATTACCCAGTCCATACCATCCTAACACATTACCCAGTCCATACCAGTATAGATCCTAACACATTACCCAGTCCATACCAGTATAGATCCTAACACATTACCCAGTCCATACCATCCTAACACATTCCCAGTCCATACCAGTATAGATCCTAACACATTACCCAGTCCATACCATCCTAACACATTACCCAGTCCATACCAGTATAGATCCTAACACATTACCCAGTCCATACCAATATAGATCCTAACACATTACCCAGTCCATACCATCCTAACACATTACCCAGTCCATACCAGTATAGATCCTAACACATTACCCAGTCCATACCATCCTAACACATTACCCAGCCCATACCAGTATAGATCCAAACACATTACCCAGTCCATACCATCCTAACACATTACCCAGCCCATACCAGTATAGATCCTAACACATTACCCAGTCCATACCATCCTAACACATTACCCAGCCCATACCAGTATAAATCATAACGCATTACCCAGTCCATACCAGTATAGATCCTAACACATTACCCAGTCCACACCAGTATAGATCCTAACACATTACCCAGTCCATACCAGTATAGATCCTAACACATTACCCAGTCCATACCAGTATAGATCCTAACACATTACCCAGTCCACACCAGTATAGATCCTAACACATTACCCAGTCCATATCATCCAAACACATTACTGAGTCCATATCAGTATAGATATCCAGCATGAGATTTTCCCCATTGAGGATTGAGGTCTGTTTTCAAAGTGTTCCCTTCATTTTTTTGAGATATATATATATATTATATATATTATACATAAACACATAATATATATATATATATATATATATATATATATATATATATATTATACATACACACATACATGGATGTGTACATACATTTATCTAGAGCTAAAAAAATTATATCTATAAAAAACATTATTAACCACTTTACTACCAGTCACGTAACCTCTACGTCATCAGACTTTGCGGGGTTATACCGGGATGATGCCTCTAGCTAGAGGCATCATCCCGGTACCGTTGTTTGAAGCCGACGGTCGGCTTTCCGTCGGTAACGATCGATGCGGCTCGGGAGCCGCTCGATCGTTACCCGGGGGGGCGGGAGGGGACGTCCCCCCCCTCCCGCCGCCTTCCGCGGCTTTGCTCGGGGCTACCGTCCCACCGGGAGCCCCGAGCACCCAGCCGGCACGTCCGCCGGCTGGATGGAGTCCCGATGAATGCCGGAAACGGCATCGATCGGGTCTCCGATGACGTAACCCGGAGGCGGCGTCCATGACGTCACGTCCGGGTTACTGTGCTGCAAAAGGCGGCAGATTTGAAAAACGGCTGTATGCAAAAATGCCGTTTTCGGCGTTTTGCATACAGGGAAGTGTAGTGGAGGGGTCGAGGGTCTTTTAGACCCTCGATCCCTCCATAAAGAGTACCTGTCACGACATATTGCTGTCACCAGGGATGTTTACATTGCTTGTGACAGCAATAAAAGTGATCAGATTTTTTTTTTTTTAAAAACCTGTAATAAAGTTTAAAAAAAAAGAAAAAATAAATAGGAAAAAAAAAAAAAAAAAAAATTTAGCCGTCCCCGTCACCGTTAGCTCGCGCACAAAAAAAAACGTATACGCAAGTCGAGCCGCAAATGAAATCGCTGTTCAAACCACACATGTGAGGTATCGCCGCGATCGCCAGAGCGTGGGCAATAATTAAAAAAAAAGAGCTACACTCTAACTCTAAACTGGTAACCGTTAAATAAATTTAAAGCGTCGCAGATTGAGATCTCTATTGACCGTAGTTTGTCGCCATCCCACGGGGGGGCGCAATTTTAAACCGTAACATGTTTGGTATCTATTTACTCGGCGTGACATCATCTTTCACAATATACAAAAAAAATGGGCTAACTTTACTGTTTAGTATTTTTTAAATGCAGTGAAATGTGATTTTTCAAATTTTTTCCAAAAAAATGGCGTTTTAAAGACCGCTGCGCAAATACCGCGTGACAAAAAATTTTGCAATGACCGACATTTTATTCTCCAGAGTCTTTGCTAAAAAAATATATATAATGTTTGGGGGTTCTAAGTAGTTTTCTAGGAAAAAATACTGGTTTTAACTTGTGAACAAAAAGTGTCCGAAATAGGGCTGGGGCTAAAGTGGTTAATAGTAGTAATAATAATAATGTAATAATATTGCATGCCATGTAGAGAAGGAAGGGTCAGTATGAGAACAGCATATCATGCATCTCCAGCATAACAGCTCCTCTTCCTTTGTTACTTTTCTCTTGTAACTTTCTCTGTAACTTTTTTTTTTTTTTTTAAACAAAGGAAAATAAGGTAATAGTCATACCCTCACTTTGCCAAAAGATGGCGCTGGGTTCCAGACCACAGGCACAGAGGCCGTGGAGGAATGTGAGGCCTCCAGCTTGTCGGAAGGTGCTCTGCCTCCCCCTGCTGGCAGATTTCGGAAAGTGCACCATGCTGACGCCCTGCCTCCGGTGACGCATTAAATTTGCAACAGGCGGGAAGAGTGAGCGGGCACCGAGAGAGGGTGAGAGGGGGAGGGGAGCACCGGGAGAGGGGAAGAGACAACCTGCTGCCAGAACTACAACTCCCAGCTGGGGTGAGAGCGACACTGTGGAACAAAATACAAGAAAAAAAAATTTTTTTTTTTTAAACGGTAACGGGCAGCCTGATTAACAGGTCAGGACAAGGAAAATGGGACAGGCTCCTATCTGCCGGTATTGTCCCGGCAAAAACGGGACAGTTGGCAGGTATGCCAGACCCTTTCATGTCTGTCACATGTGCTCAGGGTGAACCTGCTCTCATCTGTGAAAAGCACAGGGGGCAGTGGTGGACCTCCCAATTCTGGTGTTCAATGGCAAATGCCAATCAAGCTCCACAGTGCTGGGTAGTGAGCTCAGGGCCCACTAGAGGACGTTGGGCCCTCAGGCCACCCTCATGAAGTCTGTTTCTGATTGGTTAGAAACATTCACACCAGTGGTCTGCTGGAGGTTATTTTGTAGGGCTCTGGCAGTGCTCATCCTGTTCCTTGTACAAAAGAGCAGATACCGGTCCTGCTGATGGGTTAAGGTAAGGACCTTCTGTGGCCCTGTCCAGCTCTCCTAGAGTAACAGCCTGTCTCCTGGAATCTCCTTCATGCTCTTGAGACTGTGCTGGGAGACACAGAAAACCTTCTGGCAATGGCACAAATTGATGTGCCATCCTGGAGGAGTTGCAACCTCTGGAGGGTCCAGGTATCACTTCATGCTACCAGTAGTGACAATGACCCTAGTCAAATGCAAAACTAGTGAAAAACATTTAGAAAAGATGAGTAGGGAAAAAAAGGTCAGTTGCCTCCAGCTGTAATACCACTCCTGTTTTGGATTAACAACCCCTTCTGCTACCTAACTGACCTGATTAATATCCCAGGATTTTAATTGACTTGATGCTATACTCTGAGTAAAAAGTGTTCCTTTAATTTTTTTGAGCAGCGTATATACACTCACACGGTCTTGCAGGAGTGTAGTTCATCAATCAAATACCCTTTGGGGCCCAGTTATATCTGTGCATTGTGGTGACACACTGTGAAATGCATGTTTTACTGCATAATACTTTAACCACTTGACCTCCAAAAGATTTACCCCCCCCCCTTCATGACCAGGCGATTTTTTGCGATACGGCACTGCGTTACTTTTAATGACTTCCGGACCGCCCACCATGTTTTTACATCACTACTTTGATGTTAAATACTGGGGTTATGGCAGCAGATAGCTACCATAACCCCAGTATATTTTATTTTTAAATGGTGGGGGGTCCACTTTAACATAAAAGTGGTCCCAGTGGCGGCTTCGCCGCGGGATCACTTTTTATGGTCGGCAGAGAAGGTTCCCCCTCCCGCTACTTCCTGGTCAATTTCCATGCTTACAGGAGCCATTGGTAGCAGGGAAAATGATCCAATTCTCTGTGCGGATGGGCAGAAAGTCGAGTGAGGGCAAGATGACCCCCGCTTGACTCTATGCCCTTGGAGGACCGGAGCGACGTCAAACGTTACTTACACCCTCCGGCTTTAAAGGGTCCATTTGGGAGGTCTCAAAGCAGTGTAAAACACAAGGGGTGGGAACAGCGAAAAAGAAAATCCCAATCTAAACTATAGCCAACCAGGTAAACAGGAGCTCAACCAAACCAACTGGAGCCCACCTGAAAAAAAATAATACAGCCCCAAAGAGGATCAGATCCTCTTAAACAGCAGCCTGCAAAACCTTGCAGCCAAAAGAAGCATCCGCAGATGCCAAAACATCAATTTTATAGAACTTTGTGTGCACTGATGACCAGGTGGTTGCCTTGCAAACCTGCGTCACTGACGCCTGATGACGGAAAGCCTAGGAGGTACTAAGCGCCCTAGTAGAGTGCGCCTCGACAGGTAAAGGAGGAACATGACCCCTGATAGAATAGGCCTGAATCACAATCCATCTGGAAATGGTCACAGAGGGAGCTGACAACCCTTTACGAGGTCCATCCGTGAGAACAAATAGAGAGGCTGACTTCCTAAAAGACTCCGTAGCTGCCAGGTACACCCTAATTGCCCGGACCACATCCACCATATGCAATATCCTTTGGATGTTTAGGCTTGGGACACAGGGAAGGCAACACAATGTCTTCATTCAAATGAAAAACAGAGACAACCTTTGGAAGGAATGACAGACAGGGGCGAAGAACCACCTTATCCCTATAAATCACCAGGTAAGGTGAACAACAGGATTAAGCCGCCAGTTCCGACACCCTGGGCGCAGAGGTGACAGCCACTAAAAAGGCCACCTTCTGGGACAGCGTAAGCAGGGGAATCTCCTGAAGATTCTCAAAGGGAGGCTTCTGGAGAACTGAAAACACCAAATTGAGATCCCAAGGCGGCAACGGAGCCCGCACTGGAGGAACCAATGTCGGACACCCTGAAAGAAAGGTACGCACCAGGGAGTGTGTGGCCAAAGGTCATTGGAAGAAGACTGCCAAAGCCGATATCTGGCCCTTGATGGTACTCAAGGCCAATTTCTGTTCAACAACTACCCCCCCCCCCCCCCGAAGGAAGGTCAAGATCCAAGCCACCGTGACGGAGCGAGGATGAATGCCAAGAGACTCACACCACGCAATGTACATCTTCTACGTACGATGGTAGATCTTCCTAGAAGTAGATTTCCTAGCTTTCAACAGAGTAGGAATTACCGACTCAGATAAACCTCCATCCTTCAGCACCTGGCGTTCAACAGCCAAGCCATCAGCGCGTTTCTTCCAATAGGACGTTATCAAGGGTTGTGAGGTTAAGTTCTGGACTCTGTGGTGGCCAATCCATGTGTGAAAATGATGTCTCAAGCTCCCTGAACCACTCTTTCACAATTTGAGCCTGATGAATCCTGACATTGTCATCTTGGAATATGCCCGTGCCATCAGGGAAGAAAAAATCCATTGATCAAATACCCTGAAAATAGAGAAATTTGTCTATGATTTGCCACACGTATTGTCTAGTTTCCTCCATCCCTATATGTATATATAAACAAGGATAAGAACAAGAGTGTGGGACTTTAAGTAAGGTAAACTAGACATAAAGAATTTATTGAATAAATAACTGTACACATAAAAATATTGGTAACATGAACACATACAGAGATATAGTATACAATGAATTGCATAGTACATATTGAATCAACAAAAAATACACATACATCATTTCTAGGATCAAACCAGGATCTCTCAAGAAAAAATGGATACAATAAGACATCATAATCTCTGTGTGTTCACGAATTGAAATATGTCACATTACAATGGTATGTTTGAGCAATTTGTAGGCTCGATGCGTTTCGTGGACCTCCGTCCACTCATCAGGAGCTTGAATGTAAGTTTGTGTGTCTAAGAATGAAAATATACATAATGAGAATGAACTTATATAATATAAAAAATTGTAATGAAGGGTAATGTGGGAAAAGCACTACCTGAAGTAGTGTCACAGATCCATGAGCCACCCAGTATAGGAGAGGGAGACCGGAGCAACTCCAGGGGACGCCTGACCCGGGGCTGAGGCATGGATGATCTCCAGCACATCAGGGCTGCATAGAAAAAGGGGCCATAGGCAGGGTGGAATGCGGCTTTGAGAGCTTCAGAATGATACTTTAGAGAGAGAGAAGCAGTGAGGGCACACTGGGACCACAATGGAGTCTGAAATTGTATATATATCAAAAAAGGAAAAAATATAAATGGAAAACCTCCATCTCAAAAAATGTATAATAGTTATAGAAATATATATGCTCAAAAAAGTGGACTCAGAGAAAGTGCCAGGGCAGAAAAAACACCAGGATAGTATCAAATTGAAAGGGACCAGTTGGTAATGTGATGAAGTGCCTGTGAAAGTTAATGAAGACCCTAGGGGTGACCAAGGGGGGAAGTAAGAAAAAGAGAAAATATCTCCCCAATGAAAGGAGTGAGTGTTGAAGAAAAGAAAAGTATAGTGGTGAAAATAAAGATGAAAATAAGGTGCAATAGTGAATGGCGCCAACTAGGCATGTACTTAGTGAAAACGGTACCCAAGTAACAACAAACCGTGAAAGAGGGGTAAAGCAAGTAGATAGAGTGAAGTAGTGATAATAAGATTACCAAAACATAAAAAATGGAAGAGATTGCTGATCCAATCCAAGCTGCTAGTCCCGAGGTGCGCGAGTGAATCCACGCCAGCGCCATGCTGACGTCAGTATATATGGACTGCCATGGTAACTCCCACATCCGGTCACTCAGACCAGAAATGGGTAGGAGCGGGCCGCCCCTGGCGTCAGAAGGAGAGAGTGTAGGCATGGCAACGTGACGCCGGTAGGCGCCACGTACCAAGCACACCAAGCATGGCGCCGATGGAGGGCGTGATACCCCGTCTCCGGCCCGGATGCCTAGGCAGAGACGGGTGAGAGAGGGAGGTGGCCGGCCGACCATCGCAGCCCCGGGTGAGGAGGCCCAGAGCGACTCCAAAGGAGCCCTCTCCAGACTGGATGTAAAGGAGGCTCGATCAGTTGAAATCATACACTATAATGATATGGAGAAAAATTGATAAAAATATAATAGAAATAATTAGACTATGTATAATAAAAGATCTCCCTAAAAAAAGGGGGGATGTGGCAAACATATAGACAAAAAGGCGGGTGTCTTCCACCCAAATTATATGCAGAAAATAGAGAAATTTGTCTATGATTTGCCACACGTATTGTCTAGTTTCCTCCATCCCTATATGTATATATAAACAAGGATAAGAACAAGAGTGTGGGACTTTAAGTGAGGTAAACTAGACATAAAGAATTTATTGAATAAATAACTGTACACATAAAAATATTGGTAACATGAACACATACAGAGATATAGTATACAATGAATTGCATAGTACATATTGAATCAACAAAAAATACACATACATCATTTCTAGGATCAAACCAGGATCTCTCAAAAAAAATGGATACAATAAGACATCATAATCTCTGTGTGTTCATGAATTGAAATATGTCACATTACAATGGTATGTTTGAGCAATTTGTAGGCTCGACGTGTTTCGTGGACCTCCGTCCACTCATCAGGAGCTTGAATGTAAGTTTGTGTGTCTAAGAATGAAAATATACATCATGAGAATGAACTTATATAATATAAAAATTGTAATGAAGGTAAATTTGGGAAAAGCACTACCTGAAGTAGTGTCACAGATCCATGAGCCACCCAGTATAGGAGAGGGAGACCGGACCCTGGTCGTTTAGTATATTCGGGTGGTCAGCTGACCTCATTCTTTGGGCACATGCAGTAACTATTCAATAGGATAGTTACTGCATGCTTAGTTTGGTTAGTTGTGGCAAAACATAAAATATTCCATGGACTCAACATGTCTCTCAACAAATAGCTTGGGGTGTCTACTTTTCAAAAAGGGGTCATTTGGAGGAGGGGGTTGTGCTATTTTGGCATTTCAGGGCCTCCGAAACTTTGATAGGTAGTGGGGAAGTGAAATGAGAAATTTACGCCCTTTGAAATCCAAAAGCGGTGATTGGTTTTCGGCACCCGTACATGACTAGTTTTCCAAAAAGTCTCACACGTGTAATGTCCTTGCAGCAGAATGTATTTTAGGGTGTTATTCCACATATATCCATGGCATGTGTGAGCAATATATCATTTCAATAACCACTTTATGTAAAAAAAAACACTTGTGACAAAAATTAAATGTTCAATGAGCTCAACATGCCTCTCAGAAAATTCCTTTGGGTGTCTACTTCCTAAAAAGAGGTAATTTGGGGGGGGGGGGGGTTGTACTGCCCTGCCATTTTAGTACTTCAAGAAATGAGATAGGCAGTCAGAAAGTAATAGCTGTGTAAATTCCAGCACATACACCATAGTTTGTAGACGCTATAACTTTTGCGCAAACCAATAAATATACGCTTATTAAGATTTTTTTTTACCAAAGACATGTAGCTAAATACATTTTGGCCTAAATGTATGACAAAAATTTCGTTTATTGGATATTTTTTATAAGGAAAAGTAGAAAATATAATTTTTTCCCCAAAATTTTCTGTCTTTTTTTGTTTATATCGCAAAAAATAAAAATCCCAGTGGTGATCAAATACAACCAAATTTGTGGGAAAAAAGGACATAAATTTTGTTTTGGTACAGCATTGCATGACTGCGCAATTACCAGTTAAAGGGGTGCAGTGCCAAATTGCAAAAAAATGGCCTGGTCATTAAGGGGGTAAATCCTTCCAGTCCTTAAAGGAGAAGTTCAGCCAAAGCTCATTTGGCTCTACATCTCCTATGGATCACAAGAGTGCAGTTGGTTTTGCACTCCTGTGACCCGTTTTCAGCAGAGAACGGGCTGAAGTGGTCACAGTAGTCGGTCCAGGCTCCGCGTCATCACGACCACGGAGTCAGGATCCGCCAAATCCCCATCCCTCCACCGCCCATCGCTCCAGTGAGGGAGGAGGGGGCAGAGCAGAGAGTGGTGACTGACAGTCAGCAGCTCTCTGCTTGGGGAGCTGTCAGAACCAAGCGGCAGTGTTCGATCGCTCGGTTCTCAGTGTAGAGGCGCCGGGGGACAGATGCAGCATCCAACTAGGCAAGTATAAATATGCAATAACCCCAAACCCCATGCTTCTCATTTAAGTGGTTCATTTTTGATGTAATAAAGATTTGTAAATATTTTTCTGTATTAGATTGGAGCTTACTTGTCTGTACTGCCACTTCCAATAGTCCTCTAAACAAGGAGGGTATTCCTTTTTCAATAAAAAAAATTTGAAACATCAAATTTCTACATCAATTTAGGCTAATATGTATTCTGCTATATACAGTATTTTTGGTAAAAAAAAAAATCCCAATAAGCGTATATTGATTGGCTTTTGCAAAAGTTATAGCATCTACAAACTATGGGATATTTTTCTTTTTTTTTTTTTGCTAGTAATGGTGGCCATCAGCAACTTATAGCAGGACTGCGATATTGTGGTGGAAAAATCGGACACCTAACTAACACTTTTGATACTTTTCAGCAACCAGTGACACTAATACAGTGATCAGTGCTAAAAATATGCACTGTCACTGTACTAATGGCACTGACTGGGAAGGGGTTAACATCGGGGGCGATCATAGGGTTAACTGTGTTCCTGGACTGTGCGTTCTCACTGTGTGGGAGGTGCTTTGACGAGGGGAAGGCATGGATCTGTGTTCCTGCTTTACCTTCCCTTCTGGTAGAACGACAATCTGCTCTGTTTACATAGGCAGACTGCCGTTCTGCCTGTACAACGAATGAACAGTGGGTGCGGGCAGACATTAAGTCTGTGGTACCTGCAGATCAGCTCTCACTGTGTGTGATCACAGCAGGAATGGGTCGCCGGTGGCACGCGTGTGCACCCCAGACCGGGAAGTGTCAGATTACATACTAGGTACAAGATCTGGCACAGAGCGGCCGCCTTGCCGCAGTATATGTACTGTGGGCGGTCGGCAAGAGGTTAAAACATGCTAACATACCATTCATTTAGGAACGCAACTACAGTAGTAAGCAGTGTGCCAGCATCACAACACAGCGCAGTAAATGAACTTCCATAACTTACGATAACACAATGCATGGTGTGAATAGGCCCTCAGTGATGACCCATGTTTCAGTGTCCATCTTTCTACAAAATAATGTTGGCCAATACACTAACTGGAAGTATCAATTGAATGGCATCTTGTTTGTGTCTGATTTATTTTATTTTTTTTGTAGGGCTAGCTGCTCAGGCCAAACAACATGCCGAATCAGCCAAAAACATCCTACTTGGTGGCGTCGACATGACGAAATCTTTGGAGGAAAAAAGAGGAATCCTAGGAACTCTAGTGACTATTTACTATACACTGGGCATGGCGCACCTGCTGCAAAACAAATATCCTTTTATACTGAGATCAGAAGTGTGATGATATTACGAGGGGCCTTCAAGTCAAACCGGGACTTTTAAATTTAGAGGTATAAAAAGGGATGCTAGCGTGGTGGTACTACATGCAGTAGTCAGTGGCAAGTATGTCCTATTACTGATAGGTTGCGCACATGTCGCAGGCCAGTCCAGAGACTGTGACAGTCAACAGTGTTAGTGTGTGCATGGAACAGTGTGTGGCGATAAAGTTTCTTGTGAATGAAGGCGTAAAGCCCATGGATACCTACAGAAGACTTCAAGCACAGTACGGTGATGAAACGCTCATCTGCAGTAAGGTATATGAATGGTGTAAAATTTTCAAAGATGGCCGTATGTCCATCAGTGATGATCCCAGGTGTAGTGGTTCCAAGCCCACAGCAGTCATTCCTGTGAAGATTCAGCGCCTGCAACACCTAATCCTGGATAATCAACACATAACCTATCGTGAAATTGTACAAGAGACTAATGTTTCTGTAGGAACAGTGAACACAAATGAAGCAGGCTGTCCAACGATGGTTCAGGCGAACTGACAAATCTTTCTATGCCGAAGCTTTCCAGGCATTGGCATTATTATGAGGTAAACGCTGGGATAACTGTATAAATGTAGTAGGGGAGTATGTGAAAAGATAAATGCAAATTCCTCCTTCACTCCTTGAAGTCCCAGTTTGACTTGAACACTCCTTGTTGTATATATATAAATATCTAAATATCTATATATATATATATATATATATATATATATATATACATATATATATATTGCAATGTTCATAAAATCAGCTGGATCGCAGAACACAGGCATTGCTATCAAAGGAACGTTTATTAACTTAAATAGCTTCACAGCAGCAAAAAAAACAAAGGATAACAGTCTCACCAACTTGAAGAGTGCAGAACTGCTGTTTCAGTTAAACAGTCCCCAACATTTGGAGACGGTAACTTCCCCTGCCAACAGGTTTGCAGGAAGGATACTAACATGCACCCTCACAGCTGTACAATAATCCACCATCCACAGTCTCCTCCATACTCCTCTTCACCACACCTACAACTTCCTGTCTTTTTTTAAACCCACTTCCTCTGACCAGTGAGCTAACCCTTTTGTTCCCTTAAAGAGACCACAGTTCATACAGAGGGAAAATATAGCGTCCTTCCAGTACCCAGCCTCGGCGTCCTGTACATATCTCCCCCCTCTCTGCCCCATTGCCAAGGAGGTGGAGGCTACAGTGGAGCTAAGACAATGGGCTTGTGAGAGGGCATCTGAATTTTGATGCTGTCTCCTGGACCTGTGCTCCACTACAAATGGTTAATCCCCGCATTAGTCCCTTTACCTTGTCTCAACCACGTTAAAGGAGCATGGTCCAAAATCAGCCTAAATTTCCTCCCCAAGAGATAATACCTGAGGGACTCTAAAGGCCCACTTAATGGCTAGACACTCTTGCTCAACTGTAGCATAGTTTTTCTCCGCTGCTGTCAACTTCCTACTGAGGAAAACTACCGGGTGCTCCTCACCATGAACAACCTGTGACAGGACTTCTCCTAACCCCACATCTGAAGCATCAGTCTGGACAATGAACAATACCTTGTCTCATCCACGTTAACCACTTGCCAACCGCTCACTGGAG
Source organism: Pelophylax lessonae (assembly GCF_965119305.1). Classification (NCBI taxonomy): domain Eukaryota; kingdom Metazoa; phylum Chordata; class Amphibia; order Anura; family Ranidae; genus Pelophylax; species Pelophylax lessonae. The sequence continues at coordinate 74,167,650 of NC_138768.1, forward strand.
CTCTACTGCGGCAAAGTGGCTCGTTCCCGTCCAGCAATGTAGACCTACGTCGTTGGACTCCTTCCCTTGTGGGCGGCGCACGCGCGCCGCCGGAGGCTCGCTCCCGCTGTATTCAGTCACAGCGGGAGTCGGGCCAGGGGAGGAGCGCTGCTCTTCCCCGATCGTCGGGGAATCGAGTCTGGAGATCCGCTAAACAAAGCGGGCGGATCTCCTAAGTGACAGACAGTGACAGATTGCAGGGTTCAGCATAGCTGAACCTGTGATCTGTCCCTGTGTCACTCAGTCACCTCCCCCCACACACGTCAGTAAGCACCAGGCATACATTAACCCCTCCCTCTCCAATAAAATTAACCCCTTCCCTGCCAGTGTCATTTTTACAGTAACAGTGCATATTTATAGCACTGATTACTGTAGTAATGTCACTGGTACCCCCAAAAGTGTCAAAAATGTCAGTCAAGGGTCCGATCTGTCCGCTGCAATGTCGCAGTCCCGCAAAAAAAATCGCAGATCGCCGCCATTACTCGTTTAAAAAAAAAAACACCAAAAATGACAGAAATCTTTCCCTTAGTTAATAAACGCAATAACTTTTGCGCAAACCAATCAAAATACTCTTTTTGTGATTTTTTTACCAAACATATGTAGCAGAAAACAAATTGGCCAAATATTTTAAAAAATTTTGATTTTTAAATTTTTTTGGGGGGGAATTTCATATAAAAATATGTGAAAAATATTGTTATTTTTTCAAAATTTACGCTCTTTTTTTGTTTATAGCGCAAAAAGTAAAAATCACACAGGTGATCAAATACAAAAGAAAAGCTCTGTTTGTGGAAAAAAAAGGACGTAAATTTAGTTTGGGTACGGCATCGCACGACCGCGCAATTGTCAGTTAAAGTCGCACAGTGCCGAATCACAAAAAGTGGCCTGGACGTAAGACAGCAAAATCCTCCGGTGGTAAAGTGGTTAAAGGAGCATGGTCCGAAATCAGCCTAAATTACCTCCCCAAGAGATAATACCTGAGGGACTCTAAGGCCCACTTAATGGCTAGACACTCTCGCTCAACTATAGCATAGTTTTTCTCCGCTGCTGTCAACTTACTATTAAGGAAAACTACCGGGTGCTCCTCACCATGAACAACCTGTGACAGGACTGCTCCTAACCCCACATCTGAAGCATCAGTCTGGACAATGAATTCTGTTGAAAAGTTTGGTGCTATTAGTACAGGGTGTTGGCACGGTGCTGACTTGAGCTCCAGAAAAGTATTTTCAGCATCTGCATTCCACTCAGCCATGACCGACTTCTGACCCTTAGTCAGATCGGTCAACGAAGCTCCAAAAGTGGCAAAGTTGGGTACAAACCTCCTGTAGTATCCCACCATGCCCAGGAATACACGTACCTGCTTCTTTGTGAGGGGGCAAAGCCAGTTCTGTATCGCCTCTACCTTGTTGACCTGAGGTTTTACGAGCCCTCTACCTACGATATACCCCAGATATTTCACCTCCTCCATTCCCTATGCACATGTTTCAGGATTCACTGTGAACCCCTCCTTCCAAAGGGAGTCCAGCACTGCCTGGACTTGGGCAAGTGTGATTCCCAGTCTCTACTAAACATTCCTATGTCGTCGAAATATACAGGGGCATAGTCTCAGTGAGGTTGTAAAATATTATCCAATTGCTTGCTGGAACGTGGCTGGGGCAGTTTGTTTTGTACTGAAAACTCCACTCTGGGGTAGAAAAAGCAGTTTTCTCTCTAGCAGCCTTAGTCAGGGCGATTTTCCAATACCCCTTAGTAAGGTCTAATGTAGTAATATACCTGGCTGGACCTAGTCTCTCAATAAGCTCATCTACCCGGGGAATGGGGTAGGCGTCAAATCTTGAAACTTCATTAAGTTTCAGAAAATCATTGCAGAACCGCAGAGTCCCGTTGGGCTTCGGTACCAACACAATTGGACTTGACCACTCACTCTGTGATTCTTCAATAATCTCCAGGTCTAACATCTTCTTCACTTCCTCTGAAATGGCCTTTCTCTGAGCCTCTGGGATATGGTAAGGTCGGACACAAACTTTGACTACTGCTTCTGTGATAATATCATGCTCGATGACATTAGTAAGACCTGGCAAGTCTGAAAATTGTTCTTTATTTCTCTGCAGGAACTCCCTTGTTTTCTAACTTTGGATTTTAGACAGGGTATTTGCTTCCTGGAAACTTTCCACCCCAACCTGAGGCTCAAGTCTTGCACCAGTCAGGGAGGTCACCGGTTCCCTGTCCGTCCAGGGTTTTAACAAGTTTACGTGATATATCTGATACAGCTTCCTCTTGCCTGGTTGGTGGACTTTATAATTTACTTCCCCCCATTTTTTCCACAATTTCAAAGGGACCTTGCCATCTGGCCAAGAACTTACATCCCACAGTGGAAATCAGTAACGCCACTCGATCCCCCACTTGGAAGTGCCTTATTTTAGCGGACCTATTATATACCTCCTGGGCATTTTGCAAATATTCCTTGACCGGTGGCATCACACTTATGATCCTTTCCTACATTTGGGAGACATATTCAAAAACACTCTTATGCTGAATAGGTTCACTTTCCCATTCCTCTTTAACAAAGTCAAGCAATCCACGAGGTCTCTGCCCATATACCAACTAAAAAGGTGAAAACCCAGTGGAGGGCTGGGGCACTTCCCGAATAGCAAATAGGAGAGCCGGTAACAGGCAGTAACAAGCAAAGGAACTTGACTGGCCTGCATCATACCGTCCCTTTGTAACACACATTAGCGGGCATGTGTTATATGCAGCATAACACACGGCCACTGGTATGGAAGAGCCCTGAGATAAACAAAGTAATAGTGGTCATACACGGTGCGATAAGACTGAACAACTGACATCCAAATTTAACAAAATTGTCAAAACGGATATCGATCAAGCATGACAAAAAAAGGGCATGACCAAGCGATGAGCAACTGATAGATAAGGTTTTAATTGACTCAAGTTAGTTTTCTTTTCATGCCCTTGTGAACTGCTTATGATCAATATACGTTTAAGATGCAAAAAACACCATCGATTGATTAGGTACAATCATTTTTTTCTACAACTGATCAATTTGTGTCAATTGAAGCCATCACTATCTATCACTTATCGCTCGGCTGTGCAATTTTTTGCTTTGCTTGATCAATTTCCATTTCGGCCTTTTTTTAAATCCCAATTTAATTGCACTGTGAATGGCCGCCCTAAAAACTCAGTAGAAATTCACTAAATGTTCCTATTAAAGAGATTATTCTTTTCATTGGTAATTTTTGTATGATATTATAACGGAAATGTGTAATTATTGTGCATATAAAGATTATTTCCTGAACAGTCACACTGGCAGCGAGGCGTACACCAGCTTACAGAAGGTGGAGAAAATCGTGGAGGAGCTAGAAGAGCTTCAGGAAAAAAACTCTGTTATTGGGAAAATATCGGAGAAAGACATTGCCTTGGCATTAGGAAGGTTGATATCAAAGCTGGGACAAGGGGTGGCTGCCCTGGGCACTATGGTATCATGTGAGGTGGGGGGGGGGGAACCTCAAGGAGATTGGAGGGAGGGGATTTGTGTTGAGAAGGGAGCGGCGGTAGTAAAAATGGTTCTAGGAGGGCATTTTTAGGAAGGTGTGCTAGTAGTGGTGTTTTTGGGGGATTTATGTTGGGAGGGGGGGATGGGGGAAGAGGATTTGTGCTAGGAGGGGGGATTTGTGCTACAAAAGTAATATGCTGGAGGGGAAATATTTTTTTTGGGGGGGGGAGGGATTTGTGCTAGGAGGGGAAATTTGGGGGGAGGGGGGAAATATGCTAGGATGGGGGAATGGGGGATTGGGGAGGGGAATTTATGCTGGAAGGGGGGGGGGATTTGGAGTGAGAGCGGACGATTTGTGCTTGGAGGGGAAATTTAAGGGGTAGAGGATCTGTGCTAGGAGGGAGAAATTTTTTTGGGAGGATTTGTGCTGGGGCAAATGGGGAGATAGAGGATTTGAGTTGTGGGGGAATGGGGGGGGTGCAAAGTTTTGTGCTGGGAGGAGGGATTTCAGCAGGGTGTGGATTTGCACGGAGAGGAGGGGCAATTCAGGTGAGTGAGTGAGCATGCAGATAAGTGCTCAATGTTTTTTTTTTTTTTTTTTGGTGGGGGGGAACATGTGAACTAAGTGTTACTTAAAGCATTTGTTACCCCAACATTTCATATTCCTGATATATGCCTGTTGTACCATGTACAGTACTTGGATGAGAAAGTATCTGGTTCTTTTTGTATTGCTTCCTTTATGTGAAATCCCTGGTGTTCCTGCCAGTCCCTCTGCTTTCCTATTAGATACTGACCACACTAAGCAGGAAAACACACCGTGGTCAGTTCTCTAGCTGTGCTGGAAACTCAGCCTGCTCTCCTTTAATGATCAGACTTGCATACCTCACAACTTTTTGTGATGGGAACAAGGAACATCTATAATCAAAAGTGTGTAGGCATAGGACACGCCCCTGCCACGCCCCCTTATAGAAGAATTATACAAAAAAACTAGTTAAACCCACAAATGTTTTTATTACCACTGCTATTCCTTTATACTGGCTTTTGCAATTTAGAAATGCAGCAATTTAGAATGGGAAACACTTTTATGAAAGATAAAAATGCATTTTATATACAACTATATAGATCAGACCCAAATGAGGGACAAATAAGGAGAAAAGAGGGACAGAGGGACTTTGTTGCAAATCAGGGACAGTCCCTCAAAATCAGGGACAGCTATGGATTTGTCCTGACAGGCCCATGCTACACAGCCATTCACTGGGTAGATCAGTGTGCTGCTGCTTCTCCTCCCCCAGCTCTTATGCAACTGAGAACAGAGGAAATGCGATCACTTATAAAAAAGGGGAAAAATTTATTTATAATCTTCTCATTATATCTATACACAAATGTTTTGTCTTTCATTTCTATGTTAAACTAAATGGGTAGATTTACAAGTTGACCGTTTCCATTCACTTTAACTGCAGCAGAGAAAAATCAGACCTCCTGCACTGCCAGACTGGGCTGTACTGTGTGGTACTGCTGTGAAAATCTCAGGACTGGATAGACAGAATTTTTTAGACAAGTAAAACAGCTCCCATCTATGCTTTTAGCTTGTTCTGGTATGATTATTATATAATGTTCGCTATGTTTCTTTCAATCATTATATTGCAGGGCTTGCATGCTCCAGAACAAATTTAGTTCCGCCATGAATTACTTTGAGCGGAGTGCGGAGCTTGTTGTGTCTTGTGAAGGGGACAGCTCTTCTGAGCTTATCGCCATTTACCGGGATATGGCCAAAACGGAGCAGAAGAGGAAGAAACACGACCAGGCCATTCAACACCTACTGCAGGTGGGTTTGTAATAGTCATGTCAATGTAAGGGCAAACCCCAGCACAGTTATTTTTTCTTTTAGATTTGGATAGAACAGGCAAAGGGTTAAAGCCCCAGTGCCCAATCTGCAGCCGGAGGGCCATATACAGCCCTTTGGCACTTGTTGAGTGGCCCTCTGAGCCCCTATATACAGTAGTCAGTGTTTTCGTTACCTACAGTAAGTGCTTTACCTAGGTCAGTGATGGCGAACCTTGGCACCCCAGATGTTTTGGAACTACATTTCCCATGATGCTCAACTACACTGCAGAGTACATGAGCATCATGAGAAATGTAGTTCCAAAACAGTTGGGGTGCCAAGGTTCGCCATCACTGACCTCGGTGAAGGTAGATATTCCTCAGACTGCCTTCTAGTAGTAATTTGGTTTAAGCAAAAAAGAAAGAAGGTGCAAACACCTAGTGCATTAAACTTTGACACCTTTGGAAAATGTATTATAATGCCAAAAACATACTCACAAACATGAAGAGCTCTGAGGAAGGGAGCGTGTCTCCTGAAACACGTCAGCGGTCCTAGCACAGGGACATGTGATTTTCCACATTGAGGTGGATTTGTTTTATGCGATTTTACTCTTCATGTTTGTGAGTATGTTTTGGGCATTATAATAAATTTTCCAAAGGTGTCAAAGGGTAATGCACTAGGTGTTTGTGCCTCCTTTCTTTTTTGCTTTTAGTATTTGGAGTTTTCCCATCTGAGGAGAGCAGCACGCCTACAATTTCCGATAGAGTGAGTGTGTGGGTTGTATAGCTGTTTGAGTAATTTGGTTTGCTTTATTTCTTTTACTCTCTTACTTGTATGTGCTGTCCATCTCCTGTCCATCTCCTTTCTCTTTTTTTGTCCTTTGATCTTTACTATGGATATTACTGAGAGAAAAATCACAAGTCATTTTGTTTAACCTCCCTGGCGGTATTCCTGAGTGTGGCTCGGGGTGGAATTTCAGTGGCATTAGCGGTAACCCCGAGCCACACTTAAGGTACCGCCAGGGAGCATCGCTGGATTCTGGAAGAGGTTACTTACCTCGTCCCCGGGATCCGGCAATGTATTCCGGCAGTGTACGGCGGACGGATCTTCCGCCTGATGCTGTGTGCCCCGGCTTCCGTTCCCTCGCGTCGCAGGGGGGTGGAACCGGCGGCAAATTCAAAAAGTAAAACACACAAACACACTGATATATTGTAATCCTATTGGATTATATTACTAAATAAAATAAATTGACATTTAGTTATATATGTGTGTGTATATATATATATATATATATATATATATACAAACCCGATTCCAAAAAAGTTCGGACACTGTACAAATTGTGTATAAAAACAGAATGCAATGATGTGGAAGTCTCAAATTTCAATATTTTATTCAGAATACAACATAGATGACATATCAAATGTTTAAACTGAGAAAATGTATAATTTTAAGGGAAAATAAGTTGATTTTAAATTTCATGGCATCAACACATCTCAAAAAAGTTGGGACAAGGCCATGTTTACCACTGTGTGGCATCCCCTCTTCTTTTTATAACAGTCTGCAAACGTCTGGGGACTGAGGAGACAAGTTGCTGAAGTTTAGGAATAGGAATGTTGTCCCATTCTTGTCTAATACAGGCTTATAGTTGCTCAACTGTCTTAGGTCTTCTTTGTCACATCTTCCTCTTTATGATGCGCCACATATATTCTATGGGTCTGGACTGCAGGCTGGCCATTTCAGTACCCGGATCCTTCTTCTACGCAGCCATGATGTTGTAATTGATGCAGCATGTGGTCTGGCATTGTCATGTTGTAAAATGCAAGGTCTTCCCTGAAAGAGACGATGTCTGGATGGGAGCATATGTTGTTCTAGAACTTGGATATACCTTTCAGCATTGATGGTGCCTTTCCAGATGTGTAAGCTGCCCATGCCACACGCACTCATGCAACCCCATACCATCAGAGATGCAGGCTTCTGAACTGAGCGCTGATAACAACTTGGGTTGTCCTTGTCCTCCTTAGTCCGGATGACATGGCGTCCCAGTTTTCCAAAAAGAACTTCACATTTTAAATTGGTCTGACCACAGAAGTTTTCCACTTTGCCACAGACCATTTTAAATGAGCCTTGGCCCAGAGAAAATGCCTGCGCTTCTGGATCATGTTTAGATTTGGCTTCTTTTTTGGCCTATCGAGTTTTAGCCGGCAGCGGCGAATGGCCTGGTGGACTGTGTTCACCGACAATGTTTTCTGGAAGTATTCCTGAGCCCATGTTGTGATTTCCATTACATTAGCATTCCTGTATGTGATGCAATGCCGGCTAAGGGCCCGAAGATCACCGCCATCCAGTATGGTTTTTCGGCCTTGACCCTTACGCACAGAGATTGTTCCAGATTCTCGGAATCTTTGGATGATATTTTGCACTGTACATGATGATAACTCCAAACTCTTTGCAATTTTTCTCTGAGAAACACCTTTCTGATATTGATCCACTATTTTTCGCCGCAGCATTGGGGGAATTGGTGATCCTCTGCCCATCTTGACTTCTGAGAGACACTGCCACTCTGAGAGGCTCTTTTTATACCCAATCATGTTGCCAATTGACCTAATAAGTTGCAAATTGGTCCTCCAGCGCTACCATATATGTACATTTAACTTTTCCGGCCTCTTATTGCTACCCGTCCCAAATTTTTTGGAATGTGTAGCTCTCATGAAATCCAAAATGTGCCAATATTTGGCATGACATTTCAAAATGTCTCACTTTCAACATTTGATATGTTATCTATATTATATTGTGAACAAAATATAAGTTTATGAGATTTTTAAATTAGTCCATTCCTTTTTTACTCACAATTTGTACAGTGTCCCAACTTTTTTGAAATTGGGTTTGTGTATATATATATATATATATATATATATATACACACACACACACACATATATACACGTATACACATACTTAACTTATTTATAGTTATTTATTATATTATAATTTATGATTTTGATGTTATAAAGAAGAACGCACAGTAAAAAAAAAATCATATGTAAATAGTTGGTTTGGGCTGCTCGTCCTTAAGAATTACATGCAAAATAATGGTACCGCTTTCAGCACCTAAAATCAGAAACAATCATACCGCCAGATGTTATATGAATAAAGCCGGCACACGAAAAGTCTTCTTCCAAGTAAAATGCTTTATTCTAACATGGATAGCGGTGACAACATGACAAATTCTGACGCGTTTCGGCTTTACACCTTCCTCATAGCATGTACATTTACAATAAAATCAATCTTCTATAATGTGAAAACTGCTCCTAAAACTAGGGGCGGTGCATACTTAATTGCAATTAACATCAATACATAACACCAGGGGAGGGGTGGTGTGTTCAAGTCGATCAAGGATCAAGGAAGGTGTCCCATAGGAAAACAAACATTAAATGCCAGTCCACACTTATGCGATGACAGACACCGCATGCGACTCGGAGCGCACCGCTCCTACAATCACACGCAAAGTCTGTGCGACACAAACTCAGCCACACTGATTGCATGGGCGAATCAACCCCTTTCCTGCCAGTGGTATTAGTACAATGACCGTGCATATTATTTAGCACTGATCACTGTATTAGTGTCACTGGTCCCCAAAAAGTGTCACTTACAGTCAGATTTGTCCGCCGCAATGTCGCAGTCCTGCTAATAATCGCTGATCATTACTAGTAAAAAATAAATAAATAAAAATCCAATAAATATATCCCATAGTTTGTAGACGCAACTTTTGTGCAAACCAATCAATATACGCTTATTGGGATTTGTTTTACCAAAAATTTATAGCAGAATACATATTGGCCTAAATTGCTAAGGATATTTGATTTTTTTAAACTTTTTGTATTGGATATGTTTTATAGCAGAAAGCAAAAAATAAAAACCGCAGTGGTGATCAAATACCACCAAAAGAAAGCTCTATTTGTGGTTAAAAAAAAGGACATCAATTTTATTTGGGTACAGCGTCGCACACCTGCGCAATTATCAGTTACATAGTTAGGTTGAAAAAAGACTCACAAGTCCATCAGGCTCAACCAATAAAAACAAAAACCAGTATTGAAAACACAACCATACAATCCCATATATACAATCCTATACCCGCAGTTGATCCAGAGGAAGGCGAAAAACCCCAGCAAAGCATGATCCAATTTGCTACAGCAGGGGGAAAAAATCCCTTCCTGATACCCCGAGAGGCAATCGGATATTCCCTGGATCAACTTATAAATATTAGTACCCAGTTATATTACTTACACCCAGGAAAGAATCCAGGCCTTTTTTAATGGAATCTATTGAGCTGGCCAGAACCACCTCTGGAGGGAGTCTATTCTACATTTTCACAGCTCTTACTGTGAAGAAACCTTTCCATTTTTGGAGACTAAATCTGTTTTCCTCTCGACGTAAAGAGTGCCCCCTTGTCTTCTGTGATGACCTTAAATTGGATAACTTAACACCAAGTTCAGTATATGGACCCCTTATGTATGTGTTAAAGTAACGCAGTGCCGTATTGCAAAAAATGGTCTGGTCAAGAAGGGGGGTAAACCTTCCGGGGCTGAAATGTTTAAAGGCAAAAATAGAATATTAATTCCGTGCAGTGACATTGTTCTTTTATCTTCCAGGCTCATTCTATCTGTCAGTCGATATATAAACCCCTCAGTGTGGAGTCTGCGCAGACTGCTCTGTTATTGGCTAAAGCATATGCAGCACCGGGGAACTCCGACTACAATGGTGAGATCTGTTTTATATATGCTACAGACTATTAGACCTGCTTACTGAGATATTGAGAAGAAAACCCAGGGAAACATTCCAATTTAATGTAGATCAACCTTTCTCAACCTTTTTACCCTGGAGCACATGTGTTAAACACAAGGCCCGCAGGCTGAATCCGACCCACTGTCACTTGTAATCACAGAAACATTCTTTGCTTACAAGGACAGTCACCGGCTCTCACCGACCCCTGCCTGCCCCGCACTCAGGGCGAGGACAAGTGAGATGCAGAGTGGGTTGGGCCACCACATAATAAGTCTAGAGCTGGCCAAGACCATCAAAGTACCTGCTACGGGTGCCGGCGGGTGGCAGGTTTGGTGGAGGCGGTGCCTGAGCGGGTCATATAATATGGTCCAAGAGGGCCGAGGTAGGAGGCTGGAGCCTCGTGTGCGGGTCAGCGGGATGGGAGCAAGGCATGCCGGGAGCGGGACTCTCAGTGTTGTTTGAACTGGAGTAGACTGAAGGGACCACCTGGTGTGGAAAGACTGTCACTGTGACTCAGGAGGGGACGTGTCGTGTCGGTGAGGCGTCATCATCATCTGTGCTGCTGCACACTGCTGTCAGTGTCACTGTGAGAGCCAATTTTTTGTGTGTGTGCCGCCAATTCAAATGTCCTACCCTCCTGAGTCCTGTCCTGAACTACTTACTTACTATAATGAAAATAAAATAAGAAATGTTTTTTGCCTTAATATTTACCTTACCCACTTAAAGTGGAGTTCCACCCAAAAATGGAACTTCCGCTTTAAGGCCTCCTGACCCCCTGACATACCACATTTGGCATGTCATTTTTTTGGAGGGGAGTGGGTACATAGATTTGACAGGTACCCACTTCCGCTCGGGTCCCCTAGTGGAACAGGATTTAACCACCGGTTAGCCGGCAGGGGGGGGGGGGGGGGCGTCCATCCCGCATGCAGGCATCACCCCGGTACAATCACTTCTTCAAGCCGACGTACAGGTATGTGAGTTTGTGGGAAGTGGTTAAATCCCTGGCAGCTAGAGCGGAAGTTCTCCTCTCCCCCTCCCTCCCTGCAATCTTCTGGGACACATCACAGGTCCCAGAAGATTGCCCGTCCACTCAGGACACGCAGTACGACTCACGCATGTGCATTGCGCACCCGGCTGTAAAGCCGCAAGCTGTCACAGCCGGGTGCCCACACTAGAGATGCCGGCCCCCGCGGGGAAAAGAGGGAGGGATCCGAGACTCCTGCCAGCCGCATCGCTTGACCGTGAGACAGGGGAGTGTGTGTTTATTAAAAGTCAGCACCTACACTGTTTGTAGCTGCTGACTTTTAATAAACACCAAAACAGGTGGAACTCCGCTTTAAGGACCAGGCCTATATCTGACACATGTTGTTTACAAGTTAAAATCAGTATTTTTTGCTAGAAAATTACTTAGAACCCCTAAACATCATATATATATACTTTTTTTTAGCAAAGACTCTGGAGAATAAAATGGCGGTCCTTGCAATCTTTTTTGTCACGCTGTATTTGCACAGCGGTCTTTCAAACACACTTTTTTTGGAATAAATACACTTCACTAAATAAAAAAAATAAATAAACAGTAAAGTTAGCCCAATTTTTTTCTATATTGTGAAAGATGATTTCAAATAGATACCTAACATGTTACGGTTTAAAATTGCCCACACTTGTGGATTGGCGACAAATTTCGGTACTTAAAAATCTCTATAGGCGACACTTTAAAAAATTTTAACATTTACCAATTTAAAGTTACAGAGGAGGTATTTTACTAGAATAATTTAATTGCTCTCGCTCTGACAATTGCAGGGATACCTCACATGTGTGATTTGAACACTGTTTACATTTGCGGGCGCGACTTACTTGTGTGTTTTCTTTGGTGCACACGCTCACAGGGACAGGGGCACTTTAAACATTTTTTTTCTTTTTTCCTATTTATTTTCTTTTATTTGTTATTTTTAACACTGTTTTTTAAAAAAATAAATAAATCTTATCACTTTTATTGCTGTCACAAGGAATGTAAACATCCCTTGTGACAGTAATAGGTAGTGACAGGTACTCTTTATGGAGGGATCTGGGGTCTAAAAGACCCCAGAGCCCTCCACTGCACTTCAAAGTATTCAAAACGCCGAAATCTGCATTCTTGAATAATGAGAGTTTTTTTTATATCGGCGCCGTTGGCAGTCGAGTAAACTGGAAATTATGTTGTGACGTTGCTTCCGGGTTACATGATCTGAGACCCAATCAAACCCGAATTCGGCTTCATTAGGGACTCTAACCAGCCGGAAGACGTGCCAGGTGGTTGCTGGTGTCTCATGGTGGGACAGGAGCCCCAGTCAGAGCGGCCGAAGCCGGCGGGAGGGGCGTCTTCCCCTCCCGCTCGCTGGGATAACGCCCGAGCGGCTGCTGAGCCGCATCAGTTGTTATCATCAGAAAGCCGACCGCGGGCTCTAAAAAACGGTACCAGGGTGATGCCTCTTGCTGCAGGCATCACCCAGGTACAACCACTTCTTCAAGCCGACGTACAGGTACGTCAGTTTGCGGGAAGTGGTTAAATCACATTGCTGATTGCATATTGTACTTGTTTGTAGCCTAAATACTGAAGCATGCACCTTAAACTGTAATTTTTTAACACTCGAGCCGCTGTTCAGACACAGAGCCACGGCTCAGCCTCATCCCCTCTTTCTCCTCATTGGCTCAATGACTTTGACAGCAACGGGAGCCAATGGGACCCCGCTGTTGTCTCAGCCAATGAGGAGGGAGAGTCCCCGGACTTTGAGGCTCTTGTGCAACATCGCTGGATCGAGATGGGGCACAGGTACAGTAATCCCCCGCTACATCGCGGTTCAGTTTTTGCGGTCCCGGTAATTCGCGGTTTTTTTTGTAATGTTATTTTACTATATAAATCATTAAAAATGAAAGATTTTTGTGTTTTTCATAGCTCTTGCTCTGTCTCTAAGTATCTTTTATGTGTTTAAATGAGTTTCTATTGTTTTAAAAGTGTGTTTAAAGACCTTAAAATGCTTTTACACGTACAGTGACAGTAAAAAAATCATGCCTACAATGCATTTTAATAGGGTTTTTCTATTTCGCGGAATTTCACTTTTCGCGGCTGGGTCCGGAACGTAACCCCCGCAATGGAGGGGGGTTTACTGTAATCTTAATGGGAGTGCTGAATGCCACATTAAGCAAGCTACTAGCAGGCTTTCAACAAGCTTCAGGAAGTGCTGAAGCGCGCTAGCAGCTTGCTTAAAGTGGCAATCAGCACTTCCATTGGGATCTGTATTCAACATTTACAAACTGGAGCTGAATGGTACTTTAAAAGATTCACTAAAGCTTGCTGAAAGTTCTGCAAATGCTTTGTCAAAGTTTGCTGTTTACACTGCTCTTATACAAGCTGAACCCTGTGTGACAGGCATTACACATAAGTGACAGATCTGTAAAGTGCTTGCTTTCACATAAGCAGAGAGATAGATTAAATATTTGTTTCCCCACTTACTTGCAGTAAGACATTTGAACCTGGCTAATAAGTTGTTCTTTTGATGTATTTTTGTCTTTGTAGAAATGGTGGAAAAGTATTTTATGGAGAGTCTCAATGTGTACCGGGCGGTGCTGGGACCTAATGACCCGCAGACACTGACCGCTTGTTTGGCGTTTAGCAAATGGCTCATACAAACTGGAAACACACAAGTAAGAGATGAGGGAGGATTTATACTTTACAAACTCACAATGCCAGGACTGGCTTAAAAAAAAAAAAACTGAAGAGGCCAATGAGTAGAGATATTTTTCATACCCGGTCTATGTGTAATTCTACATTTGGGTATCTTTTTACTAGGACCTCGTTTTTGCATTATTTACGTGAATCACATCTAATTAACTTCAACTTGTTAAAACATCTTGACAATTAATTGAAGCCCTCTATACAGCCATGATCTTTATTCAGTAGCCAGTGCAAGGAGTGAAGTACAGTACACATGGTGACTACATTGAGCAGCCGGTGAGGTTTCTTTTTATTACCTGTCATTGACAAGTGATGAGGCCCCTTTGCAAGGACTCTGTCTCCATATATACAGTGCATCTGGAAAGTATTCATAGCGCTTCACTTTTTCCACATTTTGTTATGTTACAGCCTTATTCCAAAATGGATTAAATTAATTAATTTCCTCAGAATTCAACAAACAATACCCTATAATGACATCGTGAAAGAAGTTTGTTTGAAATCTGCAAATTTATTAAAAATAAAAAACATTTACATGTACATAAGTATTCACAGCCTTTGCTCAATACTTTGGTGAAGCACCTTTGGTACCAATTACAGCCTCAAGTCTTTTTGAGTAAGATGCTACAAACTTGGCACACCTATTTTTGGGCAGTTTCTCCCATTCTTCTTTGCAGGACGTCTTAAGCTCTATTAACCACTTTACGTCTGCCTGCAGTAATATTACTGCGGCAGAGTGGCTCGTTATCGTCTGACGACGTAGTACTACTTCCTCAGACACTCCCCCTTCTCGGCGGCGCGCGCGCGCCGCCGGAGGCTCGCTCCCGCTGTATTCAGTCACAGCGGGAGTCGGGCCAGGGGAGGAGCGGCGGTGATCACCGCTGCTCTTCCCCGATCGCCGGGGATCTAGTGTGGAGATCCGCCCGCTTGTGTAAACAAAGCGGGCGGATCTCCTAAGTGACAGGCAGGGTCAGATTGCAGGATTCAGCATAGCTGAACCCTGGATCTGTCCCTGTGTCACTCAGTCACCTCCCCCCACACACGTCAGTAAGCACCAGGCATACATTAACCCCTCCCTCTCCAATAAAATTAACCCCATCCCTGCCAGTGTCATTTTTACAGTAACAGTGCATATATATAGCACTGATTACTGCAGTAATGTCACTGGTACCGCCAAAAGTGTCAAAAATGTCAGTCAAGGGTCCGATCTGTCCGCCGCAATGTTGCAGTCCCGCAAAAAAAAATCGCAGATCGCCGCCATTACTCGTTAAAAAAAAAAAAAAACAAAAATGACAGAAATCTTTCCCTTTGTTAGTAAACGCAATAACTTTTGCGCAAACCAATCAAAATACGCTTATTGTGAATTTTTTTACCAAACATAGGTAGCAGAAAACAAATTGGCCAAAAATTTAAAAAAATTTTGATTTTTACATTTTTTGGGGGGGAATTTCATATAAAAAAATGTGAAAAATATTGTTGTTTTTTCAAAATTTACGCTCTTTTTTTGTTTATAGCGCAAAAAGAAAAAATCGCACAGGTGATCAAATACCACCAAAAGAAAGCTCTGTTTGTGGGAAAAAAAGGACATAAATTTTGTTTGGGTATGACGTCGCACGACCGCGCAATTGTCAGTTAAAGTCGCACAGCGCCTAATCGCAAAAAGTGGCCCAGACGTAAGACAGCAAAATCTTCCGGTGGTAAAGTGGTTAAGTTTGATGGGGAGCGTCGGTGCACAGCCATTTTCAGATCTCACCAGAGAGGTTCAATCGGGTTCAAGTCTGGGCCAATCAAAGACATTCACAGAGTTGTCCTATAGCCACTCCTTTGTTATCTTGGCTGTGTGCTTAGGGTTGTTGTCCTGTTGGAAGATGAACCTTCGCCCCTGTCTGAGATCCAGAGTGCTCTGGAGCAGGTTTTCATCAAGGATGTCTCTGTACATTGCTGTATTCATCTTTCCCTCAATCCTGACTAGTCTCCCAGCACCTGCCGTTAAAAAACATTCCCTCAGCATGATGCTGCCACCGCCATGTTTCACTGTAGGGATGTTATTGGTCAGGTGAAGAGCAGTGCCTGGTTTCCTCCAGACATGACGCTTGCCATTCCGGCCAAAGAGTTTAATCTTTGTTTCATCAGACCAGAGAATTTTGTTTTTCATGGTCTGACAGTTCTTTAGGTGCCTTTTAGCAAACTCAAGGCAGACTGTCATGTGCCTTTTACTGAGGAGTGGCTTCCGTCTAGCCACAATACCATGCAGCCCCGATTGGTGGAGTACTGCAGACATGGTTGTTCTTCTGGAAGGTTCTCCTCTATCTACAGAGAAATGGTGGAGCTCTGTCACAGTGACCATCGGGTTCTTCAGGGTCATCTCCCTAAGGCCCTTCTCCCTCGATCGCTCAGTTTGGCAGGGCAGCCTGCTCTAGGAAGAGTCCTGGTGGTTTCAAACTTCTTCCATTTATGGATGATGGGGCCCACTGTGCCTCTTGGGACCTTCAATGCTGCAAAAAAAATTCTGTACCCTTCCCCAGATCTGTGCCTCCATACAATCCTGTCTCGGAGGTCTACAGACAATTCCTTGGACTTAATGGCTTGGTTTGTGTTCTGACATGCACTGTTAACTATGGAACCTTATCTAGACAGGTGTGTGCCTTTCCAAATCATGTCCAATCAACTGTATTTACCACCTGTGGACTTCAATCAAGTTCTAGAAACATCTCAAAGATGATCTGCGGAAACAGGATGCACCTGAGCTCAGTTTTGAGTGTCAATGCAAAAGCTGTGAATACTTATGTACCGTACATGCGATTTTTTTTTTTAGTTTTTCTTTTTTTAATAAATTTGCAAAGATTTCAAACAAACTTCTTTCACATTGTCATTATGGGGTATTGTTTGTAGAATTTTAAGATAAATATTTTAATCCATTTTGGAAAAAGGCTGTAACATAACAAAATGTGGAAGAAATGAAGCGCTGTGAATACTTTTCAGATGCACTGTATGTATCTGTTCTCAGGGGACAGGTCTTCCCCTCTCCTGGTCTACATATCACTTTTGGGGACCATTCTTACTAATAGCTCCTCAAACTTCCTCTGGGGAAGACCTTTTCAAATTAGAAGACAGACCTAATTACTTTTAGTAATATACAGAATATTCTACAGTAGTTTCCAACTGTTACATCTCATCTGCACACATGTCCCCACTCTTATCCGTTTACCCTAGACTCTCACATAGGTTTATAGATGGTGACAGGAGTGAGCTGAGTCTCCAACACAATGAACTTCCCATTAGTGAAGGGCCTCTATGTGTCTGGCAACAGGATTTTCCAATAAAAAAAAAACATGGTTGCTTACTGGGACCTCTCCTGTACACCAAACATTCAACCCATTGAAGTTGAATGGCTGTTGATTTGTCTCCTTTTCCAAGCCTAAAAAAAAACTTAATTGGCCAAAAGTCTGTTGAACACAGCAATCTCCTAGACCCAGCCACCAATCAAAAGCAGGCAGCAAAATGTCTTTTGATATTTAGCCTTTGTAGAAGAGCCATAGCTCAGAAGGATATGGAGTATGGAGGTAAGTGTAATGAATACTTTAAAAAGGTTGTAAACTCCCCTTAATGACTTTTGCCTATAGGTAAGCCTATAATAAGGCTTACCTATAGGCAGTGGCGTAGCGTGGGTTGTCAGCACCCGGGGCAAGGCAAGTAATTTGCACCCCCTAACCTGACTTTGAAGTCACAAAAGTGTGAAAGGGGCCTTCAGTAATCAAGGTATAGTGTGCCCCCTTTCAATGCAGAGTGACCAGCGTGCCCCCTTTCAATGCAGAGAGACCATCGTGCCCCCTTTCAATGCAGAATGACCATCGTGCCCCCTTTCAATGCAGAATGACCAGCGTGCCCCCTTTTAATGCAGAATGACCAGCGTGCCCCCTTTCAATGCAGAGAGACCATTGTGCGCCCTTTCAATGCAGAATGACCAGCGTGCCCCCTTTTAATGCAGAATGACCAGCGTGCCCCCTTTCAATGCAGAATGATCAGCGTGCCCCCTTTCAATGCAGAATGACCAGCGTGAGATGGCATAGGCGAGGCTTGGCTTGCAACGCCACCCCACCCTACACCAATGGATAGGTGAGGCACAGTCCAGCCCCGCCCCGACCCGCCATTTTCAGCCATAGGGCGGCCGCGCTGGACTTATCCCAGCCTAAAGATGGAGGCAGCCGAAGACAATGTGTGAACTGTGTATGTCAGAGTCAGACAGACAGAGTGACACTGCGGATGCGCCCCCCCAGATGTTGCGCCCGGTGCGGCCTGCCCCCCCTGCACCCCCCACGCTACGCCACTGCCTATAGGTACTGTAAATATCTCCTAAACTTTCACCGTTTAGGAGATATTCACATTGCTTGCAGCCGATGACGTCATTGGCGCATTCGCTCTGAAGGAACGGGCACCAATGCCGTTCCTCCAGAGCCCTGTGCCGTGAACGGCGGCTCCCACGTGCTTGTAATCAGATGGCCAGAGGACGCGAACCAGGAAGAAGGACAGCTGAAAATGTCTGCCGTGTTACGGTGAGCGGGCGGCATTGCGGGGGCTTCGCTCTAAGGTAAGTATTTGATAATGAGCTAGTATGCGATGCATATTAGCTCATAATGCCTTTGTCTTTCAGGTATTTCTTCAACATTAATTTTTTCTGAGGTTTGCAACCTCTTTAAATAAGGGGGAAATAGAAATCGTTCATAGGCAAAATTGTGAAGTTCTAAATATTGGAGATGAAGTTTTCAGAATCTTGCATAAGGCTAGTTGGGGATGAGTTCTCTTTAAATTACAGAGAAATTCCAGGTATGAATATTTTATACAGTTACATTGGACCAGCTTGGACCGATGTAACTGTGTATATAGCATACTGGGTCAATGCCCCTGGAAGCTGGAAATTACCACTACTCCTCTGATCTCCACATGCTTCTGGGTCCCGTGCTGAGAGGCTGGCTGTATTGCAAACATAAGAAGTCAGTCGCTCAGCCCAGGTGCCATTCAGAGAATGCTTTGCATTTTGTAAGTGAATGCAAAGAATTCTCTGATTGGTCGAGGTGTAGAGGCAGGGCGATGACATCACCCTTTCCACCCCATCCAAACACAGAACACTTTGTATTTATAAACAAATTGCGAAGCATTCTTTGAAGACACACTAGCTAGGCGGCAGACCTCCTGTGTTTAGAATGCAGCAGGCCAGCTGCTCAGTAGCATTATCTACTGCAGTGATTTTCAGCTTCCGGGGCATTGGCCAGGTATGGTATATGTAAAGTTAAATTGGTCCAAGCTGGCCCAATATAACTATGTATAAAATATCCATACCTGGAAAATTTTACTTTCTACTTCAGTTTTAAATTGGAAGTTCAGCCTAATACTAAAATCTCTAAATCTACTTACAGCCACAACCTAATACTAACCTGTCTAGCCCCGTAAAGCAAAGATAGCTATACATACCTTTTCTGAAGCCACTCCAGTCTGGTTTCCAGCGGCGGATGTGCAGGAGACAGCCAATAATGCCTGGAAAGTGATATCGCCGATGGACTTACTATGGGGCTTCCATTGCTGGTTGCCTCTTCTGCACCCGCCTACACAGAGAAGCCGACGCTGACAGCTCAGCGTGGGACAGAACCAGATCTACTTTAGAAAAGGTATGTATAGCAATTTTTGCTTTACACAGCTAGATAGGTTAGTTTTAGATTTTGGCTGCATGTAAAATTAGAGATTTTAGGCTGAACTTCTACTTTAATGCTTCCAGGATAACACTAGCATTGTACAGACTGGAATTATCTGGGTATATTATTGTTATGAATGCTTGGATTGGTCACCTGACTAGTAAATTGTCTAAAGGCTGATTTAGAATTCAATGTTGACCCCTTCTGAGACTGGTGTCTTGCATTGTGTATTGTTCCCCACTAGGAGGCGTACAAGCTGTTACACAAGGCAGTAGGCTTAGAGGTAGAGTACAACGAAACTGTGGCCGAGATGCTGAACATTATGGGAAGCATATGTCTGGCTGAAGGGAACATTTCCAAGGGCTACCGATTGCTGAAAAAGGTAACTTTTTGTTTTTCTAAGAGTCCAGAAGAATTATGTTGGATACGGAAATATGTAAAATAAAATCATCATCCCTAGCACTGTCACACAGGTGATACCACTATTTCTGGTTCCAGCTTTGCTGATTTCTGTGTCATCTATCTGCTATACCATTATAGACTATCTAGGGATATCAATAAAATATTACAGACAGTTTTCTAGTTATAGGGTCCTCTAAAATGTCCAGCGCCAGACTCAAAAGTCCATACCTCACATTTTAATTTTACCAACTCCTGTGGCAGACTCAGGCAGTTCTTGCCCCAAATAAAAAAAGAATTACCTCCAGTTCATTGATGATGAAACTGGAAGTAATAAAGACCAACTCTAACTTGGCATACAGAGACAGGAAGAGTGTGCCTATCACTGTACACAGTGTGGCAGAGTGGCATATTTGCAGTCAGGCTGTCTATTGGCTAAGGATCAGCCCACTGCCTGCTGCTAATTAAAGTGGAGTGAACCTGATAGGGAACTAGTGTCTGTGAATTCATTCCCAGCAGGAGTACAAAAGTCTGTCAACTGCCAGCATTGCAGTAGAAAGTAGGCTTGATTTGTGTGTGGAAGCAGTGGTCTCTCCGCAGTAGCACAACACCCCCTGCTAAATCAGACCTATAACTCTGCAATTAGCAAAGCTCATACTTCTAGGTCATTTTGGAAGAAGAGCTCTGACTTACTGAGAGTTGTGCCAGACCACTGCAAATGTATGGTGTGAACAGAGCACATGAAAAAACAATTATTCTCATCATACATGCTCGGTGGTGTGCAGAAAAACACAGCCTAACAAACATGGTGCGAATAACGTCCTTACAGGATGTCTTCTATATACAATACGACCTCAATGCACTGTTTAATTGGGCAACTATGTGGCAAATGAGGTTTAATGTTGATAAATGTAAAGTTATGCATTTGGGGGCAAATAATATGCTTGCATCATATATACTAGGGGGGTACAACTGGGGCAATCAATGGTGGAGAAGGATCTGGGTGTTCTGGTAGATCCTAAGCTTAATAATAGCATGCAATGCCAAGCTGCAGTTTCCAAAGCAGGCAAAATCCATTCTTGTATTTGGAGAGGCATGGACTCCAGAGAGAGAGATATCATTTTGCCCCTGTACAAATCATTAGTAAGACCTCATCTGAAATATGCAGTTCAGTTTTGGGCACCAGTTCACAAAAAGGATATCGGGAACTGGAGAAAGTACAGAGAAGGGCAACCAAACTGATAAGAGGCATGGAGGAGCTCAGCTATGAGGAAAGATTAGAGGAACCGAATTTATTCTCTCTTTAGAAGAGGAGATTAAGGAGGGATATGATCACCATGTATAAATACATAAGGGGTCCATATAGTGAACTTGGTGTTGAGTTATTCACTGTAAGGTCATCACAGAGGAAAAGGGGACACTCTTTACGTCTGGAAGAAAAGTGATTTTATCTCCAAATACAGAAAGGTTTCTTCACAGTAAGATCTGTAAAAATATGGAATAGACTCCCTCAAGTGCTGGTTCTGACCAGCTCTGTAGATTGTTTTAAGAAAGGCCTGGATTCTTTCCTAGGTGTACATAATATAAATGGCTACTAATATTTATAGGTAAAGTTGATTCAGGGAATATCTGATTGCCTTTGGGGGATACAGAAGGAACTTTTCTCCCTCTGGAGAAAATTGGATCATGCTTTGCTGGGGGTTTATTTTTTTGCCTTCCTCTGGATCAACTGTGGGTGTGTGTGTGTGTGTATATATATATATATATATATATGTGTGTGTGTGTGTGTAATTTATTTTTCCCCTCTATTAGATGGACTTGAGTTTTTTTTTTTTTCAGCCAGATTAACTATGTAATAAGCTCCTGGTTTATGACAATCTAATTATCATGAGCTCCATTTTCTTGCAGTGTTTAGAAATTCAGGTGGTAGCATTCGGGTCTCAGCACAGCAAAAGCAGAGAAACTCAGAACCTGCTAAGCGCATTACAGAAGTAAGTTTTATCACTTTCTTTACTACACTAACTGTGGTATGAAGCCGTTCTCCTGCTTTTATCTTATGGAAGCGCTTAAAAGTTCAGTCCATAATCACCAATCAAAAAGTCATTGCAGTACGCTCTAACCCTCATTTAATTCTTGCAGGTCTGGAGCCGTTGGGGACTGATCCTTACAGATCATCACTGTGTGTAACACTTTAGACTCATAATATATAGGCTGGACTGGAGATGGAAAGCTCACATCTTGATGCTCAGAACAACCTCACCAGCCTCATTAGATTTTTGCTCAAATCCTTCCCTTCCCAGTATGAAAATTGCCTGGCTGCGTCTGGATAATGGAGAAGTCGGCCCCTGACATTTTTTATACCTTGGATACTCAAACAGCAGGAGCATAGAGCTGGGAACTCACCGCAGAGATGCATAGAAATTGCTAAGAGTTTTAACTGTTCAGCTTCCTAAAGAAAAACTGCTGGGAAACAGAAGGCTGCCACTGCCGACTTGCTCTAATGCTGAACCTTCTGACATCAATATATTGGGGGGGGGGGGGGGGGGGGATTAATTAAATTTGGAGAGCGCAAACTATGGCACAGCTGAGCAAGGTAGCCAATCAGCTGCGACCTTCAGCTTGTTTAATTATGCTTTGACAATAAAACCTGGAATCTGGTTTGTTTCTATGCAGAGCTTCACCAGATTCTGCACTCTCCAGTTTTAGTAAATCAACCTCTTTGAGTCATTATTCCAGACTAATGCCCCATACACACGTACCGATTGTCGGCTGTAAATATTCGGCCGACAACCGATTGTAGGCTTGTTAGTATGATGCTTCCGACAGCCGACAGCGCATTTTCAGCCGAAGAGAATCTGTCATGCAAGCATTAAAATTTTTGTTGGCCAACACCAGAGCGGCCGATTGTTCGCCAGTCAGTACAGATTTCGGCCGACAGACAGCAGATTAGCAAGACTGGGCATGCTCAGAAAAGAAAAAAGACAAGGAAAGTTAACCATCACATGGCATCACTTCTGCAGTCGGCTGTTGTTGGCCGACAAAATTCGTCTGCAGCCTTTTGCAGTTTTCAACAGACACGACAGCCCTGGACAAAAGATGGCCGATCGTTCGGCCGACGATCGGTACGTGTGTACGAGGCTTAAGTGTGCAAATGAGAACTCTCCTGGTTGCTTATCTTTGGGCACTAAGGCCTAATGTTTAGCATTACACCCAGGCAGTTAGCATTTTCAGGTGATCAGCAATGGCAGCCACATTATTTCTTTTTAATGGACATGATGGCTTTACAACAGCAGCCCTGCTCTAGAGGGTGTGTCTGGTGTTAAGCTCTATTTATTGCACAGCACCTGCGAATATAAGGGGTGCATTGAAATAAAAATTCTGGACCAAAACCAAAAAAAAAAAAAAAAATTGTGTGTATATATATATATATATATATATACACACACACACACACACACACACACACACAGAACAACGCTCCCTCAAAACTTGTAACATCTGTGGCATTGTGCTGTGTGATAAAACTGCACATTTTAGAGTGGCCTTTTATTGTGGCCAACCTAAGGCACACCTGTGCAATAATCATGCTGTCTAATCAGCATCTTGATATGCCACCCCTGTGAGGTGGATGGATTATCTCGGGAAGGGAGAAATGCTCACTTAGGCTGGCCATACACTATACAATTTTCTTATTCAATTTCCTTTAGATTTGCCTTAAACTATTTAGTGCAAGGGCCTACCTGATTGCGTACAAATTGAAGGTGTTTAGGTTTGACCCTATATTACATGGATTTGGTAAATCTAAAGGAAAGTTGAACAAGAACATTGTATAGTGTATGGCCAGCCTAACACAGATTTAGACAGATTTGTGAATATTTGAGAGAAATCGGCCTTTTGTGTACATAGAAAAAGTCTTCGATCTTTGAGTTCAGCTCATGAAAAATGAGGGCAAAAACAAAAAGTGTTGTATTTATAATTTTGTTCAGTGTATATTTAGATATAATTGTATTATAATCGACTTGTTAATTAATATCAATTTAAATAAATATAAAATTTAGTTTCGGCTATCATTGGCACCTTTATTAGCTAACCCTATTTTTGGCCGATATAACAGTGCATCCCTAGCAAATATGAAATATAACTTATATTTCACACAAATGTTGACTTTAATACTTACTGAACAAAATAAAAAATTATAAAAACACTGAAGACTCCACTGATTATTTTGGTGGCTTTTTGGTTCTTTTAGGCCCACCCCACCATAACCTGGTCTGATTGTACTGTCTTGTCGGCCCATAGATCCTTTCCTATAGAAGCCATGATTTTCATCCACTGCACTGACGAAGGCTAACTAGCCTGAAACAGCTGTATGCAATTTGGAATAAACGGTTTTATATTAGGCTGTAGATCACCAAATGAACATCCAAAAAAAAGATTTGCATGGCTCCACCAACTATCCAAAAATTAAAGTGGGGAGGGAGATCCCTCAAAGGGGACAGATCAAAATGAAATTTCACTTCAGAAGTATCTGGAACTGGCAATGAGAACTCTGGAACAATCAAATTCTTAAAGTGGTAGAAAACGTTATTTTTGTGAACAGGTAAACTTACCTGTAGGAAAAATGAATATCTTTTAACCACTTGCAAGTACATATACTGCAGCGGTCAGCCCCTCCTGGTACGTCACTCGCCCACGAGCCTATAGGGGGCGAGCATGCGCCCCCGGAGGCGCGCTCCCGCCCCCGCTCGTTCCCCCGCTATCTCCCGCTGGAGAGGGAGAAAGGCAGGCGGCTAATGTAAACAAAGCCTCCTGTCATTCTCCCTGATGTAACTGCAGAGATCATACGATCCTGCTATGTAGGATTGTATGTCTCTGTGGTTACATCACAAGCCACGCCCCTTGACAGAAGCACACCTCTAGGGACACACTTAACCCCTTGATCACTAAGTTAACCCCTTCCCTCCCAGTGTCATTTTCACAGTAACAGTGCATATTTATAGCACTGATTACTGTAGTAATGTCACTGATACCCCCATAAGTGTCAAAAATGTTAGTCAGGGGTCCGATCTGTCCGCTGCAATGTTGCAGTCCCGCGAAGAAAAAAAAAAAAAAAAAAAAAGTGAAATCGCAGATCGCCGCCATTACTAGTTAAAAAAAAAAAGACAAATCTTTTGCGTAGTTAGTAAACGCAATAACTTTTGCGCAAATCAATCAAAATCCGCTTATTGCGATTTTTTTTACCAAAAATATGTAGCAGAAAACAAATTGGCTTAAAATGTTAAAAAATTTTGATTTTTAAATTTTTTTTTTTTGAGAACTTCATATAAAAAAATGTAAAAAATATTATTTTCAAAATTGTTGCTCTTTTTTTTGTTTATAGCGCAAAAAGTAAAAATCGCATAGGTGATCAAATACCACCAAAAGAAAGCTCTGTTTGTGGGAAAAAAAGGATGTCAATTTAATTTTGACAGCATCGCACGACCGTGCAATTGTCCGTTAAAGTCACACAGTGCCGAATCGCAAAATAGGCCCTGGTCTTTGAGCAGCCAAATCCTCCGGGGCTTAAGTGGTTAAATGTGCACCGTTTAGTAGATATTCTAGCTAGCAGTAGCCAGTGATGTCACCGACGCATGCATTCTGAAGGAACACATACTAGACTCCCACATGCAGGAGTGACGTCAAAGCGGCTTGGCCAATAAAACATCTGGAGCCCCCAAACCCGGAAGGAAGACTGGGTGAACATGGAAGCCTCTGCTGTGGTAACAGCGCTGGAGGGCTCGGTTTGAAGCAAAGTCTTTCAGACTGTGTTAGTATGCGTTGCATACAAGCATAATATGACATTGCCTTGCAGGTGGAAACTTTTTTCTCTTACAGAGTTTACTACCGCATTAAGTGAAGCATCCTCCAAGTCCGGATAAGTTTCAGATGCTTTTCTGCATGTGCATTTTTGATGCGTTCCAGTGCATTTGTTTCCCCTCTTTTTTCTTAACTTTAAAGGACATTTGTGTTCCAGGGCACTTTTGGTGCATTCCAGTATAGTCCAGTGCAGGAAATTTTTTTTCCCTGGAACTGCAAGCACTGGTGTGAACTATGCCATTGGAATCCATATAACCTACTTCCCATGCATTTTTGAGGCAGAAAAAAATGCACTGGATTGCATGTGGTGTGAACTGGCCCTAAAGGGCCATACACACTATAAGATTTTCTGAAGACTTTTTCCTTCAGATTTACCTTTTCTATGTAGTGCAAGGGCCTGCCAGATTGCATACAAATTGAAAGTGTTTAGGTTTAACCTTTATATTATCTGGTTTTGGTAAATCTAAAGGAAAAGTCTTCAGAAAATCTTAGTGTGTATGGACCATAAGTGTCAGTATAGAGGGAAAGCCACTAGCCATGGGTCTGCATATCACCAGTCAAAAACAAAGCAAATATTCAGTTAAACCAAAACAGCTCCAAGAGCCTCTACTGACTGGTATCCAAATCTACTGAGATGGAGGGTCTGGAACAGATTTTTTTTTGTTTTATTGTATAAAACAGACAGTTTGCACACAAGCCCTGTATAGAAAGCGCACCCCTCCCCAGAGTTCAGACACGTTTTTTAGCCATCCTCTGCCGTTTGAACTGCTTGTCCTTCCGCTTAATACGTGGTTTTGGTAAAGGTGGTTTTGTCTCAATGGTCTCTGGCTTCTTCTCAGCTGGGATGTGAAAGACGTCCTCCGTGGGGTCTTTTGAAATGGTTTCCTTGTTCTCCGACATTTTCAGTTTCTGCAGTTCCTTCACTTGCTGCTTTTCCTTGACTTTGGCAGCTGTGGCCAACCGGATCATCCGCCGGTGCTGAAACAAAAACATTAACACAATGAGGGAACAACCACTACAAAGATAAATCCAAAAATTGAATTTTAGAGGGTTAAAATCTCTTTTTTTGCTGTGTCCCCACAGGGGAGATTTCCTCACCTCTTATCCCAGAGACAACAGAATGTAAAATTAATAAATGCACTTTTTTTTGCCTGCAAAAAATGTGCATTTATTATTTTATTTTTTATAAAAAGGTGAGCTTTTCCTTCAAGCTGCCAGCTCTGCAGGAACTTCTGTGAGCATATGTCCCCTTTCAAACCAGTGGACCGATCGGGTTGGTCTGTCTGTTTTTTTAGGCGGACCTGATCGGGCCACCTATTGATCTCTATGGGGCGGCAGATATCAGCAGTGTCCACTGGGATTCGATCTAGGACCCTAACAAAAGATGGATGGTGATATGTTCACCATCTGTCTGGCGGATAGGATGACAATTGGAGGGAAACAGACATGCAGTCTGTTTCCTTCCAACCGCCCTATAGAGGAGAGCGAGAGGTCTGCTCTGCATAGCGGAGTGGACACCGACCTGTCATCTGCCTGCTCTGCGAGGGATCCGTCCTGTCTGAAAGGGGTCTTAACCACTTGATTTCCAAAAGATTTACCCCCCCCCCTCCCCTTCATGACCAGGCCATTTTTTTTTGTGATACAACGCTGTTGCTTTAACTGAATTCGTGCGATGCTGTAAAAAAAAAATTTGCTCTTTTTCCCCACAAATAGAGCTTTCTTTTGGTGGTATTTAATCCCTCTGTGGTTATTTTCTGTGCAATAAACAAAAAAAAAAAAAAGACAGAAGATTTTGAAAAAAAAAAAAAAAATCGAATTCCTTCATCAATTTAAGCCAATAAATACATATTTTTGGTAAAAACAAAAATAAGCATCTACAAACTATGGGATTTTTTTTTTCTTTACCAGTAATGGCGGCAATCAGCGACTTATAGCGGATCTGCGATATTGGGGTGGACAGTCAGCTTTTTTTTTTTTTTTTGCAGAGTTTGTTTACAAATGCTTTTTAATGCCATTTATGTTGGGTGCAGAGGGCTGGCAAAAATGCAGACTATGGGCTACATAGGTTTATCAGACAAACTGAGAATTATCTAGTAGTATGTTGATGTAGCAAAGCTGATATTCTGGATAAATTCTAGAAATATTTACTGACATATCTCAGCGACATGACAAGGACAAAATAATAGAAAAATTACCATGTTAGGAGACTGGTAGTGAGGATTCTCATACAAGGTTGGTCCTCCAAAACTTCCCTGGAAAATCTTGATGAGGTTCAGTACAAATCGAGGTCCAATTTCTACCAGAGATGCATCTTCTTCTATAATCTAAAAAAGGTAACGATGATCTTTATTTCTCAAAGAAAACCTTTCCACTCTAACATAAAAAGTACAGTGGACCCAACAATCTAATAAATCTTTGACAAATACAAAGGTTTCTCTTCAATTCCTCCCAAAGTAAAGTAAAGTAATGTAAATTCCGAGAATATCGTGACAGAAGAACAGTGAAAGTGAAAAGGTATACAGACCGGATTCTACAGATACAATACTGTGAAAAAGTATTTTTGCATAATTGTCACACTTAAACAATTCAAACAAATTTTACTATTCCCAAAGATATCCCCAGTGAATGCAAAATGCAGTTTTTAAATTAATTTATTATTAACCACTTCAATACAGGGCACTTTCACTCCCTTCCTGCCCAGACCAATTTTCAGCTTTTAGTGCTGTCACACTTTGAATGGCAATTGCACAGTCATGCAACACCCAAACATTTTTTTTTAGAATTATTTTTCCCCACAAATAGAGCTTTCTTTTGGTGGTATTTAATCACCACTGTTTTTTTTTTTTTCAATTTATTTTTTTGCTAAACAAATTAAAAAAAGACCGAAAGTTTCGAAAATCTTTTTTCGTTTCCATTATAAAATTGTTTTCTCCTTCACCGATGGGCACTGATATGCAGCAATGAGGAGGAGGCACCGACAGGCATTACTGATGGCCACTGATTGATTTCAGATTGGCACCCCTGATGGGGGCTGAGCTGATAATGTGCTGATTATCAGCGCAGACACTGCCCTGTCAGGAGAGCCACCGGTCGGCTCTCCTCTGCTCGCGCCCACTCCGGCACTTCCTGGTTACCAAGATCGGCGATGCGGTGTGTCAGAGTGAGGCGCGCACAAGCGGCTTATCCTGCTGTACGTCATATGACGCCAACTGAGCCACCTTGCGGACGTCATTCCACAATAGGCCAGTAGGGAAGTGGTTAAGAGGAAAAAAGCTGTACTGTAAATATCTCCTAAACATGCAGTTTAGGAGATATTTACTTTGAATGCAGTTAGTGACATCACTGACTCATGCGCTCTGAAGGAATGGCTGCCCATGCCGTTCCTTCAGAGCCCTGTGCCATGAACAGCTGCTCCCGCATGCATGGGAGTGATGTCATCGCGGCTCTGGCCAATCAAATGGCCGGAGGACGCGAACCCGGAAGGACGATGGCTGAACATGGCGGCCATGTCATGGGTGAGCGGACGGCGTTGCGGGGGCTTTGTTCTATGCATACTAGCTCATTATGCATTTATCTTTCAGGTTTTTTTTTCCCCCTGAGGTTTACAACCTTTTAAGTGGTTAAAGTGGTTCTAAACTCTCCAACGCAACTCCAGCACATTGCACTTCTCATAAATGAACCTATTGATCGCTGCCTGTTTTATCTGCTTGCAATCAGTCCCGTAAAGTTTGATTATGTCACTGGCACACGCGCTCCTTTCTCTGTGACTCACAGCACGCTCTGTGTGCCATCTCCCCATCCACAGCATGCCATGTATGAGAGTTCCTTGGTGTGTGGTAGGACCGACATATTATTGGGGGCCGATATTCACATTTTTACAAACTACTAACAAACATTAAGCAAGCAACGATTATGTATACATTATACTGTGCAAGGATTGCAAATACATTTTCATATCACATGAGATTAAAATCACGATAAGGAATGCAGAGTTTACAAATATGCAAAACAATAAAATCAGTAAGGGGCTAACACTTTTCACAGCGCTGTATATGGAGTGATACATGCATAAAACGGTCATGTAACAAGATTTGTTAAACCCTAGTATTACAATGTAACAGCATCCTAGAGATTGGTCATAGAGTACAAAGGTTTTTTTTTCCTGGTCTTGTGGGCCACTAATAACTAAATAGCCTAAACTTCACAGAAGTACTACATTGATGTTCATGCTACACCTCTCAACATAGCAAATCCCCGACATCAAATTCTATTTGTGGAAAAATGAAATGAAGACTTACCTGAAAATTTCTAAACCAGATCCTCTTGTCTGCTACAGAGAATGTGAATACATGGTCCACAAATGGCTGACTCTTTGGGTGGTATCTTGGGGTTCCAAAAATCTGCATTCAGAAATGGGCATAAAACCATAATGGATTATAAATGTAGCTGTGGTATCTATCCCAAACCTATTACAATAGCAGCATTTAGAATAGCAATCATTCTGTGACTGCTCATTCCTACAAATGTATAGTGTACAAAATACTGTAGATGCTAATTTTTAACAGACACCAGCCCAGAGATCCAGCACTGTCTTCAACTGGGCCAGTTCAACTTTGCTTCAAGTTTGTCAGTGAGTCCCTGGCACCGCCATGCTGACTGTAGGAAACCAGCTGTGACATCCTGCTGGCTCACAGTCTGATCCCCGCTGTGCATGTGGGAGATGCTCTGCACTAGCTGAATGGTCCCACAGCCTCCTGGGACCTGTGACATGTCCCAGAAGGTTGGGGGAGGGGGGAAAGTAGGTGCCAACTTCTGCTCTGCTTGCCTAGACGAAAACTAGACTAAGTGTACAATGAGGAGAGAGGAGGGGGTAGAAGGAGGATAAGCAGGCCTTTCCCATTCAGGTGAAATTATCTAGAGAAAATTCATACAAACAAAAAATAAAAATTAAATGTGAAAAATAAAAATTAATTACCTGTATAAAGAGCTCTTTCAACAGAGCAAGGTACGGATCCCGATCAAAGGCCTGCAAAGTAATAAGGAACATAACATTAACTCAATACTGAGGAATACAACAGGTCACCTCCAGACATGAAGTACCAAATGTTAGCACCAGGTAAAATAGGAAATTAAAGTGACACTAAACTCTGGCATTTAAAAAAAAGGAAGAAGAAGAAGATCCCAGAATTGGCTAAGCTAAAATATGGAAACTCTTTATGGTCACTCATTTGCACCATATTCTTGCCAATGGGAGGCTGTGCTTTTTTTCAGACTTACAAGAGATGTTTTTTTCTCTGATTAGATGCTATTGTTTTATGTACAGCTCCAGCATGTGGTAAAAGCAAAGAGGGCCTGATCTATGGACAATAACCCACCCAGATATTCAATTACATGTTTGAGGTGGTCTCAATGTTACTCTAGGTTATTGAACAGCTTTGTACGGGATCACCCAATTAGTGTGATATCCAGGTGGAAGGACGTAGGAGCAATGGGAGGAGGCTCTCTTAGCGGTCAAACAATGCTCCCTGAATGTCGCTCAATGCCCCTCGCAGCTTTATTTGCATATGCGAGTGCACTACACACCAGCAAGGCTGTTTCACATGGGCATGAGGGAAAGTCCTACGTGTACTACATGCAGCAGGGACAGGGATGGGGGTGCGCTGTGAGATATGATCTGTGTGGCGCTGTCCGCTACACCGATATTGGAAGGGTGTTATCACTATAAAACAGGTGTTCCAGGACTATGTATTCCAGGTGATATCCCGAAACAGGCCAAAGCTAGGTCATTGTTCCAGGCCTGTGAGATAATACCACGACACGACTTCCACTGACACCCCCCCCCCCCCCCACTCTGAAGGAATGGATAGCCCAAAAGGGAGACACCCTTCAACTGGAAGAAAAAATATTTTTTTTTAGCATAGGGGTAGCTTGGGTAAATTTGATAAGCTGTGGGCTCCCTGGCTGGACACACTGGTAAACTTTATTATAGATCGCCTGATAATTGCCCGGGGATGATGTTTCTGGTGTGCTGGCGTTTATGGGCAATGGGGTATATCCGATTTACCATGTACATGTTCTTTGTTTTTTCTTTTTTGTAGGTTGACCATTATACTCGGTCATTTACTGCTGAGTTGCATTTAGGATTCCAAAATACTAGGTTTTACTGTGGTGCATTTTGTAAAGCTTACACAACCTGTTTAATACAACTTTGAGATAAAAAAAATAAAAAAATGTTATTCAGGTAGTATTTTTTCACACATAACCGTATCTGCTTATTGCTCTTAGCCTCTTCCAATTTATTGTTGCTGTGATGGGAATTCCACCTAAGTGGATGGCCACCCTTGTTTGCTCCCAAAATGTACTAGCAGCTATGCACTATGGGATGCGATAGCAGCTATGCACTATGGGATTCGTAGGGTGCATATAGAAGTGCACCTGGCCGCAACTAACATCAGTTCAGAAGCCCAGAGGACATTACAAATAAGCAGAAAAGCACAGGAAGAAAACTTCAAGAAAAACAATTATAGGTCCATTAAGCATCTGATTTGCATAATTATTTTTGGAGAATAAGGAAATTGCTTAGTGTCACTTTAACGCAGTAACAAAAAAAAGAAGTTAGTCCAGCAGCAGGGTTGGGGCCAGAGAAGTCTCGTCTGGTTGATTTGAGCGGAAGAACTGGAGGGAAAGCTAGCTGGGTGGCTTCGATTTATAAGCTGCCTTTTGTGTAGTGCTGGATATATCACTCTATGTAGGAAGAATTTCTACTACTGCCAAAGAATAAAAGCGGGCTCTCTGATGCTAATCTCACGATAAGCACAAGATTTACACAAAACTGACTTTCTTCCTACTTGTCAACAGACTCCCCACAGCTTATATCTGATCAGAATTCAGCTCATATTAAAAGAAAAGATGAATATTAAGCCAGGAAAATAAAATATGCCAAATAGATAAAAGAAAAACCAACAGGGCATGGCAACGATGGAACGGTACTGCAGAAAACAAAATTTGCCAGTCAAAGCCAATAACCAGAGGATAAATTTCCGTTGACTGCAATGAAAGTGGCTGTATTATTGCAGACTGATTTCCCCCTGAGAAGCGTCCGCCCCGATTGGCAGGATTAACAAACAGCCAATAAGGTGTAGTATAGTAATTTTAAATACTCACAGGATCAAAAGAGAGCAAAGGACGTGATCCTTTCAGGCAGTTCCCAGTCATCTTCAGCTCCGCCAGTGTGTGAACTGCAACAATGAAACACAACAATGACAATATGGTCAGGCCGGTCTCTAGGAAATATCAACGCACCAGTATGAAGAACACGGCATGTTCCTAAAGCTGCTGTCTGATTTCTAACATTAATTTGCATAAAACCAACTTCTCAAACATAGAAGAGACCAATCAATATGTATACCAAGACCAAGAACAGGGGAAAAAAAATGAAGGGAAACCGAGGACTTTGCTGGACTTACAAACGAATAATTTGTATCCATGGACTGGTGTGCCAGCTTCCAGATAAGGGACCCTTAAAATAAAAAAAAAAAAAAAAAAAAAAAAAAAAAAAATTAACCCTTTCGCTGCCAGGTCTGTACATCATACGGACCTAACAGTGCGGGGGGGGGTTGCCCTGCCATGTATTTTGGGCTCCGCTTGCCCAACTGCGGGCCCAGGACTGACTTGGCAGGTGTAGGGGAGACAGAAGAGCGGACACACGTCCGCTCTTCTCCCCTTCATGCTGTGAACCGGAAAGCGCCATGTATGATGTCACTTCCAAGTCACCCTGTCACTTTCCCCAGCTAGGAATTCGATCTGCATTGTAATACATTCAGTGGAGACCAGAGGAGACATGCAGGAATCTGTCACCTGAAAATTAAAAAAAAAAAAAAAAAAATTTCCCTATGATAAAAAAAAAAAAAAAAGAAAAAAGTTACACCCAAGCGCATAAAATCACCTGCCAAAAAAGATGTAAAAACAGCTCTGGCAGCAAAATAGTTAAACATTGATTATCCGCACATATAACACTCACGGTTTTGAACCAGAAACTTTGCAGAAGGTCCCCCAGGGGAATTGGCTACCCTAAAGTAAAGAAAAATTAAGTTAAATGCTTTTCAAATAACCAAGAATTTAAATAGGGAATGTGTTAAAAACATTTTATATTAATCAAATAGTATAGGATTCATAGACCTTGGGTTATAGGTTGATACCTTTAGGTGATTGGACACCAGCAAGCTTTTGAGGACATGCTCCCTGGGCGTTCCAATAACCCCCCCTCCCCCTCACGAGTCCTTCGTTTTTTTTTACGAGCACCCTAAGGTAATGGACCTCTTCTTCCTAGCTTATTATTTCATCGAATCAACCTCCTCAGTGTGTTCTAATACAACTGAAGCAGTGAATTAGGATTGTTGCAACCTCGGTATAACCCTGAGAGCTGTTCCAAGACCCCACATTGTGGGGACCGCCTGTAATGTTGCTTTAGGCACTGGATTCTGAATGGGTGATCCCCATGGCACTTTGTGCAATGCATGTAGTTAGGTCCAGGGCCCTGGTCCATCAATGAGGAATCCAAACCCACTTGCTATTTGCAAAATTATTTCTTGACCTCTGCAAACAAGAGTCTATAAAACTACTTTTTTATTTTGCTAAAATATACCAACCCTTCACATATTTCTAAATAGAGGTTTAAAATAATATTGTGTACAAATCCAAGAGTGCCAACTTACCACATGTAAAGGTCTTGTTTTTTCTTTGCTTCAAAATATATACATTTATTGCAGTTTTTCATTTCACAGACCTGCATAGAAAACAATGTCCATGTAAAAGGAAATATTCACCTTATTGTATATTCAATCTGTATATGAATAATCTGCAGATCATCTTGCCCATTTGAAAGTAAAAAAAAAGTACTTTCAAAACTCTACATTTGGACTAAGAAACCACCGGATTGGACTGCAAGTTCTAGCATACATCATGGTGGGGCTTTGCCAGCTAATGGCCAACATGCTGCCTTCACCGAGTTGCCAGCCCCAGACATTCAAACTGCAATAATGGAAAGAATTGCACCAATCTATGAATACATTTAAATGGACACTGTCACTTGCCTATTCAGGGTAAAGTAAAAGTGCTGCATGATCGCTGGACCATTCAGAATGGTATATTCTTCCATCTGTGCTCCCTTGCCATCTCCAGCCTGCACAGGTCCACAACAAATAAGCTTTAGAATGGGAGCTTAATCGATAACGTCACTGGATGCTCCACAGCACAGGGTGATTGGGTGCTCAGGCTGAGCATGGCCACACCACTGCCCTGCTTGATTACTGCAATGAAACAAGAGCTTCAACAGAGAGGCTCAGGGGGAATAAACCTTGCTGGTGAATGGTGGGCTATCAGGAGGCACTCCAACTTTGTGCTTAAAAGAAAAGTATTGCCAAAGCTTTTTTGGCCATATTACTCGTGGGTCACAGAACACTTACTTTTTCTCTCCTGTGACCCAGAGTCAGCCAATAGCAAGCTATTACCCGCTATCAGTTGACAGGCAGAGGCACTCCAGGCTCTGGAAGGATATTGTCGGGATCCACTACCTGGCTGCTTAATTTAGAGCTGGCTCCACCTCTCAGTATGCTGCTGAGAGACAGACAGCTATGCCAACTCACTCCAAAGCCCAGTGCTTCAGTGAGCACTGGAGGATCAGAGCAGGGAGCGGAGACTAAAGGCCTGTACACACGTACCGATCGTCGGCATACAAACGTCTGCGGACGAAAAAGATCTGCCGATTGTACGCTTGTTAGTATGGTGCCTCCGACAGCTGCCTGCGCACATTCTGCGGACAAGAGTCTTTCTTGCAAACATAAAAATATTTGTATGCCGACACCAGAACGGACGATTGTTCGCCAGTCAGTACAGAATTCTGCCGACAGACCGCAGAATTGCAAGACTGGGCATGCTCAGAAAAGAAAAAACACAGGGAAAGTTAACCATCACATGACATCACTTCTGCAGTCGGCTGTAGTCGGCGGACAAAATTCTTGGGCAGTCTTTGCACTTTTCAACAGACATCGACATCCCGGGGACAAAAGACGAACGTTTGTATGACGACGATCGGTACATGTGTACGGGGCTTAACAGTCACTACTCTCCACTGACCAAGAGTTGAGCAATGAGCCGTCATGTGATTGCTCAGTTCTCAGTCATAGAGCTGATGTGGGACAAATGCTGCATCATGGGAGGTGAGTATGTGGGTTTATTTTTTTTTTAAAAGCCCATACTATGCTTCTAAAGCTGACCTCTGGGATCCTGCCACTGTGGGGTCCTATTTTTTCCAGGTACATGAAAACTGCTCTTAAATGTATACAGTTAATGCTTTACTTTTGAAGGATGTTTTTATTCTTTGCAACGTCCTCAGAATATACAATGGTGCCAGAGAAAGGATCTGTGCAGGTGCACCATAGCGGGAGAGCTCCAATATGATGGGTTTGTATTGGCAGAGCGCAGGGCTGCTCTATTGTAATCAATTGAGGAGGGCAGCTTGTGACCTGGTGCTCTGCAATAGTAGCCATCCACAGCAAGCATGTCACTGATCTCCTCCTGTAAAAGTACAGAAGAGGAAACACGACTGACAGCCATTTGTCCATTTGTGCCAAGTCTAGCTACCTGGATAATAAGAGGTAAAAGGACAAAAAAAACTTGGTTTGGGGGGGGGAATAAATAGTGTAAAAACAAATGGTAAAAAAGGAGAGCATTTTGGCACACGGTAAGCAAGTAGCTTGCTAAAAAGGTCAGTATTTTTCATGGCTGGAGTTCAGCTTTAACAGAAAAAGTGACATTCTCTCTAAAAGTAAATCCTTTCAAGAAAACCTTTTTTAGGTTAAAAAAAGCATCACCTTTATTCCCAGTGGGGATATATGGCTTACCGATTTAGTCCTACAGCTTTTGAACAGTAATTTAAGGCAACTGTGGCTTTGCTAAAATCCATTAGGAAGTCTAATCTATTCGCAGTGGTTTCATCATGAGCAGTACTCGTTCCCGGGTTCCATTACATTAATTTTACATTTATCACACAGTTGCACTTGGATAAATACATTGATAAAACCATTTGGCTAAGTTGGAATCCTATTGCTGCACCCTGTCTTCGAAAAGGACTATACAAGTACTAACATGTCTGCTAAACAGTTGTCAGTTTGTTATAGTAGGAGTTTCCAGCACTTGGACTTTTTTTGGCAGCATCTTTTAATCTCAGAGCAAGAGAGGTGAGCATTCATACAGATCGCTGGGTCAGTCTAGCTTGAGTGGTTCTAAAGGCAGAAGGTTTTTCATCTTAATGCATTTATTCTGTGTGCAGCAGCCCCCCTAATACTTACCTGAGCCCCATCTCGATCCAGCGATGTTACACGAGACTCGGCTGTCCAGGACTCCCCCTCCTCATTGGCTGAGACAAACACCAGGCGCCACTGGCTCCCGCTGCTGTCATTTAAAGTCAGTAGCCAATGAGGAGAGAGAGGGGATGGGGCGGGGCCTGTCTGAATGGACACATCAGCGGCTTGGAAGTCCCTATAGCAAGCTGCGGAGCACTCGGCAGGAGCACAGAAGAGGGACAGAGAAGAGGAGGATCTGGGCTTTTTTTTTTTTAAAAACAAAAAGCACTTATCCCTTTAACCGGTTGCCGACCGCCGCACGACTATATACTGCGGCGGTCAGCCCCGGCCAGGCAGAGTGACGTATCGGTACGTCACTCGCCTGTCACTGACTTGCGAGCCTATCGCGGGCGGGCGCGCGCCCGCCGCGGCTCGTTCACAGGCAAGTCAGTGCGTGTGACCGACGGACTCGATGTCCGCCAGTCACACTGCGATCGCTCCTGTGGAGGGAGAAAGACAGAGCAGCTTGTGTAAACAAGCTGCCTGTCAGTTCTCCCTGTGTAAAAGTGGAGATCTGACCGTTCTACTATGTAGAACGGTTGATCTTTGCTTTTACACCAATAGGAATGTCCCTACACAGTTAGAATCACGCCCCTAGGACACACTTAACCCCTCCCTGTCCAATAAAGTTAACCCCTTCCCTGCCAGTGTCATTATTACAGTAACAGTGCATATGTATAGCACTGATTACTGTAGTAATGTCACTGGTAACCCCAAAAGTGTCAAAAATGTCAGTCAAGGGTCCGATCTGTCCGCCGCAATGTCGCAGTACCGAAAAAAAAAATCGCAGATCGCCGCCATTACGCGTTAAAAAAAAAAAAAAAGACAAAAATCTTTCCCTTTGTTAGTAAACGCGATAACTTTTGCGCAAACCAATCAAAATACGCTTTTTGCGATTTTTTTTACCAAACATAGGTAGCATAAAACAAATTGGCCGAAAAATGTTAAAAAATTTTGATTTTTACTTTTTTTTTTGGGGAATTTCATATAAAAAAAATGTGAAAAATATTGTTATTTTTGCAAAATTTACGCTCTTTTTTTGTTTATAGCGCGTGATCAAAAAAATCGCACAGGTGATCAAATACCACCAAAAGAAAGCTCTGTTTGTGGGAAAAAAAGGGCGTCAAATTCGTTTAGGTACAGCGTCGCACGACCGCGCAATTGTCTGTTAAAGTCACGCAGTAAAAAAGCGCAAAAAAACCCCTGGTCCTTTAGCAGCCAAATCCTCCGGGGCTTAAGTGGTTAAAGGGACAGTTTGTGTTACAGGGAAGTTTAGTGCTAGGGTTCATGCAAGAGGGACCTTCGGGTAGGGTGTTGCTCTCTGCCCTAATCTTCTGCCAGGGAATACACATCCTAACCAACTTCACTTTTTTTGCAACATCATCATTAGTATAACCGGTTCACGTTTCCTACACACAATCCCTGTAACATGAATGCACCCAGCCCAGCACACGCACACCACTCATTCTGGAGCTATATTGTCCAACATAATACCACATACCTCATTTATAACAAACAGCTTGTCTTTACGGTCCATTTTGGTATCTGTGAAATGGGAAAAAAAAAAAAAAAAGATTTAAAGCCCCACTCTGGGATAACTTCAACAAATATTCTATGCAAATACCCACCGATGCCAACAATGAATCTTTGGTAGTAATTAAGTAAAAAAAAAAAAAGGGGGTGACACTGCCTCTCACTCAGCCCTTTTAAATATGGTCTTCCTGGGCAGCATACAGTGGTACTGCGCCTCATTTAATCTCTGCTTGGCCCAAAGGAAGCCACACATCTCATCATGCATTTGGATGTTAACTCCTGGTTGAGCAGGTCTGCGGATGGTATCCAGGCAGGTCTGCGGATGGTATCCAGGCAGGTCTGCGGATGGTATCCAGGCAGGTCTGCGGATGGTATCCAGGCAGGTCTGCGGATGGTATCCAGGCAGGTCTGCGGATGGTATCCAGGCAGGTCTGCGGATGGTATCCAGGCAGGTCTGCGGATGGTATCCAGGCAGGTCTGCGGATGGTATCCAGGCAGGTCTGCGGATGGTATCCAGGCAGGTCTGTTGGGACTAATCCTGCACTCTGACATCGCCCATAATACCCACACAGCGTAATCCATGTTGACCAGATGAAATCAGCTTAGGAGCCCTGGAACTAAGCAAGGGCAGTGGGGGGGACTGGTCATCCTGACATGAGAGAGACCCCTCTAATTTCTGGTCCTCTGGACTTGAAAACACAGCAGCAATCTTTATCTGCCAAGGAGGATTCTTTTTCAAAAGTAAATGGATCAAAGATTTATAATATGTACATATGCCTACCACACTTAAGATAGATTTTGCCTAAAGTGGGGCTTTAAAATGTAAATATAAGATCTTTCTAGAGCTTTAATAAGCTAGATTAATTTTAAATATTTAGCCCTTTTAAAAGCAGTGCCTAACTGCCAATCCATTCTTCCCTTGTGGACAAAATCTCTTTCCCAGTTACTGTCCAAGGAACAGGGGAATTCTAAAGTAAAACCTGTCTCATTATGTAACATATCTGAAATAGACACAAAGGTTCACCTATCAGCAGGGCTATGGCCCTAAACACAGGCAAAGCTGCACACCGCGGCCTACCCATTCATAAATTGTGGGCCGCACTATGTAACATGCGGTATCCTATGAAGTTCTCTCTGCTTAATGCAGCAGAGAGAACTTTGTGAATGGAGGACAGATGGTCATGTGACTGCTAGGTTACTTGATCAGGCTCTCTTCCCATTTTTCCCATACAATATCCGTTCACATAGGTGGCCCCCATCAGTGCATTTTCGACCTGCGATTACATGGGTCAAAAACAGACTGCAATGTATCCCTATGAGTGGCCAAATGTAAGCGGTCCTGAAGGTCTTTCCAACAGGAGCCACTTCTAGCTGAAGTATACCCATCAAATACACTCACCCGCTTTAGAATGTGGCATCAATTTTCTCAAGTCTTGCATCAGATGTCGGGTGCGGAAGTTGATGCCTCTCGAGGAAAATATCAACACCCTCTCCTTATTTTTCCATTTGCCCTGAAAAAAAAATAATACATGTACTATTAGATTTTATAAAGGATCAATTATTGAATTCATTAACTGGACATCTGCATTGCAGGATATTGCTCAGGGGAGGGCGATGACTAGTAAATTATTAAAGAGTTTTTTAATGTACTACATGGATGTCCCTGTTACACTCAGTTTTTTTTTTTTTTTTACTTTTTATTAAATGTTTTATAAGAATAATAATAATAATAATAATAATAAAACGCCCAGGCAAAAAATTTGGAAAAAGGAAAAGAGCACAAAATGGGGTAAACCTGGGGGTACATAATAACATTTACTTAATTGATAAAGATGTCTGATATAATACAATCCATTTTAGGAGGGCTAAGTGTTGGTTTTTGTGATAACATTGAAGTTGGTTCCTTGGGGATGGGAGGATACACTAGGTAAAGTTGGGATGGAGTTTCAGGGGGAGTTACATTACAGTGACCTCCATCTAGACCAGTGGTTCTCAACTCCGGGCCTCGGGACCCACTAACAGGCCAGGTTTGCAAGATAACTGAAATACATCACAGGTGATATATTTTTCTGCTCAGCGATTGCAGTACTCTAGTCTGCATCTCCCCAAGGTGATAGTTAAAATCTGGCCTGTTAGCGGGTCCTGAGGACAAAAGTTGAGAACCACTAATCTAGATTGAGGTGCATGCATGCTTGTTTTCTAGTGTTATGCTCATCAGAAAGTTGGTTATGTAGGAATCTGCTTTTCAGCTGATGTTGATGTGAAAATCGCCTAACACTTTTAATGTTTTTCTGCTTTACTTATCTTTTTTCTTCTGCACTTCCCGTTTTCCTTTAAAAAAAGAGAAGGTTTTTTTTTTTTTTTTTTTTATTTTAATTTATACTTACCTAGTTGGATGCAGCATCTGTCCCCTGGCACCTCTGCACCGAGAACTGAGCAATGGAACACAGCCGATCGCTCGGTTCTGACAGCTCCCCGAGCAGAGAGCAGCTCACTCTCAGTCACCGCTCTGTCTCCTCCTCACTCATTGGAGCGCTGAGCTGTGGAGGAGCAGGGAGCAGCGGCCTCAGACTCAGCGGCTCGCTGAGATACTGAGCCGGATGTCAGTAAAGGCACCTGGCGGATCCTGACCTACATTGTCTTGATGACACGGTGCTTGGGCCCACTTCTGTCACGTCAGCAGAGAGCAGACATCAGCCCGCTCTCTGCTGAAAAGGGGTCACAGGAGTGCAGAACGAATATACTCCGGTGATCCATAGGAGATGTACAGCCAAACCAGCTTTGGCTGTACATCTCCTTTAAGGCAGTGATGGCATAGCAGGGGAACGTCACCAATGCCTTTGGGGATGTCCCATACCTAAACTGCAAGCTCTCGCAAGCCCAGAATTCAAATTGCTGGGTGGAAAAAAAGCTTCTCCCTGAAATACCAAGGGTTTATTTTTCCCCAACAGATGCCTGTAGTGTTGTACTACGCATGAGCAGATGAAGCGACTTGGCAAGAAGAGTGGGTACCTGTCAGAAATAGGTACACTCAGAGAAAAAAACATTTTGCAATGCTAAAGTGGTGTAAAATTCCGTACGAAACACAATGGTTCGATATTCATATAGTGTGTACACACATTTCGACATCCCACTTAGACTCTCCAAACAAAATTTTCGAAGCGGCAAACACTTTCTCGTACGTGAGCAGAGCTAATGATTTTTGTTTACCGTGTACTGTTATCTTACAATTAGTACCACTCTTGGTTTCGACCTGCTGGGAAGCATTGAGGAAAACCGGACGATCATTCATCTGATATTATTATAGTGTGTACTGAGCTTGTGAGAAGAGAAAGAGCGGGGGGAGATGAAGTTCCACCAGAGTTGTAAGTAGAACTTTCAGAGCGCCAGTGCAAGAAACCATGAGGGGGCCCCCAATCCTCAGCTGGGGCCCTTCCCTCTGAGCCCAGTGGTGGAACGCCAGGACCCAGTCGCTAGAGCGACCTTTACAACCCTGGTAGTTCTGCCATTGGTGTCGGAATTTTTTTTTACCATTGGATTTTAGCTTTTTTTTTTTTTTTAAAAACAATTTTGTTTAGGAGGGCTTTGGTTAAATATCAGGGGTCTAAAAATATTTCACCATTGAGAAGGAGAAAAAAGATTGAGGACACATCTCTCAATCATCTTTGCAGCCTCAGCTGCACAGAATGAATGGACAGTAATAGCTCTGTACAGAGCTTCCCTCTCATTCACAATCTAAAGTATAGTAAACACTGTACTATGCTTCAGGTATGAATAGTCAGTGATAACTGACTCTGTTCATTCAGAAAATGAAGGGGCCAGTGCTCTCCATCCTGACAGCATCCCCTGCAGCAGCCGGGGGGGGGGGGGGGGGGGGGAGACCGCAGCGCTGCGGGGGGACGGAAAGCAGGACCTGGATAGTAGGGGTGGCATAAAGAGAAACCGATCCCCTCCATTTTCCTCCTGCAGCCACTGAATGCCTGAGGGAGGGAGGAGGAGAAGCAGGCTTTCAGCGGCTGCAGGGGGGAATTGGGGGAGGGTCGGTTTCTCTATATGCCACCCCTCCTATCTAGGTGTACAGGGGGGCTGCACAGGCCCGCTGGAGCATGTGGCCAAGGCACAACTTTTTGTAGAGGACCCGCTGTCCCTACACTATAAATCTGGCAGTAATCAATAGAGAGAAATAACAATCATTCTCTATATCCTTGTGATTTTTTTCTTCTTACCTATGTCTATCCTGCCTCTGTGCTTCCTG
Source organism: Pelophylax lessonae (assembly GCF_965119305.1). NCBI lineage: Eukaryota > Metazoa > Chordata > Amphibia > Anura > Ranidae > Pelophylax > Pelophylax lessonae. The sequence goes on from NC_138768.1 coordinate 74,210,645, forward strand.
GGTCCCAGGTCCCATTCCTGAGTTCTGCTTTAAACGGGTGGTGTGTGAACTGGGACCCAGGAAGCACAAAGGCAGGATAGACATAGGTAAGAAGAAAAAAAGTCACAAGGATATAGAGAAGAATGATTATTATTTCTCTCTATTGATTACTGCCAGATTTATAGTGTAGGGACAGCGGGTCCTCTATAAAAGATAACTCCACCTTTCGGACTAGGTTTCACGTTACACTCATTTTATTTAGGGTATACATGAAACATGGTCAGAGTCAGTGATGGGTTGGGCAGGTTTGGATCAGGACCTGAACCCATGTGTGCGAGACCACCAGGATGCTGTCACCTGTACTGGCCAATCATCTGTGGCTGGGACATTCCCCTGCTCTGCAGCCACAAGTATACAGGGGGTGTATATGTACAGCTGCCAGGAATGCTCCAGCCACAGAAGATTGGCCAGTATACGTAACGGCTTCTTGGTGGACCCGGTCCAAACATGCCCAGCTCATGTCCACAGCCACTGTCGTTTCTTCTTCTCTCTTCTATCAGACTTGAACTCCACACGGCTACATTATTCATTCAGGATTTGTGAAAAGAACTAAAAATGCCATCCGCCACCACAGCACCAGAACAGAAGGTCTGTACCTATTCACAGCCTGTGGCTGGAGGAATAGTCTGCAGGAGCCTGAGCATTGCACCCCCCTGATCACAGATCTAATGCTCTGAAATAATACATGTATACTTTTCCTAATGCAATACGTGTCTATGTATTCATTTTACCAAAAGATCTAATTTCCCTGTAACTATAAAAGTCATTCTCCAGTCTGACCCCCTCCCCCCAATCACACAGACAAGGATAGGATATGGAGAGCTGAGGATAGTCACTCTGCTGGATCCCACTCCTACAAATCTCACCTCTGACACCGGGGCCGGCACTGTGTACTCCTCCCCCGCCACATCCTCCTCACTCGCCCCCAATTTCGCCTTTTTGCCCGGTTTAGACGGCTCTGCATTAAAGCCACGTTTCCTCCTGTAAGCCGCCATCTTTCTCTACACCGGAAGTTCCCAACAAGCCATGCGCACTGAGCACTCTACTGCCGCGCTGCGTTACAGGAGCGCCCTCTGGCGGCTGCTGGAGAGAACACATAGAGGACGCTTAGCAGAGCGCCTTCTATCGGCTGCTGAAGGGACACGACACGTGCAGAATGCTTATAGCAAGCTGGCAGAGAGAGCATGTCCTAAGAAGTGACCCTGCCCCCCTCCATGGATATATTGTAGATTAGACAGGTCGAGAAACCTTTTATACAGCAATTATTTTTATGTATTTTCATTAACAGCAAATAAAATGCAGTAAATAGCGCTTGCGTTAACCACTTCTGGACCGAGCCCATTTCTGACACATGTTGTTTACAAATTAAAATCAATATTTTTAGCTATAAAATTACTTAGAACCCCCAAACATTATATATATTTTTTAGCAAAGACTCTGGAGAATAAAAAGGCGGTCGTTGCAATATTTTTTGTCACACGGTATTTGCGCAGTGGTCTTTAAAACAATTTTTTGGGGAAAAAATACATTTCACTGCATTTAAAAAAAAACTAAACAGTAAAGTTAGCCCAATTTTTTTTGAATATTGTGAAAGATGACGTCACGCCGAGTAAATAGATACCCAACATGTTATGGTTTAAAATTGCGCACACCCACAGAATGGCGACAAACTACAGTCAATGAAAACCTCCATAGGCGACGTTTTAAAAATCTTTAACGGTTACCAGTTTAGAGTTAGAGTAGCTCTTTTATTTAATTATTGCTCTCGCTCTGGCGATCGCGGCAATACCTCACATGTGTGGTTTGAACAGCGATTTCATTTGCGGGCGCGACTTCCGTAAACGTTTTCTTTTGTGCGCTAGCTCACGGCAACCAAAATTGTTTTCCTATTTATTTAATTTAATTTTTTAATTTTAGCATAGGTTAAAAAAAAAAAAAATCTGATCACTTTTATTGCTGTCACAAGCAATGTAAACATCAGTTGTGACAGCAATATGCAGTGACAGGTACTCTTTATGGAGGGATCGAGGGTCTAAAAGACTCCAAACCCCTCCACTACACTTCAATGTATTCAAAATGCCAAAATCTGCATTTTTGAATACAGTCACTTTTTTAAATTCGGCGCCTTTAACCGCCAAGTAACCCGGACGTGACGTCATGAACGCCGCTTCCGGGTTACATGATCGGAGACCCGATCGAAGCTGAATCCAGCTTCGTTCGGGACTCCATCCAGCCGGCGGAGGTGCCGGCTGGTTGCTCGGGTCTCCAAGTGGGAAGAGAGAGCCGGGCAGAGCCGCGGAAAGCGGCGCGACAGCGGGCGTTCCCTCCCACTTGCTGGGGTAATGACCAAGTCACATCGGTCATTACCACCTGAAAGCCGACCGCCGGCTCTAAAAAATGGTACCGGGATAATTCCTCTAGCTGCAGGCATCACCCCGGTACAACCACTTAAAGTCAGCCGACGTAGGGCTACGTCATTTCGCAGGAAGTGGTCAAATTGGTTTCGAAAGTGCAATCTACTAAAAATGTTACGTTTCATAACAAGTGCGGTGTTTGTTCGATTGAGCCGTAATAACAGCATTTTTATGTCTTAATTTATCGCAATGAGCTGGTAGCTGTGGATCAGGCCGGGAAGCTGGCCGCCATGTTCTTAACAACGGATGACTCATCAGCTGTCAGCGGGCTCTTTAAAATAATAAAACAGCGTGGGGTCCCCCCCAGAATCCATACCAGATCCTTATCCGAGCATGCAGCCTGGCAGGCCAGGAAAGGGGGGGGGGGGAACGAGCGAGCGAACAGACCATACCATACCAGGCCACATGCCCTCAACATGGGAGGGGGGGTGCTTTGCGGCATGGGGACAAGGGCCTCTTCCCCACAACCTTGGGCTGTGGTTGTGGAGGTCTGCGGGCAGGGGCCCCCCTCTATGTGAATGAGTGTGGGGTAAAAGAGTGAATAAAAACAGTACAAAAGTTTTTGACAATTCTTTAAAAAAAAAAAAAAATACTGCCCCCCCCCCCCCCATGTAGATCCATCGTCAATCATGGCGCCTGTCACCACCACCGGACCCAAAAAAAGGCCTGCTCAGCTGACAGTTCTTAAATTGGTAAGGGGGGCACCTAGTGTTAATTCCTAATTGCCGGCATGTTTTTATACACTCAGCTGGGGAACCCGTTGACAGCTGATGAGTCATCCGTTGTTAAGGAGGAGGCAGCCGGCTTCCCGGCTTGCTCCTTAAGCCCCGTACACACGTACCGAATGTCGGCCGAACGATCGGCCGTCTTTTGTCCGGTGCGGTCCTGTCGGTTGAAAAGTGCTAAAAACTGCACACGAATTTTGTTGGCCAACAACAGCCGACTGCAGAAGTGATGTCATGTGATGGTTAACTTTCCGTGTGTTTTTTCTTTTCTGAGCATGCCCAATCTTGCTCATCTGCTGTTTGTCGGCCGAAATCTGTACTGACTGGCGAACAATCGGCCGTTCTGGTGTTGGCCAACAAAAATTTTAAAGTCTGCTCGCCAGATTCTGTTCGGCCGAAAATTCGCTGTCGGTTGTCGGAAGCATCATACTAACAAGCCGATAATCGGCCGATCGTTCGGCGGCCGAATATTTACGGCCGACAATCGCTACGTGTGTACGGGGCTTTAGCAACCAGCTATTGGGACGGGGACCCCCAGGCTGTTTCTGATAAATACCGCATGTGATACCACCAGCAAAACCCTGGTGATAAATATCGCAATTTTTTTTTACTCTGTTCCATGTGTAAATTGGACTTAAGAGCTCACCGCACGGTTTGTAGACATTTACTGGCACATTTTTCATTTTGTGGTAAATACCGCATAATCGTTATTTTTTTGTGAATTTGATCTTAATTACAGCATGCCATCGTTTATGCAAATAAGTCAGGTGACTGTGTTATCTCATGCAGTAAACGCTGGTGAGTTGACCCCATAGCGTGAGTGTATACTTTCTTTCTTCTATTTTCATCTGGTGATCTGCCCAGTAAGTCTGTTGTTTTTCAAAAGAACAAGCTCTACAGCAGAATGTATCAGTTACAGAGATGAGACAAACCATTTACCACTGACCGAGGTGCTTACAGTGATCAGCTTTTATTTATGTAAAACCTTTATCGCAAAAAGAAAAACTGTTTCTGTAACTGCTTATATAATGTAAGCTGGAGTTTGGCTTCAGTTTGTTAGTGTATGTAAATCTGTCAGTACATCTAACACTCCCCCCCCCCCCCAGACTGACAATGCTGTGGTCCAAAGGTGCCTCCTGTGCTCCTTCACCCAGAGTGGGGGCACTCTAATACAGGAGATGTGCTGCTGGCCAGATCACCAGGTGAAAAAACACCTAACAGCCACCACATCCAATGATTGGTAAACTGCAATATATTACATTTTTGGTTTGGGGTTTAAATCATAAATGTATTATTTAATAAAACATTGGCACTTAAAAAATATATACACACAATATGTATTGTGCTGCTGATATTTTGAATAAAATAAAGAAGCTTTTATTTTTTACTTGTACGTACAAATGCTTTTTTTTAGCCTACATTTTGATGATTTGGGCTATGATGACCCCACTACTCCCAGTGAGTCAATGACCCCTGCATAGGGCATTAGGTGACCATCTGGTTTTCTTTACCAAAAAGTGACAAGCTGAGCAGCTGAAGGTCAGACCGCATTCACATCTGAGCATCGCCATTTTCAGAGTTTTTTCAGGCGTTTGTATGGGGCGGTTTTGCACAGCGTTTTTGAGTTTTGGATTTCTTTTATTAGCGAATACAGAAAAATATCATCGGTTTCATCATTTGTTGCTTAGTTTTTCAGCTTTTCATCCACTTTTGTTTATTATTTATTCTTTTTTAAACTTTTTTTTTTTTTTAATTCTTTATTTAAAGATATGCCATGAAAAATAAGGAACAACAATACTACAAACATGTGGATGATAGTAACAGAAATGTAGACTACGTAGTACATGGAACAACCTTGTGTAAAACATACTATCACAAAGCATAAACATATAGTGTAACCTGGGTTCGTATGTTGTCTTTTCGTCCATACTTATTCATTCATGTGCAGTATTGCTGTAAACTTGTGTGGAGGGTAGTCCAGCGCCACCCACCCAAGTGGAGGGGGATAGGAATCCCCGCCGGCATCTACCACTTGGCCGGCAAGGGGGCCCACCGAAACCCCCACCCGAGGTGGGGAGGACCCCGGGACCAGCCCCCCACCCTTTGTCCGGAGCACACCTAGTGGCATATTTTTAAACTTTTTATAGTAAGGGGTTTAGACCCCGTTCACACTGGGGCGACGCTACTTGCCGGGGCGACCTCACAGGTCGCGGTGCGCAGCTCGAACCGCGACCTCGGAGCGGCCGGCACAGACTTCATATCATTGAAGTCAATGCAGGTCGCTCCGGGTCGCCCCAAAGAAGCTCCGGACCCTTTTTCTAAGTCGGAGCGACTTGTGTCGCTCCTATTAGAACGGGTCCACAGCTACTCTATGGCAGGCGACCTACGGCAACCTGTCAGGCGACCAGGTCGCCCCAGTGTGAACGGGGTCTAAAGGTTGTTAGGGGTTAATTGATTTATTTATTTTAATCATTTATTTTGTTCGGTTAGGATTAGGGGTTAATATTAGGGGTTAAAGTAGAAGTAGAGGCAAAGCTCGTTTGGCTGTACTTCTCCCATGGATCACAGGAGTGCAGTTCATTCATTCGATCGTTCACAGGAGTGCAGCCCGCTGTCAGCTGACATCACAGAGGCTGTTCTGGCCGACCTGCAGTCAGAAGGTTGACACTGAGCAGTGCGGCGTGTACCAAGATGGCCGTCACCACCTTCTGACTGCAGGTGTTCTATCAGAAAACCCTACCCCGTCAGATGTCACTACCTATGTCATTTCCGGTGCGGGTTCGTCATGCAGCAGCTGTAGCCGCGTCACACGTGCTACTGCGCATGTGCGGAATAGGTAGGGAATTTTGATAACATCGTAAGGGGTGAGGCAAAAGTCCTACGGATGGGGCAGCGGCATCTCTTATAACAAACATCCATCTGATCTCCATGGCACACACTGCGCCGAGACGGCAATGGGACAATCCTATTCCCTACCCAGACGCGCACGCCCACTGTCTCATTGTCGGGTAGGCGCAGTGTGGGGCATGGAGATCGGATTGTGGGTTGGTGCAGTGTCGGGTCAGCGCAGTGTGGGCCATGGAGATTGGATGGATGTTTGTTATAAGAGATCCCGCTGCCTGACCCGTTGGTGCGCATGCACACTAGGACTTTTGCCTGACCCCTTACGATGTTATCAAAATTCCCTACCTATTCTGCGCATGCCCAATAGGATGTGTGACGCGGCTACAAGCTGCTGCATGACGAATCCATAGCTGATCTCAACCGGAAATGACGTAGGTAGGGAAATCTGATAGAACACAGGCTTTCAAAATTAAACATCAAAACAGTCTCAAGGGTTTCAAAGTTTCAAAATACTGTAAATAAGCATACATGCTGACTTTATTGCTAAAATGAGTCTTAAATTCAAGACTTGGCTGGGTGTAACAAGATGTTCGCTGCTGCCTTCTGACTGCAGGTGTTCTGTCAGATTAGCAAACCTGCCCAATAAGAATTTTCGGTCAGTCAGCTGACTGAACGCTGATTCCGTTCGCTGATCTGACAGGTTTGCTATTCTGACAAAACACCTGCATGCCTGATCTAAGGGCAAATGGATTCCAGGAAGTAAATTCTACATGAATCATTTGCCCTTAACCACTTAAGCCCCGGAAGATTTTACCCCCTTCCGGACCAGGCCCTATTTTGCGATTCGGCACTGCGTGACTTTAAGGGACAATTGCGCGGTCGTGCGATGCTGTACCCAAATGAAATTGACGTCCTTTTTTTCCCACAAACAGAGCTTTCTTTTGGTGGTATTTGATCACCTGTGCGATTTTTACTTTTTGCGCTATAAACAAAAAAAAAAGAGCGTAAATTTTGAAAAAATATTTTTCACATTTTTTTTATATGAAATTCCCCCCAAAAAATGTAAAAATCTAATTTTTTTAACATTTTCGGCCAATTTGTTTTCTGCTACATATGTTTGGTAAAAAAAAAAAAATCGCAATAAGCGTATTTTGATTGGTTTGCGCAAAAATTATTGCGTTTACTAACTAAGGGAAAGATTTCTGTCATTTTTGGTGTTTATTTTTTTAACTAGTAATGGCGTCGATCTGCGTTTTTTTTTTTGCGGGACTGCGACATTGCGGCAGACAGATCGGACCCTTGACTGACATTTTTGGGGTTACCAGTGACATTACTACAGTAATCAGTGCTATACATATGCACTGTTACTGTAAAAATGACACTGGCAGGGAAGGGGTTAACTTTATTAATGATCAAGGGGTTAAGTGTGTCCCTAGGGGCGTGCTTCTAACTGTAAAGGGGTGTGGCTAGTGGTGTAACAACAGAGACATACGATCATAGCAGGACTGTATGATCTCTGCAGTTACACCAGGGAGAATGACAGGCGGTTTTGTTTACATCAGCCGTCTGGCTTTCTCCCTCTCCACGGGGAGATCGCGAGTGACTGGTGGACCCGATGTCCGCTGGTCACTCGCGCGCTCACCCCCTAGAGCCTCACAGGCGAGCGACGTAGTCCTACGTCACTTTGCCTGTGAGGGGCTGACCGCCGCCGTAAATAGTCGTGCGGCGGTCAGCAAGTGGTTAATCAAGATTTGCATGGCCAGAAATGCTAGGGGGTGTTTTTCAAATTGCTTTCTCAACAAAATAAAACCTGGAGACATGGATGGATGGGGGAGTTTGCTTTTAATATGAAAAATGAATTAAAGTGTTTTTGGTTTGTGGTGCTCAGATGCAGTGAAGATCCACTTTAAGAAGGCTGTAGGGAACATTGATTTGTAAAGGGGAGGCAAGAGCCCTGATCTCTAGCAGACTAATGTTACTTGTGAAGCATATTCCCGGTCTCTGACAGCTTCCTGTAATATTACATTCACTGAACATGTGAATGTTGCGGCCCTTATATAAAAGTAGGTTGACCACCAGTGACGTAGACAAACAAAATAATTATTTGGCAGACTTGGATACTTTATAGATTGGACTAGTTTCCTACGTGCTTCTACCCAGCAAGATATTTGATAATGCTGACATGCATTACCCCTGATGAAGTCCACTTCTCTAAACTTTCTCCATTAGCAGTATCAAATATGGGAAAAGTAGTCTATGATGTTATTATAGCACAAACAACAAAAACATAAGAGGACTTCACTTGGACTTCCTACTTATACCTCCTCCCTGATGGCCGCACTCATTGCCTGAGGAAGAAGCAAGCATGCTTCGAAAGCACGCATCTCCCACTCCACCTTCTCCGCTGACATCCGATCCCCCATAGAGATGCATGGGGGGACCGTTCAGATCCGCCAAAAAAATGGACAGGCAGATCTGAACGGTCCGCCTGTGTGAAAGGGGCCTTAGAGTCGGTTCACACTGGGGCGACACGACTCTGTACTACTTCGGGGGCGACTTGTGCATTACCATGCACCACGACTTCGGAGCGACTTGCATGGACTTCACATAATGGAAGTCTATGCAAGTCGCTCCGAGGTCACCCCGAAGTAGTACAGGACCCTTTTTCTAAGTCGGAGCGACTTGTGTCGCTCCTATTAGAACGGGTCCTGTAGCGGTCAATGGACCGCGAGGGAGCGCGACTTGTCAGGCTGACAAGTCGCGCTAGTGTGGACCGGCTCTTAGAGTCTTGATTAACCAAAAAATGGAATAATAAAAAATATAGGTTAGTCTTTAACACAGCAGAGCTGGAGAGAAGATGTCCATCCTCCTAGGACACTAGCAGAAATCTAAAGCATGGTTGAGACAGAAATACAGACTTTTTTTCAGAAAATATTCTTTAATGTGTTGAAGATAGTAAATAAAATATAATAGTATAATCAACTGTATATTATGTGAAAAAAAACAAAAACAGTAATGCAAACAAGCGACACTTATCATTAAAGCGGATTTCCACCTAAAAGTGGAAGTTCCGCTTTAAGACCCCTGACATGCCACATTTGGCATGTCATTTTTTTGGGGGGAGGGTAGGGGAGGGAGCGGGTACCTAGATTTGACAGGTACCCAATCCCACTTCCGCTCAGGTGGCCCAAGCGGAAGTTCTCCTCTCCCCCTCCCCCCCTGAAATCTTCTGGGACACCTCACAGGTCCCAGAAGATTGCCTGGTCATTTAGCCCGTGCAGCGCGACTTGCGCATGCGCAGTGTGCACCCGGCTGTGAAGCCACAAGCTGTCACAGCCGGGTGCCCACACTAGTGATGCCAGCACTGGAGAGAGGAGAGGGAGAGAACCGAGGCTTTGGGCGGCTGCATCACTGGATCGTGGGACAGGTGAGTGTGTCTTTATTAGAAGTAAGCAGCTACACTTTTTTGTAGCTGCTGACTTTTATTAAAAAACAGAAACGCCTGGAACTCCGCTTTCAATTTTTCTCACCTTTTTTCTGAAAAGGTGAACTTATACTTTAAAAAAAAAAAAAAAAAACTTCTAAAGTTTTGCAAGCAATATATGGAACCAATGGATGACAACTCAACAGCATCCACTTTTGACGCACATATTAATATTGTGTGGACCAACCCTTTAAGGCTTCATGTACAGTTGGCCTTCATTTACCGCGGCCCCGTGGGAAAACGCCACAAAATTGTACCGTGTTTTGCATTTTCCCGCAGACAAAACGTTCCTATCCTGAACGCAATTCTTCCATGTTCAGGAGAGGGAGGTTGAGCATCACCTAACAGCAGCTCCTAAACTCTGCTAAAAGCCTATATGTACATGGACACATGCTGTAGGCTTTTATGGAGTTGAGTTCAGGAGCTTTGGCAAAAAAAAATGCCAAAAGCTCATAAACTCAGGTTCAGGAGCTACTAGTGTACATGAAGCTTACTATCGGTCACTGCATTTTATTGATGTGTATAATGTGTACATGTGACCACTTTAATAACAAGCTGCCAATCAAATGCAGCCATTGGAATCAGCTTCCATTCGCACACTTCCAAATCTGAGGCAAGCTTTATCCATGTTTAGAACCATGGCACAAAGAATAATGGAAGAACACCGGGACTTTCATGGAGAGGGCATTGACTACCACATTTTACTCCATCGTGTGGCAGAAAGAGAAGGTCCTCCACACAGGGCTGTGGATAAGGGGGTATCATCAGTCCTCCTGTATGGGGCCTAAGCCAGCAGGGGGCTCAGACAGCGTGATGAATCGGATGTGGGCAGAGAGGGGACGGGGGGCAATTATTAAAACTGATAACATGTATGGCTCTCTCTGCAGCAGTTGAAAGCAGACATCTTCTCCTTTCCCTCCTGTCGGCTTTCAGCTGCTGCAGAGAGCCATACAAGGGACCAGTTTCAGTAATTGCCAACCTGCTGCACTGATCACCCTCCCTGCGCACCGTACGTTTCCCCCTACCCCTGCAGCGTTTTCGGCTTCCCTTCTCTCCTTCCCGCTGGCTGCTGCATGCATACAATAGGAATCTTCAGGATGGAGAGTGGGGGAAGGTTTCGGTAAATAGGTCACATTTACCAGCCCCTTCCTTTACTGAATGAACACAATGAGTGATCAGTACCGATCTCTTACTGTGTGCATTCATAACTGAAGCATAGTAAACTGTGGTTTCTAACAGCAGCCTTGCCTCCATGTATCTTGATACTGGAGCCATTTAGATGAGTAACAGTCCAAGGAATGTAGCAACACAGATCAGACCCATCACAAAGAACTCAAGAATGGGCAATTATAATTCCTTGTGATATTCAGATGCAGCAGAAGGAAATAAGTCAGGTAAGTCTCTAGGATTCTGCATCCTGCATGTCTTCATCTGGACAGCAGTAATACTCCACGAAGCAGATCTGTCCGTCCTCGTTCCTCACCATGTACTGCAGGGAGAGGAAGCCTCGGTTATCAGTCCGGATAGACACCTTACATGACAAGGCCAGAGCTTTGGTGGATGGCTTCAGTAAGGACATTTTATATCTGAAAGAGACAATAACAGAGCATTGTCCAGAGTAATCAGGAGTCAAGTTATTACAACTTTTTTTCTATGAACCGCTTAGGCTCCTTTCACACTGATCTGTTTTTCTTCTGCTTTTGCATTAAAAAAAGCGAAAGAAAAACGTGTGACCATGTAATCCTATGGAACCGTTTACACTGATCCATTGCGGGTTCACCGCATTTTGTAAAATCCTGCTTGCTGCATTTTTGGTGCAGGTTTGGTTATAAATATGCATAGAAAACAAGGCAAAAAGGCATAAAAAACGCAATCGCACATCCTGTAAAAAATGTGCCACAAAACATGGTAAAATAGCGGCAAAAACACATATGTGTTTTTACCGCAAATCAGTGTGAAAGTGCCCTTACTGTATGTTTATGGCGCAATGTTTATAAAATGATTGCTTTTGAACCCATGCACACACATAACCCTGTTGTTGCCCTAAAGTGGAACTACACTGCATGTGAATACCACAAATCAAAAGTGCTATTTACTGTAATTACTTTTTAATATTTAGAGAAAGCTCCCCCACCCATCCATGTCTCCATGCATTCATTTCCTGGGAATCACTTTGGAAAAACACCCCTCTAGCATTTCTATCTGTGGCCATCTTGGGTAAGGACAGATGATCCATGTAGCATTTACTTCTTGGGCTCCATCTGCCCTTAGCTCAGGCATTCCACCAGGAGAGTGTGCTTAGCTTAGAAAACCCCTCCTCCTCTCCTGAAGACTCCTGGGATGTATAACATAATTTGCCTATGCCTGGACACCAGGAAGTAACTAAAGAAACAGTTTAAAACAAGTATATATGATATATTTTCCTATCTATGCCGAAGGATTGAAAATAGTCAATGTTGATTGAGAGAGTGACGTTCCACTTTAACTGAGCTTGTTTGATTGCAAGTTATGGAATTTTCCAGCAACAAAGTCAGTGATAACTGACCTTGTTGAACTAAAGGTATGGCAATTTTTACAGGTCCAGCTTGGACCGATGGAAGTATGTATGTGCCAAGGAAGCTGGAAATCCCTTTAGTAGGCATTGCTGCTCCAGTGATCACCAGTAGCTTCCAGGTCCCATGCTGAGTGCCTGCCCTGCTGCATTATGAACCAGGGCGTTGCTCGGCACAGGCACATCCAGGAAACATTTTGCATTTTCTCAATGAATGCAAAGCATTCTTTAATTGGACGAAGTGGATACATCACAATTTCTGCCTCATCCAATCAGGGAATGATTTGCACTCATTAAGAAAATGCAAAGTGTTCTCCGATTGGTTCCTGGGCTAAACAGGCAAACCTCCTGTGTTTAGTAAGTAGCAGTGCAGCTGCCTGGCACAGGACTCAGAAGTTAGCAGAAATCACTGTAGTAGCGGTGCCTACTAAAGGGATTTCCAGCTTCCACAGGTATGGCACATACATACTCACATTGGTCCAAGCTGGATCATTGTAACTATGTAAAAATTACAATAACTTGAATCCAGCTTTAACGGCTTAACGACCGCCGCCGCAGTTATACTGCGGCAGGCAGCCGCTCCTGCGCGAACCGACGTAGGTATACGTCAGTCGCGCCTGCAGCTAGGGGGCGAGCGCACGCCGCTGGTGGTGCGCTCCCGCCCCTACTCGTCAGCGGGGACTCCAATTGCCGCCTGACAACCGCGATCGTTCCCTGCTTAGAGAGGACGGTCAGCTCTTGTAAACACAGCTGACCGTTCTTCTCCCTGAAATGATCATAGAGCGCCTGTGATCCTTCTATATAGGAACACAGGTCTCTGTATTCATTTCACAAGCCACTCCCCCATACAGTTAGAAACACGCCCCTAGATACACATTTAACCCCTTGATCACTTACTGTGTTAACCCCTTCCCTGCCAGTGTCATTATTACAGTAACAGTGCATATTTTTTAGCACTGATTAATGTAGTATTGTCACTGGTCCCCCCCAAAAGTGTCAAAAATGTCAGTCAGGGGTCCGATCTGTCCATCACAATGTCGCAGTCCTGCAAAAAAAAAAAAAAAAAAAAAAATATCGCAGATCGCCGCCATTACTAGTAAAAAAAAAAAAACAATAAAAATGACATTTCCCGTAGTTTGCAGACGCAATAAATTTTGCGCAAACCAATCAAAATACGCTTATTGCTGGGTTTTTTTTAACCAAAAATATGTAGCAGAAAACAAATTGGTCTAAATTTTGATTTTTACATTTTTTTTTAGGAATGTTCTATAGCAGAATGTAAAAAATGTTTTTTTTTTTTTTTCAGAATTGTCGCTCTTTTTTTATTTATAGCGCAAAAAATAAAAATCGCACAGGTGACCCAATACCACCAAAAGAAAGCTCTATTTGTGGGGAAAAAGAGGACATTCATTTGATTTAGGTACAGCGTCGCACGACCGCGCAATTGTCCTGGTCATTAAGGGGGCAAATCCTTCCGGTCCAGAAGTGGTTAAAGAACATATCAGAACAAAGAAAGTCCCCAACCAATCTCTCCACTTTCTTGCTGTTCCCCCTTAACTAGCACTCCAATTGCTGTAAAATGTCATCACTTCCAGGTATGGAGAAGTACGTAACCCATCACCTGCTTCTCTGGGGATCTCAGTGTTGGGGTAGGAGCAGTAAAGAGAAGTATAGGCATGCCTAAGATGTAGTGGGAGAGGTGGATTGGGGACTTTTTTTTCTGTCAGGTTTACTTTAAACTAAAATTCTCCTTTTTTTTTAGAAAAAAAATCTTCATTTATCAAAGGCAAGGGTGTAAGAGTCAACAGCATGTCTAACTTACAGGCATACCCCACTTATAAGTACACAATGAGACCAGAGCATGTATGTAAAACGAAAATGTACTTAAAGTAAAGCAATACATTTTTTCATTTCTCAATGCATATAAATACCCTAGCTCCATAGGAAATCTTGGTCAGCTTGACATGGTATTGCTCCCAAACCATGTGACAAGGACACCAAGCTTGGGGAGCATGTTAGGGGAATCAGGACTATGACATGGTAGATTACCTAGGCAAGCTGGCCGGCCACATAGGATATGTTGTAGTCCTGGGTCCCCTCTCGGTGCTCCCTAAGTTTGGTATCCCTGTCACTTATGGTTTGGGAGTAGTGCCATGTCAAGCTGACCAAGATTTCCCATAGACGCCAATGTTAAAAACCGGGAGTAGTGCCATGCCAAGCTGACCAGGCCGTGTCTGTAAAGTGAGTGTACTTAAAACGGGGTATGCCTGTATTGTAGTGAGCAAAGCAGCAATGTATAGCATTGATTATATGCAGACACAAACTGTAATGCAACAATATTGCATTTTCAAAGAAACATGTATAAAAACGCAGAAAATGAACAAATATTTACAGTTAAAAGGTTAGAGGACTTAAAGTGGTTGTAAAGGTAGGTTTTTTAATTTTAATGCATTCTTTACATTAAGATGAAAAAAACCTTCTGTGTGCATTCCCCCCCCATCAACCCCCCCAATACTTACCTGAACTCCATCCAGATCCATTGATGTTGTCGGAGTGTCTTGGCTGCCCGGGACTCCTCTCCTCACTGACTGAGACAGCAGCGTGTCATCATTGGCTCCCGCTGCTGTCGATCAAAGTCAGTCAGCCAATGAGGAGAGAAAGGGGGCGGAGCCAGGATACGGCTCTGTGTCTGAATGGACACAGGGAGCGGTTTTGGCTCAGGTACCCCCATAGCAAGCTGCTTACTATGGGGGGCAAAGAGCACCGAAGAGGGACATGGGAAGAGGAGGATCCGGGCTGCTCTGTGCAAAACCAACTGCACAGAGGAGGGAAGTATAACAGGTTTATTATTTTTAAATAAGAAAAAAAAATGGATTTTTGTAAGAACTTACCGTAAAATCCTTTTCTCTTAAGCTCATTGACAGACGTAGTCTTCTTGATTCTCAAGAGCTGGGTTATGTTGTCTCCGCAGGAGTAGGACTAGGCAGAATGACAAAACGTTCTGGCTCCACCTTAGGGGCAGTCCCTGAGGGTATATCCTCCCTCTCTCTGCTACAGGGAATCAGTTCTGTTTAAAGCAGTACAGAGAATTTAACCCAACCCAACTCAATGATAGAGGGGCGGGTACTACGTCTGTCAATGAGCTTAAGAGAAAAGGATTTTACGGTAAGTTCTTACAAAAATCCATTTTTCTCTATCGCTCATTGACAGACGTAGTCTTCTTGATTCTCAAGAGCTGGGACATCCAGAAGCAGTGCCACAAAATGAGGGGTGGGATTGACAGAATCAAAATCCAATCTAGAAGGCCCAACCGGAGCCAACCAGAAGTATCAAAGGACTCATCGAGTAAACAGATGAGACCTACCCCACAAATCCTCGAGGTAGACCAACAGTCTCCTCAAACAGTGGCCTGCAGGAACCTTGCAGCCAGAAGAGGCATCTGATGATGCCATCACATAAACCTTATACAATATTGTAAAGGTATGAACCGACTACTAAACAGTCGCCTTGAAAAACCTGAACCACTGACGCCTGATGGCGGAAGGTCCAGGAAACTCTAAGCGCCCGAGTAGAATGCGCCTTAACAGGGAACGGGGGATCCCGACCCTTAGATAAAATAAGCCTATACCACCGTCTGTCTGATCCATCTAAAGATGGTCGCAGCAGAACAGGCAACCCCTTCTTAGGGCCATCCGTGATCACAAACAGTGAATCCGTCTTACAAATTGAATCCGTAGTATTCAAGTATATCCTGATCGCCCGAACTACATCCAAGGAATGCCATGCAAATTCTCGAGGATGATTGGGCTAAGGACATAGGAAGGACAATACACTGTCCTTAATCAATGAAACTTTGAAACCACCTTAGAAGGAAGGATGGATTCGGATGAAGAACCACCTTATCTCTATGAACCACCAGATATGGTGAACGACAAGATAATGCGGCCAGTTCTGACACCCTGCGTGCAGAAGTAATAGCCACCAAGAAGGCCACCTTCTGGGACAACGTGGGTAGAGGAATCTCCCTAATATCTTCAAAGGGAGGTTTCTGAAGAACCAACAACACTAAATTAAGATCCCAGGGGGGTAACGGCGCGTGCACTGGCGGAGCCAGATGTCGCACCCCCTGGATGAAATTCCGCACCAAGGAATGAGTAGCCAAAGGCTTCTGAAAGAAGATGGCTAATGCTGAGACCTGACCCTTGATAGTACTCAAGGCCAGTTTCTGCTCAACCCCTTGTTGCAGAAAAGCCAATATTCGACTAATCGAATAAGACCGAGGACGGAACCCCAAAGGTTCACACCATGCAATGTAGGACTTCCATGTGCGATGATAAATCTTTCTGGAAGTCGCTTTCCTTGCTTCAACTAGAGTAGGAATAACTGAAGCTGACAAACCTTTGTCCTTCAGCACCTGGGTCTCAATAGCCAGGCCGTTAAAGCCAGCGATCGTAAAGCAGGATGGAAGATCGGTCCCTGAGACAGTAGATCCTCCCTGAGAGGAAGTCTCCACGGGACGTCCGCCACCAGTCTGACCATGTCGGCGTACCAAGCTCGACGAGGCCAGTCCGGAGCTACCAGGATTACTGGGATTCCTTCCTCCTCTACCCTGCGAAGAAGTCTTGGCAGTAACGCGAGAGGAGGGAAGGCATATATTAGCTGGTATTGCCCCCACGGGGCGATCAGTGCGTCTGCGGTTTCTGCTAGAGGATCGCGGGAGCGAGCCACGAATCTCTGAACTTTCCTGTTGAATCGTGATGCCAACAGATCCACATCCGGGGTGCCCCACCGTAGGCACAACTGGTGGAAAACGTCTGGATGGAGGGACCATTCCCCCTGATCCAGGGTCTGACGGCTGAGATAATCTGCCTGCCAATTCTCCACCCCCGGAATGAACACCGCAGAGATTGCTGGAACAAATCGTTCCGCCCAGCGAAGAATGTAAGCCACTTCTTTGGCCGCTCGGACACTCTTGGTGCCCCCCTGATGATTGACATAAGCCACGGCCGTGGCATTGTCCGACTGGATCCGAACCGGGCTGCCCTGGAGCTGCTCGGTCCAGTGAATCAGACAAAGTCTGATCGCTCTCAGTTCCAATACATTTATCGGTAACCTGGATTCTTCCGGGAACCAAAGTCCCTGGACAGATAACTGACCAAGAATTCCTCCCCATCCGGATAGACTGGCATCCGTGGTCACTATCGTCCAATATATTGGCAGAAATGACTTTCCCTGGCTGAGCATTGGAGACCGAAGCCACCAAACCAGAGACTCTCTGGTCTGTTTGCTCAATCGTATCAGATTGTCCAGGGATTCCGGATTCCGATTCCATCTGAGAAGAATCTCTTGCTGAAGAATTCGGGTATGGGACTGGGCAAATGGGACTGCTTCGAATGAAGCCACCATCAACCCCAGAACCCTCATGCAAGTCCGAAGGGAAGACCAGCTGTTGGACAGTAACAACTGGACTGCTGATTGAATCTTTCGAAGTTTCTCTACCGGAAGGAAAACTCTCGTCCTGACTGTGTCTAGAATTAGACCCAGATATTCGAGCCTCTGGGTGGGAACCAGAAATGACTTTTGCTGGTTCACCAGCCACCCGAATTCCTGTAAAGAAATCATAGTAATTTCTATGTTTTGTAGCAAGGTCTGAGGAGACTCTGCATGAAGCAGAAGATCGTCTAGGTAACCTAGAATCGATATACCTCTTTGGCGCAGAAGTGCCAACATTGGGGCCAACACCTTTGTGAAGACCCGCGGAGCCGTGGCGAGACCGAAAAGTAACGCCACAAACTGATAGTGGTTCTCCTCTACGGAAAAGCGTAGAAAACGCTGATGTCCTGCGAAAATGGGAATGTGAAGATAGGCGTCCTTGATGTCTATGGACGCTAGGACATCCCCTGGATGCAGGAAGGCTGCTACCGTGCGAATGGACTCCATTCTGAATCTTCTTATGTTGACGAAAGAATTGAGTGCTCTTAAGTCCAGAATTGGACGCACTTAGCCCTCTTTCCTGGGTATTGTAAACAGGTTTGAATAAAACCCTTGAAACCGTTCTGTCCAAGGAACGTGGACTACCACTCCTTGTTGTAGTAAATCTGTGACTGCTCTCCGCAGATCTTCTAAACGATCTGCGGATAGACGGATATTGGAAGGGAAGAATCGCGCCGGTGGGAGAGATCGAAACTCGATCTTGTACCCTGACCTTATGACTTCGCAAACCCATTTGTCCGGGATTCTGGAAAGCCATGGATCCGGGAACCGGCGAAGACGTCCCCCTACCACAGTTATGGGTGGGGGCGCACCTTCAGGCTTTGGATGGTTTATCTTCAGGTCTGGAGGGGGCGGGCTTTTGCTTGCCCGACCAACGACCCCTGACGCCTCCTGCAGGAGCTTTGGAGGACTTAGTTTTTTCACCCGCTGGACGAAAAAACCTCTTGTGAGCAGAAAAAGAAGGCCCTCGTCTTTGACGAGTTCCTCTACCTTTAAAATTTTGCGGTAAAAAGGTGCTTTTTCCACCGGTGAGATCCTTAATGATCTCATCTAAGTTGGCTCCAAATAGACGCTCTCCTGAAAAGGGGATATTAGCCAATGCTTTTTTGGAACCTTGGTCGGCTAACCAACCTTTTAGCCACAGTGTACGCCTGAGAACCACTGCTGAGACTGATGCTCGCGCCATTAATGGAGTGGCGTCTAACGCCGCATCACATACAAACTGTAACCCCTGTATCATTTGTTCCAACAAATCTGATACCGCCTGAGGGACTTCTTCTAAGTCCCGGCGTAACCACTTGGTCCATTCAGTTACAGCCTGCGAAACCAGACCAATAGCAATTATTGGTCTGAAAGCTGATCCAATCAAGGAAAACATGGTGCGAGACATAGCTTCTATCTTGCGATCCACTGGATCTTTAAAAGACGGAGCGTCTTCTAAAGGAATAACCGTGGCTTTATTCAATCTAGCAATGGGTGAATCCACCACAGGTGGTTCTGTCCATTTCTTAATAAGGGTTTCCTCAAACGGATAACGCCTGTCAATGCGTTTAGAAATATTAAAAGTGCGTTTTGGCAGACGCCATTCTTCTTCGATTGGATTGCCAAAACATTTGGGCAATGGAAAAACCTTCGCCATTTTGATGCGCTTTTTAGTCCCAAAAGGGATCTCAGTTTCAGCTATTTCTGATGGAATACCCTGTAACCTTAAAGTCTCTTGAACAGATACAATGAGTGCGTTTACCAACGCTTCCTCTCGGGCTATGGCGGATGCCGAAACATCCTCCTCACTGTCTGAAGAGACAGGACCCGAGACACCAATACCAGATGAAGTACCTGCAACTGCAGAAATAGGCTCAGAGTCTGAATCCGAAGTTTCAGATAATAAGGGGTTAGGCGGGGGTCGCTTTCTTGCGCCCTGTCCCTGACAAGCCACTTCCACCCGGGACACAAAAGTTTCCATAATAGCTGACAAAGATTCAATTGTCAATGGGGTGCTGGAGGATCCCGCAGACCCCTCGAGGGGATCCGGAGGAGATACATGAGTGGCAGGGTCCATGTTAATACAGGACACCTTTGCCAGCAAAAACAAAAAAACTTTTTCTTTTTTTTTTTTGTGTGTCTCCCCCTAGCGCAATAGCGCCCCTCAGAGTACCTGCTTCTCGATCCCAGAGAGAGAGAGAGAGGGACCCCCAAGGCTCACCAACCGATGCAGTGCAGTTTCCAACAAACTGCAGTCAGCGTCTGTCTTACACAGACTGGAAGGAGCTGTTTGCTTTTTCCCGGGCAGAAGGCGTGGCTCCGCCCCCTGTGTACGCCTTCCGGCGTTCCCAGCCCTCCACGAGGTAGCTGGGCTCACAAAACATGGCCGCCCCCATAGAAGAGACATAAGACTCCAAAAACATGGCGGCCGGCGTGACCTGAGGACATACAGGCATTCGGTCTACGGCAAAATGGCGGCGGACCGCCGATATCGTCTTCCCAGCACATCCACCTGCACTCTGCTAAGAGGTGACATATGGATCTACAGAGATACACTGCACATAAGGTAGGATTATACCTCCTATGTCTGCTGTAATGTTACAGTCTGCTGGGTAGAGTGTTAGCTCTTGAACCAAGTCCACTTCCCACAAACACATGCTGTATTACAAGGGGGACTTGTAAGTATCAGATATATACTGACCATATATGGAGGGGCCCATAATATATACTGCCTCATAAATGAGGAAAAAAGGGAACGTTTACTCACCATACCGAACCGACAGGCACCCTCTCTTCACAATACCCTCTCCACCGAGGTGGGGGTTTGTGGACGCCTCGACTCTCTGGTACCTGGCGTCCAAGCGAGACTTTTAACTCGCAAAGTCAGTCCCTTTACTGGGACTCCGTCGCGGCCGACTCAGCGCACTGGTCTGCACGCGCTTTTAGGCAGAAACCGGTGTGACCACTGGATTTCAACATCCAGCCCGTCGCCCGGCCCCGCATACTTACTTGAATATGTCGCGGCCGACCAAGCGCAATGCCATGGTCTGCACGCGCTCGTAGGCCGGCTGGGGTGACCACAAGTGTCGCCCAGTCCGGCATTTTTGCTTGAAGATCTCACAGGAAAAAAACACTGGAGAAAACTACCTAAAAAATGTCTTTTTCTCAAAGAAAAAAAGTCTTGCCAGGACCAAAAGATCCCAGCAAGGAACTTAGGTCCTTACTCCTGACTAGACAGAAAAAAACTGATTCCCTGTAGCAGAGAGAGGGAGGATATACCCTCAGGGACTGCCCCTAAGGTGGAGCCAGAACGTTTTGTCATTCTGCCTAGTCCTACTCCTGCGGAGACAACATAACCCAGCTCTTGAGAATCAAGAAGACTACGTCTGTCAATGAGCGATAGAGAAAACTAGACTTTACTATCGCTTTAATAACTCTTCGGGAAAAGTAGAAATACTTTTAAAACAAATCAGTGTAAAAAAGATCTAATATATATTATATCCTATATTACCAGGCCATTTTTCTGTTTTTAGTGCTATAATACTTTGACTGACAACTGCTTGGTCATACAACACTGTACCCAAATTCATTTTATATAATATTTTTTGTGACAGATAGAGCTTACTTTATTAACTACTGGGTTTTTAATTTTTTTACTATATCAACAAAAAAAAAAAATACCAATAAAACAGAAAGTAAAATGTTTTCCCTATTCCTGTGAAAATAAAAATGCCAGGACAGTATGGTCACCCGTCACAATAACCGTTTTTTGGAAGGTAGACACACCAAGGTGATCTCATTTTTTGGCGCAATTTTTTGGAATTGAAGAAACATGCAGGTGTTGGAAGCGGTTATAACATGGAGAGCATAAAGGTCATACACAGAGGGAGGAAGAGGTGAAGGGGTTAATGTAATGATCACATACAGTGAGAGGAGGGAGATGTGGTGGTTAAAGTGGTTCTAAAGTCAAATAGCTGTTTGTCTTAATGCCTTCTATGCATTAAGGCTAAAACCTTTCAGTAGCTGTTCCTCCATTGTAAGAGATAGGGGCAGGCTCACACATGTGAACATACATTGCTGACAGCTGTGATTGGTTTTTCTTTGATGAATCACAGCAATCCCAAGGTACAGAGCCGCTCAGATCGGCTCTGTGCACAAAGCGGTCTAAGGATGGCTCAGTTCAAAGGCATTAGTGCCGGTTCACACATGTGCGGCTGCGGCATTCGCATGTAATGTCGGAGCGCACTGCTCCTTCATTACATTCGATCGGCTGTGCGGTGCGAGTTTAGCCATACACTTTGTATGGCTAAATTCGCACTGCACCCGCAGCAAAGACGCACATGACCCATTTTTGCAGCCGCATCAGGATCGGATCGCACAGCGGTTCACACTTGTGCGATCCGATCCTGTGCGAACTGCAAGATCGCACAGCGATATGCAATCAAACTGGGGGTGTCGTTAATATTACATTGACACCCCCAGCGTATCGCATATGGCAGTGTGAACTGCCGGGGGTGCGTTTGCGATGCGGGAACAGGCTGCGAATTCGCAACCTTCCCGCATCGCATAAGTGTTAACCGGGGCTAAATGAGTGCAGCAGTCACCTGACAGTGCTTTATGTAGCATTGTTTATAAACAGCTCTAGGTAAATAACTGTCCACCACTACGCCATTTTCAGCCCCCGTTCACATAGAGGCGACCTGTGAGGCGACCTGGTTGCCTCACAGGTCGCCGCAGGTCGCCTTCCATAGGGAAGCTGCAGACCCGTTCTAATAGGAGCGACACAAGTCGCTCCGACTTAGAAAAAGGGTCCGGAGCTTCTTTGGGGCGACCAGGAGGCGACCGCCATAGACTTCAATGTTATGAAGTCCGTGGCGGCCGCTCCGAGGTCATGGCGCGCTGCTCGCACCGCGATCTCGGAGGTCGCCACCCGAAGTCGGATCGTCCCTGTGTGAACGGGGGCTTAGACATACTGTAGTGTGGCAAACAGATGGATTGGGTTGTTGACCATAGATTGATTATTTCTCTTGGGAGGGATCAATTACCAAAGAAAATCAATCTTTTTATGACAGTCATGTTACACAAGCTGGCCTTTGTTTCCCTGAAGTATTCAGGTCACCTGTCTAGGAAGGAGGAGATCTGGGGGCCAGACGTCCCAGGCAGGGCCCGATTTCCAGTCACCATAGCAACTGGGCTTTGTCCAACCCTGCATGCACACATCATGGCGGCCCCCCAAATGGAGTATAAGGCGATGCTGAAAGCCGTGTCATCTCACCTGTTTGTCTGAGTCTCAGTACAGTGGAAGGCTTCTATCAGATCCGAATCTTTAGGGTAGTCCAGGTGAGCACTTCCTGCATTGCCAAATGTTGACAACCTGTGTTATAAACAGGACAGCAAACTTTCCATTAATAGTAATCAAACTTCAATATACAAAGTGTAACGCCAACCTACAATGGGATACAACACCAGTAAAGGCCATTATATCAGGGTATTACACCTAAAGTATATGTAAGCTCTTAAAGCGGAACTCCACTTTTGTTTAGAAAAAAACATTCCCCTCTGGGTGATCTCTGCACATTACACGGGTTTTAAGAAACTTTGTTGCAGATTCCTACCTTTTGTTAGGCCCCTTTCACACTAGCGGACCGTTCAGATTGTTTCATGCATCCCTATGGGGCATCGGATGTCAGCGAAGACATGTCCGCTGACATCCGATTCGATCCATCAAGTCCGGACGGATGGAAACCCTATTTTCCATCCCTCTGGCGGATCGGATGAGAACGGACCGTCTCATTCCCCCATAGAGGATAGCGGGGACCTGACAGCTCTGTCTCCGCACACAGCGCGGAGACAGAGCGGCCATCTGCCTGCTCAGTGGGGGTTTGGCCCCACTGAGAAAAACGGAGTCTGCCGACTGTTTGCTCCTCTGTGCTGAGTGGGTTAATTGGGAATGGTTTCATAATTATCTATCAGCTGTGACAGCTGCAGGGCTCTAATGAGGAAATCTGCTGGGTCTGCATCCCTTTAGACATGTTCCTATTGGGAGTATCTCACCAAAAATTACATTTTTATTGCAGGGGATGCCAGAAATCTGACTTGTATCTTAGTGCAGACTTCTGGGAAAATTGGTGAGCCAATCACACAGGCAGGAAATGATGTTTCTGGGGTGTGGTCAGTATACATTCTGTGTACAGAACACCTCCAGGTAGCCATATTGCATTGCATTTTCAGAAAATTATTGAGCTGCAGACTGAAAAGGAAAGGTCATTCCTAATAAAATTCAATTACAATATGATTTGTGTCACAATTATATACGCTATATTGTTTTTTCTTTATTTGCTGATTTTATTAACAATAAATTTCCCTTATTTGCTTCCTTTTGGTCTGGTAAATATATGGCAGAGGGTTTTATCAGATCTGCATGACAAATGACAGAGAAAAAAAATAGCTGTTCATCAAGCCAAAACCTTGTGAACTTCCTGTGCTCTCTGGCCCGGGACTGTTATCACTTAGCATTGTTCCCTGCTATCGCTGTGGACTACAAAACACTTGGAAGATAGGGTGTTCTGTAGTCCTAAAACAATTCTGTGCAGGGTGACAACACTGCTCAGTATGACTGTCACCCTAGGAAAAGAAGTTGGTTAACCCCTTGCCGCAAAACAGAAGCACAAGGATGGGCTTTTATGCTCACACACCGCAGATGTGACGCTGGGTGAAAGACAACTTTTGGTCCCATTAACCACTTTCAGACCGGAGGATTTGGCTGCTCAATGACCAGGCCCTATTTTGCGATTCGGCACTGCGTGACTGTAAAGGACAATCGCGCA
This sequence comes from Pelophylax lessonae, assembly GCF_965119305.1. NCBI lineage: Eukaryota > Metazoa > Chordata > Amphibia > Anura > Ranidae > Pelophylax > Pelophylax lessonae. Next base: position 74,235,004 of record NC_138768.1, read on the forward strand.
GTCGTGCGACGCTGTACCAAAACGAAATGTACGTCCTTTTTTTTCCCACAAATAGAGCTTTCTTTTGGTGGTATTTGATCACCTGTGCAATTTTTATTTTTTGCGCTATAAACAAAAAAAAGAGCGACAATTTTGAAAAAATAACAATATTTTCACATTCTTTTATATGAAATTCTCAAAAAAAAAAAAATGTAAAAATCTAAATTTTTTAACATTTTAGGCCAATTTGTTTTCTGCTACATATTTTTGGTAAAAAAAAAAAAAAAAATCGCAATAAGTGTATTTTAATTGGTTTGCACAAAAGTTATTGCGTTTACTAACTACGGGAAAGGTTTGTCAATTTTATAGTTTTTTTTTTTAATGGCGGCGATCTGCAATTTTTACTGTGACATTGCGGTGGACAGATCGGACACCTAACTGACATTTTTGGGGGGACCAGTGACATTACTACAGTAATCAGTGCTAAAAATATGCACTCTTACTGTAAAAATGACACTGGCAGGGAAGGGGTTAACAGTATGTAAGATCAAGGGGTTAAATGTGTCCCTAGGGGAGTGATTCTAACTGTCAGGGGGCGTGGTTAGTGAAGTAATCCCAGAGACATGCGATCCTATATCGCAGGATCACATAGCCTCTGTGATTACTTCAGGGAGAATGACAGACGGCTGTGTTTACATCAGCCGTCTGTCCTTCTCTCTCTGCTGCGGGAGATCGCGAGTGGCCGGCAGACATCGGAGCCGCCGGTCAATCGCACTGGCTCCCCAGCTTAAGAGCGGGGGCGCGCCTCCGGTGGCGAGTGATCGCCTCCTAGCTCCACCCAGGCGAGCGCCATACATGTACGGCACTTTGCCTGGGAGCGCCAGACTGCCGCAGTACATCTGCGGTGGCTGGGGCTAAAGTGGTTACTGACTGGTAGCCAGTAGGACTGGCTCCTGATCATGTGACCACTGTGACAGCCAGTCAGGGTGGTCATATGATTGTTTGATCTTTCCCACCCCCTGGCCTTTAGAACTTTTTTAAAGGGATGCTGGGGTAGGTGTGAAATGGTGAATGGCAGGATTATCAAAATTAGGGGAAAAAGTGTAATAAATACAAAAACAAAACTAATGTAGCCATCATATCAAAGGATCAGTAGGCTGCAATATTATCTGATTTTTGTTCCTGGGTTTAGAAATTCACAGTGACTAGGTGGTCAGCCCTTCAGCCTGGCAGCACGAGGGTTGTCGGTTCGAATCCCAAACACAGCACTACCTGCCTGGAGTTTCCATGTTCTCCCCGTCCCTGTGTGGGTTTCCTCTGGGTACTCTGATTTCTCCCCGCTGTCTGTGGTTGCAGGAAAGAAATTTTGCTGTGTACAGCTGGCCTCAAAGACCTTAGATTGTAAGCTCCTTTACGGCAGGGACTGATGATGGTGAATGTACAATATATGTAAAGAGCTGTGTAAAATGATGGTGCTATAGAAGTACCTGTAATAAATAGATGTGCAATTCTGCAAATATGCTAAAAGTTTATCTAAACTCAAGATAAAATAAATAAATATTGCAGCTTGCCATTGATCCCATACAGCCAGAGCTACAATGGTTTACGCGTTAGAATGGCCCAGTCAAATCCAGACCTAGATCCAATTGACAATTTATAACAAGACTTGAAAATTGCTGTTCACAGACGCTCTCCATCCGATATGACAGAGCTTGAGCTATTTTGGAAAGAAGAAAGGGCAAAAAATTTCCCTCTCTAGATGTAAAAAGCTGGTAGAGACATCCCCATAAAGACTTGCAGCTGTAATTGCAGTGAAAGGTGGTTCTACAAAGTATTGACTCAGGGGGGGCTGAATACAAATGCACGAAACATATTTAAGATATTTTTTTGTAAAAAATGTTTAAAACCATTTATAATTTTCCTTCCACTTCACAATTCTGTGCCACTTTGTGTTGGTCTATCACATAAAATCCCAATAAAATACATTTAGGTTTTTTGGTTGTAACATGACAATATGTGGAAACTTTCAATGGGTGTGAATTATTTTTCAAGGCACTGTAAAATAAATGTATGGTTAGGTCCACAAGTCCTAGATGGCACTTCAATGGTATATCTGTCTACATTATAGACAGTTGTTCTGAATAGTTTTTCTCTTTACATGTCACCTGTAAGGTTGTATTGAATCTAGGTAAATAACTGTAATTGCCACATGCAAACTCTTACATGCAGTGCCACCTTCCTGTTACAGGCGGTCCCCAGGTTACAAACAAGATAGGGACTGTAGGTTTGTTCTTAAGTTAAATTTCTTTGTAAGTCGGAACAGGTAGATTTTTTTAGTGTAGCTCCAGCCAAAATAATAATTTAAGTTTTTTGGATAGCATAGAGAAAGGGTAACACATTTGTGTTGCTGTCTGTGCCCCTGTTCAGAAGATTTCACCCCACTTTTTGTCCCTATAAGTAGATTTAGAAAATGTTGGGTTGTTGTGGAAACAAGGACTGGTGATAAAGCTTCAGTGGAGACACCTGTTTCCCATGAGAACTCTGAACTCTTACAGGAGTGAATTTCCCTTCCTAGGGGAGATTTCTCCTCACTTCCTGTTGTCTCTCTTCGTTTCTAAGTAGCAGTTGTTTGTAAGTCGGATGTTTGTAGCCTGGGGACCGTCTGTAATGTAAATGTACAATCTGTTCTTTTCCTGTTAAACCAATACATTTCTTGAACAAGGAAATTTGGCTGGTGCCTGCTGACTCAGCCAAATACTGATTCATGAATGGCCAGCTTAAGAAAAACATTTTCCTTTGGGTTAGGAAGCAGAGACACCCCCCCCCCCCCCCCCGGGCACACACACACACCTGAAGTATGGCTTAGTGGGGGACATTGTGATTTGCAGGAAGTCACTGGTCATGTCCAGCTCGGAGAACGCCTCTTTCAGCCCCTCAGATTGCAGAATGATTTTATTGACTACGTTGGTGCTACAGAAGTCAAAGTCCAATGTCTCCTCGGGTTCCTGAGTGTGAATTTTACACACGGTCATCACCCCTCCTTCCTCCAAGAACAGCATGAGGGGGTGCCCATAGCCGCGGTAACACATCTTCAGAGCTGTCGGAGTGGCTGTGAATGGAAAGTACAGCAAAAACGAATCAACAAAAGGCTACCCATGTCCAAATATAATGCAATGTATTCAGTAACTGCTGACCATAACAAAGATAAATGTATCTAATCCGGAAGATGCAGAGCTGAAATGGTTAGATGTATGAAAAACCCGAACAATAAACTCTCTTATTTGTTCCCTTTAAATCTGTTAACCATTTCATATTATTTGCACACGTTTAAAAAACAATTTCAGGCCTAAAGATTGCGTAAAAACCCCTATAACACCCTGGAGAATAAAATGGTGGTAGTTCCAATTTTTTCTTTGCCACGCGATATTAGCTGAAACACACAATTTCAGTAAAAAATACACTAAAGTTAATTTTAGGGCATATAAAACACAGTATAGTGCTGTGAAAAAGTATTGGCCCCCCTTTCTGATTTTTTTGCATATTTGTCACACTTAAATGATTGTCACAATCAAATTTTAATATTACACAAACGTAACTCCAAACCTGCCTGGCCCTATGTAAGAAAGTAATTGCCCCCTAAAACTAATACTTAGCTGTGACACCCCCCCCCCCCCCCCCCCCCGGCAGCAATAACTGCAATCAAGCATTTGTGAGAACATGCACTGAGACTTTCACATCGCTGTGGAAGAATTTTGGCCCGCTCTTCTTTGCAGAATTGTTTTAATTCAGCCACATTGGAGGGTTTTCTCCAGCATGAAGGGCCTGGTTAACTGCTTAACTAAATGGCTAAACTAAACCCCTGTTTTTAACGCATACTGTTAGACAGGGTAATTCGGTTGGTCAGCAAACTGGTTGGTGAATTGAGCTGGGAATTCTGTTTTTGTCTCACATGCATTGCCTTTCCATGTGCTCTTTGCTATGGGGGCCAGTTATAGGTGGGGGCAGGGGCCATTTTGTTTGTTGTTATATACTGGTGAGTGGACACGCTGGACGCCTTTGCTGCCATTGTGCTATGTGCTCCCCTGTGCCTTTAAGGAGGGCTGGACCACCTCAAGGGTCATCTGCCCCCTATCTATCCATTAGAATGCATGTGCTTCCACTGTGGAGACTCTCATAGATTTATAGGAGTTAGGACTGCAGATAATACAGGGTGCCGTGAAGGGGCCCTGCAGCTTACACATGCGTTTGCAAATGTGTCCTAACTAAACCCGTTTTGAACACATACTGTTAAGATAGGATAATTCGGTTGGTCAGCAAACTGGTTGGTGAATCGAGCTGGGAATTTTTTGTTTTTGTCTCACCTGTTTAACCACTTGCCTACTGGGCCCTTTTACCCCCTTCCTGCTCCAGCCCATTTTCAGCTTTTAGCGCTGTTGAGCTTTGAATGACAATTGCGCGGTCATGCAACGCTGTATCCAAGCAAAATTTTTATCATTTATTTTAGACAAACAGAGCTTTCTTTTGGTGGTATTTAATCACCGCTGGGTTTTTTTTTTTTTTTTGCAAAAAAAGAAAAAAGAACGAAAATTTTGAAAAAACGAAAAACGTTTTTCTTAGTTTCTGGTATAAAATTTTTATAAATAAGTAATTTTAACCTTCACTGATGTGTGCTGGTAAAGGCTGCACTGATGGGCACTGATGAGGTGGCACTAATATGCAGCATTGATAGGCTGCACTGATGGGCACTGATGGTAAGGCACTGATACGCAGCACTGATGGACACTGAAAGGCAACACTGACTGGCATCGCTTATGGGCACTAATTGGCATCATTGCTGAGCACTTTTGGGGCTGCACTGATAATAGGTATCATAATTATCTGTGCAGATCTCCCCTGTGAGGAAATGCCGCTGATTGTCTCTCCTCTCCTCACACACTGTCAGTGTAAGGAAAGGAATGCGATTCCTTGTTTACATGCGATTAGCTGTGATTGGACACAGCCGATTACATGGGTAGAGAGCCTCGTCATTGGCTCTTTACTGGGATCAGTGATGCGCCGTGTCCCAGGGACAAAGCGCACTACCAATCTCTGCGTACCCCCAGGGGCGTGCAAACATGGCGAGAGTGGGACATCATATAACGCCGTCCCAGAATGAGAGAGCCACCGCCCGCCCGTCATTTCACAATACAGCAGGTGGGAGGTGGTTAAGGCCACAGCATCTCAATCGGATTTAAAGCGAAGCTCCACCCAAGGGGATGCTCTGCTTGTTTGAACCCTCCACTGCCACATCTTCTTGTGGGGAGTGGGTACTTAGTTTTGACAGGTACCCGCTCCCACTTCCAGGTAAGATCGCCGTGGCAATCTCCGAGCATTTCCGGACCCTCCTCCTTTTCTCGGTGCCTTCTGAGACAAACACACACGTCCCAGAAGACGGCGGGACCATTCAAAAGCAGAGCACGACTCGCGCATACACAGTAGGAAACCAGCTGTGAAGACTGAAGGTCTCCCTGCCGGTTTCCCTTACTTACAATGCTGACGCCTGTACCCAAAGCCGATGAATCTGCTCGGGGTGCTGACATCGCAGGATCCCTGGACAGGTAAGTGTCCTTATAATAAAGGTACAGTATTTGTAGCTACTGACTTTAAATGTTTTTTTCCAGATTGGAGCTCCTCTTTAAGTCTGGACTTTGACTAGGCCACTCCAAAACCTTAATTGTATTTTTTGGGACATTCAGAGGTAGACTTGCTGGTGTGTTTTGGGTCTCTGTCCTGCTGCATAACCCAAGTTCGCTTGAACTTGAGGTCACAAACCATATTGGCATGACAGGTTCCCTTTATTGAGACATCAGGGGTCTCACCTGTCCTCCATTAAAGGACGACTGCAGATCACACTCCATTATTCTCCTCCCTGGCCACAGAGATCAGGGAAAGTGACAGCAGAAGCCAGAAATGACATTTTAAAAGGTTCCATCAGGGTTCTTACCAGGCAGAGGAGATCAGCGAATGGATGTTTATTGGTTTTCCTACTACAACTCCCCCTCACATTCCCCACCCCATTACCTGGCATGGCACTTGCACCAAATATGGTCAAGCAATCCAGAAGGACGGTGAGATTAATTCGGAAGATCACAGATTCCTCTTGAATGCTGAATTCTTGAAAGATCCCGGCCTGTAAAGAGAGACGCCACCATGAAGAGAATACAAAGTGAGGAGGAAGCAGAGATCGCTGGTGCTGGACGCACCCCCCACCTGAATGAAGGCGTTGGCTTGGAGACATTTGGCATTTTCTACGGTGACTTTAAGTCCATTACTGGTGGCAAAACAAGCGGCGTGGTCCTTGAAGTTAATGGCCTTCAGGATGTTGGACAAATTGCGGGCGTTGTCGAGGCTGCAGGTAAATACGTACTGGTCGTCCTCCACTTGCGACTGCGACAGGAAGGCCATGGCGAGGAATGACGCTGTTACAAAGGGGATATAACTTTAAACATCTGAGTACCAGTCTTTATACACAACTTCATTACCAGGCCATTTTCAGTGCTGTGATAGTTTGACTGACAATTACTCAGTCATTTAACACTGCACCCAGATGCATTGTATATCATTTTTTGAGACAAATAGAGCTTTTTTTTCGTGGTGGTATGTATTTATTTGTTTTGTACTGTGTAAGGGAAAAAAAAAAACAAATGTGGGATTGCTAAAATTCACTTTCCATTTCTTTACCTTTAGAAAGATAGCACTACAGTCGTCCCCCCCCCCCCCCAAATCTACTGGTGGTCAGTGGCACTTTAACAACCCTCACCTTAAAGGTTTGTGAAGTCACATTGTGACTTTTGTGGTGTCCCCTCTGGATTATGCAGTTATTAACTACAGTGAATGTTTTCTATTTTTAAAATGACAAGGCCCTCATCAATATTTAAATCAGTATTTTTTGCTAGAAAATCACTTAGCATCCCCAAATATTATACTTTATTTTTTTTTTTAGCAGAGACGCCTAGGGAATAAAATGACAATCGTTTGAAAAAAATACACTTTAATGAATACAAAAAAAAAAAAAACCACAATTTTTTGTATAATGTTAATCACTTTACCACCGGAGGATTTTGCAGTCATACGTCTGGGCCACTTTTTGCGATTCGGCGCTGTGTGACTTTAACTGACAATTGCGCAGTCGTGCGACGCCGTACCCAAACGTAATGTACGTCCTTTTTTTCCCACAAACAGAGATTTCTTTTGGTGGTATTTGATCACCTCTGCGATTTTTACTTTTTGCGCTATAAACAAAAAAATTGTGTAAATTTTGAAAAAATAACAATATTTTTCAAATTTTTTTTATACGAAATTCCCCCCCAAAAAATGTAAAAAAAAAATCAAATTTTTTTTTAATTTTTGACCAATTTGTTTTCTGCTACATATGTTTGGTAAAAAAATCACAATAAGTGTATTTTGATTGGTTTGCGCAAAAGTTATTGCGTTTACTAACTAAGGTAAAGATTTCTGTCATTTTTGGTGTTTTTTTTTTTTAATGAGTAATGGCGGCGATCTGCGATTTTTTTTGTGGGACTGCGACATTGCGGCGGACAGATCGGACCCTTGACTGACATTTTTGACACTTTTGGGGGTACCAGTGACATTACTGCAGTAATCAGTGCTATAAATATGCACTGTTACTGTAAAAATGACACTGGCAGGGAAGGGGTTCATTTTATTGGAGAGGGAGGGGTTAATGTATGCCTGGTGCTTACTGACATGTTTGGGGGGAGGTGAATGTGTGACACAAGGACAGATCGGATGTTCAGCTATGCTGAACCCTGCAATCTGTCACTGTCTGTCACTTAGGAGATCCGCCCGCTCTATTTACACAAGTGGGCGGATCTCCACACTCGATTCCCCGACGATCGGGGAAGAGCGGCAGCGATCGCCGCTGCTCCTCCCCTGGCCCGACTCCCGCTGTGACTGAAAACAGCGGGAGCGAGCCTCCGGCGGCACGCATGCACCGCCCACAAGAGGAGGAGTCCAGCGACGTAGGTCTACGTCGCTGGACGGGAACGAGCCACTGTGCTGCAGTAGAGCTCCAGTGAGCAGTCGGCAAGTGGTTAAAGATGATGTTACGCCGAGTAATTTGATACCCAACATGTCACACTTTAAAATCGCGCACGCTCCTGGAATGGCGACAAACTACGGTACTTAAAAATCTCCATAGGTGATGCTTTAACCACTTGCCGACCGCCAGCCGGCTTTTTACTGCGGCAGAGCGGCTCGGCTGCTTCCAGTCATGTAGTTCTACGTGACTGGAGTGCGTATAATTCCGGTGGCGTGCGCGCGCTCCCGCTGTGTTTAGATACAGCAGGAGGAGGGTTGCGGGAGGAGCGGCAGCGAATCGCCGCCTTCCCCCCGCGATCGCCGGTAAAACGGAGAGAAGACCCGCCTGCTTATGTAAACAAAGCAGGCGTGTCTTCTCTCAGACAGGCAGGGAGAGATAAGGAGTTTCAGCTAAGCTACATCCCCGATCTCTCTGTGACTGTCACAGAACCCTTCCCCCCACAGTCAGTAAGAATTAGGCACACATTTAACCCCTTTGATCACCCCCAGTATTAACTCTTTCCCTGCCAGTGTCATTATTACAGTAACAGTGCATATTTTTAGCACTGATTACTGTAGTAATGTCACTGGTCCTCCCAAAAGTGTCAAAAATGTCAGTTAGGGGTCCGATCTGTCCACTGCAATGTCGCAGTCCCGATAAAAAAAAAAAACGCAGATCGCCGCCATTACTAGTAAGAAAAAAAAAAAAACAACAATAAAAATGACATAAATCTTTCCCGTAGTTAGTAGACGCAATAACTTTTGCACAAACCAATCAAAATAAGCTTATTGCAATTTTTTTTTTTTTACCAAAAATATGTAGCAGAAAACAAATTGGCCTAAAATGTTAAAAAATTTTGATTTTTAATTTTTTTTTTTGGGAATGTCATATAGCAGAATGTGAAAAATATTGTTTTTATTTTTTTCAGAATTGTCGCTCTTTTTTTGTTTATAGAACATATAACCCGTCAGGTTAACTTTTGCCATCTGTGTCCCATTGTGGAGATTTCCCTTCACTTCCTGTCCCTATAGCCAAACAGGAAGTGAGAGGAAATCCTGGGTTGTCACCAGAACCAATGTCCCCATTGAAAGATTTCCCCTCTAATCCTGTCCTGGTGACAACACACAATTTGGAAATGTTCCTTCATTTCCACTCTGATAATAGTAAACAGGATAAATAGAGAGGGTGGAGCTGGGCCAGCGCAGGCAGTAATCACACTCCCAGGCGAGGAGAGGAGGAGGAGCTGGACCAGTAATTACACTGCCAGGTGAGGAGAGGACTATGACATGTAAGGGGGAGGGGAGGAGGAGGAGCTGGGCCAGCATGGACAGTAATTACACTCCCAGGTGAGGAGAGGACTAGGACATGTAAGGGAAGGAGGAGCTGGGCCAGCACAGACAATATGTAGACACTCCCAGGTGAGGAGAGGACTATGACATGTAAGGGGAGGGGAGGAGGAGGAGCTGGGCCAGCATGGACAATAATTACACTCCCAGGTGAGGAGAGGACTATGACATGTAAGGGAAGGAGGAGCTGGGCCAGCACAGACAATATGTAGACACTCCCAGGTGGGGGGAGGACTGTGTAGGGAAGTGACTCCTCCTGTAGTCAGACTTTCTAGCTGATCAGTGACATTAGAAGTGATAGGAAGTCATCTATGGAGGGAAATCACTGCCAATCAGCATGGACAGTGCCCGCCTTCCCTGCTGTCTGTGGATTGGTGACAGGGTCTCTTTATTAGGAGTCCCCCCCATATTGGCAGAGATGTGGGGTGCCGCCTGTGTGTACATTCTATATCCCCCCATCCACATACCTCATCCACTGACACCCGCCATCCACACCGCACCATGAGTCCCTCTGTCTTGTTTTACATGAGACTGACATCTAATAAAACACGTCTGCAATTCTTTATTGAAAGTTGTCCTAGCCGCCATGTTTCCGTAGTCATCGTTGAACGACGAAAATAAGAAAAACCCACGCAAACATGGCGTCCATACTGGAGACAATCATCATATACAGACAGGTCCCTGAACCTGATTGTTCTGCCGAAAACTCCAACTTGTCAATAACTCAAACGACGTTACTTCCGGGAGTATACACCAGGAATGATTGGAGACTCCACCCCCCTATAGGAAACAGCAGTTGGTGTGAGGAGGGGGATAGCGGTGTGGTTGTCCAGGTAACAGAGGAGGTGGGGAGTAGCGGCGGGTTCCTGTTCCGGGTCGGGGGATACACGTGTGTGGAGAGGGGTTAGCTGGCCGGTGACCGGTGAAGGAGGAAGGAAGGATGCGGTGTCACTACGAGGAGCTCGGTGTGAGGAGGGACTGTACGGACGATGACCTGAAGAAGGCCTACCGGAAGCTGGCGCTGAAATGGCACCCAGGTGAGAGGCTGGGGATCACCCATCTCTGCTATACAGGGGGGTCCGGATTATACCAAGTGTACTGAGGGGGAGGGGGAACTGTCATTACTGACCTTCTCCTCAACTACCTGATTGTCTGTCTGTCATTCATTCTCTGGCTTCATTACTAGGAACAACACCTCAATTATATACCATATATTCTATATCATTACACCTCATCTATATACACATCACCCCTCATCTATATACACATCACCCCTCATCTATATACACATCACCCCTCATCTATATACACATCACCCCTCATCTATATACACGTCACCCCTCATCTATATACACGTCACCCCTCATCTATATACACGTTACCCCTCATCTATATACACGTCACCCCTCATCTATATACACATCACCCCTCATCTATATACACGTCACCCCTCATCTATATACACATCACCCCTCATCTATATACACGTTACCCCTCATCTATATACACATCACCCCTCATCTATATACACATCACCCCTCATCTATATACACGTTACCCCTCATCTATATACACATCACCCCTCATCTATATACACATCACCCCTCATCTATATACACATCACCCCTCATCTATATACACATCACCCCTCATCTATATACACATCACCCCTCATCTATATACACATCACCCCTCATCTATATACACATCACACCTCATCTATATACACATCACACCTCATCTATATACACATCACCCCTCATCTATATACACGTTACCCCTCATCTATATACACGTCACCCCTCATCTATATACACATTCCATCAATACCCCTCATCTATATGTGAAAAGAACCGTACAATTGGTGCAGCAGCACTTAAAATGGGGAAAATAAATGTGATAAAAATATATAGTGCGCTCAACACAATAATAAATTGTAAACATGTAACAGTTCTTTATGTTAAAGATATTATGTTTTTTCATAAAGAACTTTCACATATGGTTTTTAACCCTGTATGATGATCACTATAATATTTGGGACCACCCAGATGTTACATGTTTACAATTTATTATTGTGTTGAGCGCACTATATATTTTTATCACACCTCATCTGTATACACGTTACCCGTCATCTATATACACGTTACCCGTCATCTATATACACGTTACCCGTCATCTATATACACGTTACCCGTCATCTATATACACGTTACCCGTCATCTATATACACGTTACCCGTCATCTATATACACGTTACCCGTCATCTATATACACGTTACCCCTCATCTATATACACGTTACCCCTCATCTATTTACACGTTCCGTTGTTACCCCTCATCTATATACACGTTCCGTCATTACACCTCATCTATATACATGTTACACCTCATCTATATACACAGTACACATCTATATACATGTCCTGTCATGTCCATCCACTGCACCAGTATTCTTCCATTGTACACCAGTATATCTAATGAGAGATCTTCGGTGGGGGTTGTTGTGTAGTTCAGCATACAGTACTGTGGAGAGTTCACCAGACAAGAGATAACATTCCATGGACTTCATTAGATAAATTCCCAGACATGGAACCTTTCCACCTATTCCATGGATGGGTTCTCCTTCATCCTTGTATGCTTTCTGCAGTCTCTGCCAGTTCTCTCTCCCCTCCTATACCTCCCCCAGGATCTCTCCATGATTGTACCTTTTTTTTTGCTACAGATAAGAATTTGGACAATGCGGAGGAGGCTTCAGAGCAGTTTAAACTGATCCAGGCAGCATATGATGTCCTCAGCGACCCCCAGGAGAGAGCATGGTGAGTGATCAGGACTGCATGTCATCTGTACGGCTGGAGTCACACCGCTCCTTGTGTGTGATAACACTCTCCTGTACCTGGAATTGGAGTCGCAGCGCTCCTTGTGTGTGATAACATTCTCCTGTACCTGGAATTGGAGTCACACCACTCCTTGTGTGTGATAACACTCTCCTGTACCTGGAATTGGAGTCGCAGCGCTCCTTGTGTGTGATAACACTCTCCTGTACCTGTAATTGGAGTCACACCACTCCTTGTGTGTGATAACACTCTCCTATATCTGTAATTGGAGTCACAGCACTCCTTGTGTGTGATAACACTCTCCTGTACCTGGAATTGGAGTCACACCACTCCTTGTGTGTGATAACACTCTCCTGTACCTGTAATTGGAGTCACAGCGCTCCTTGTGTGTGATAACACTCTCCTGTACCTGGAATTGGAGTCACACCACTCCTTGTGTGTGATAACACTCTCCTGTACCTGTAATTGGAGTCACAGCGCTCCTTGTGTGTGATAACATTCTCCTGTACCTGTAATTGGAGTCACACCGCTCCTTGTGTGTGATAACACTCTCCTGTACCTGGAATTGGAGTCACAGCACTCCTTGTGTGTGATAACACTCTCCTGTACCTGGAATTGGAGTCACACCACTCCTTGTGTGTGATAACACTCTCCTGTACCTGTAATTGGAGTCACAGCGCTCCTTGTGTGTGATAACATTCTCCTGTACCTGTAATTGGAGTCACACCGCTCCTTGTGTGTGATAACACTCTCCTGTACCTGGAATTGGAGTCACAGCACTCCTTGTGTGTGATAACACTCTCCTGTACCTGGAATTGGAGTCACAGCACTCCTTGTGTGTGATAACACTCTCCTGTACCTGGAATTGGAGTCACACCGCTCCTTGTGTGTGATAACACTCTCCTGTACCTGGAATTGGAGTCACAGCGCTCCTTGTGTGTGATAACACTCTCCTGTACCTGGAATTGGAGTCACAGCACTCCTTGTGTGTGATAACACTCTCCTGTACCTGGAATTGGAGTCACAGCGCTCCTTGTGTGTGATAACACTCTCCTGTACCTGGAATTGGAGTCACATCGCTCCTTGTGTGTGATAACACTCTCCTGTACCTGGAATTGGAGTCACACCTCTCCTTGTGTGTGATAACACTCTCCTGTACCTGGAATTGGAGTCACAGCACTCCTTGTGTGTGATAACACTCTCCTGTACCTGGAATTGGAGTCACAGCACTCCTTGTGTGTGATAACACTCTCCTGTACCTGGAATTGCCCCTAATAGTTTTTCCCTCTACACCAAAATTCAGCTTATTGATGTGAACCAGACACATCGTGGAGAATGCGATTTCTTCTTAAAGCTGAGTTCCACCCAAATGTGGAACTTCCGCTCATTTTCTCCCCCCCCCCCCCCCTCCGGTGCCACATTTGGCACCCATCAGAGGGGAACAGGTACCTGTTTTTGACAGGTACGCTTCCTGGAATGGCGCCGCGGCGAAGTAAGGACCCCTACTCCTACCATCTGCCGCTGAGCCAATCCGCATGCGCAGTAGGGACCCGCCCGTAAAGCCGCAAGGCTTCACTGCCGGGTTCCCTGACCTGCAATGGCAGCGTGAGCACCCAACAGCGGTGCTGACATCGCTGGACTCCAGGACAGGTAAGTGTCTTAATATTAAAAGTCAGCAGCTACAGTATGTGTACAGTATGTGTAGCTGCTGGCTTTTAATTTTCAGAGGGGGGGCGGAACTCCGCTTTAAGCCCAGGTTCACCCCACTCTGGCCTGAAAGTTGCGTGACTTGCGATGCCCTGTACCTTCGAACCCAATGTTGTTCTGCTATTTCCGTATCTGACTTTGATATCACTTCAATGTCATAGAGTGTAAAAAGTCAAGGCAAAGTCGGGCCAAAGCAGTGCAGGAACCTTTTCTAAACTCTGAGTGCCTTATGTCGGATCATTTGACGGCTCTCATAGGGAAACATTGCGTTTGACATGTCATGCGACTTGTGCTCTCACCAGTCGGATCCCATGTCGCACTAATGTGAACCGAGCCTAAAGCAGAACTGAACCCATCGAATTAGAAATTTAAAAAAACAGTTAAACATCTGTCACATTGGTTGTGCTCCTAACCAAACCGTCAAACCATCAAATGACTGGTGTCATAACTGATCACATGTACGGTATTATGGCAGTTGCAGATCAAACAGACACCAAGATGGCAGCTTCCTTGGCTGAAAAGGAGGGGGAGGGTTTAGTTCACAATGTGTCAGGTCACAGGTTACTATTGGTACTAATGGCACCCTTCAGCTTTCAGGGCTCGTTCACACCATATGTGCCAAAAAACTGATAGGAAAACCGCACAGATTTCACTTGCAGAGACATGAGTTTACAGAGAGCTTGCAGAGACATGAGTTTGCATTGGTTTTCATGTGTGTTTCAGTCAGTTTTTATGCATGTTGACATAAGTTTTTATTCAGTTATTTCCCCTGTTCAAACCAATGTAGCAGTTATGTCAGCTTTTTCCCATGTAGAAAGCTTAATACACATTGCAGATTCCTGCGCAGGAAAAATCCACACATGATACCAGTGTTTTGGTGTAAACAGGGCACATAGCGAACAATTTTTTTTTTTTTTTTTGGGTACAGTAGCCATAGATTTCTTCACTCAATGATTTTGGGGAAAAGTGACAGATTCGGGACTCATTTCTCATTCTATTTTTTTTTAAGGGCTCATTTACAGGGGTATATACCATTCATGCAGGATCTTGCTGGCAGCATGATCCTGCACCAAATTGTGATCTTTTGCAACATTTGCAGGCATCCATTGGACACCATAAATGGATTCTATTGGCTGCAGCTCAGGGTGGACATATAAATATAAAAAATGTGTAGCCACCGCTGATTAGACACTATAGGGGGAGACTTACTAAAACTGGAGAGTCCAAAATCTGGTGCAGCTGTGCATGGTAGCCAATCAGCTTTTAACTTCAGCTTGTTCAATTAAGCTTTGCCAATAAAACCAGGAAGCTGCTTAGGCATGATATTTAAAGGGCAACTCCACTTCCATAGGAAAACAATGGCAAATAAAAAAAATATGCAACCCCTTCACACCGACGGAACGCAAATTTGCAGCCTCGGCTTCAGGGGGTTGTACCGGGGTGATGCCTGTAGCTAGAGACCTCACCCCGGGACTGTTTAGAGTGGACGGTCGGCTTTCTTGTAACAACAACCGATGTGGCTCAGCAGCTGCTCTGTTATTACAAGAAGCGGGGGGGGGGGGGGGGGCTATATAATGTAAATTGGCTGTGTTATGTAAATTGGGGGGGGGCTGTGTTATGTAAATGGGACTGTTTAATGTGCAGGGGGACTGTGGAATGTACTAAAGGGGGCTGTGCCATTTTTATTTACGGTGTTCAGACTTTGCTAAATGCAGGGAGTGCCCTTTATTTATTTTTTTTTAAGAGCAGATAAAATAAAAAAAAAATGGAGTTCATCTGATAGCTTGAATTTTCTTAATGAAAACGACAGGCAGTATTTGTGATGCAAAAAAGTAAATGTCTCCTGCGCTCAAAAGTTGCGTAAAAACCAAAGAGACGGTGGCTAAATTGTTGGCATCTGCAGTCTTGCTGCCCTCTCAGGATGATGGGTATCCACACAAATTGAAAGCATAAGACAAGAGAAGGGCGCACCGACCTAGTTCAATACCATAAAACATTTATTGGAAAATTAAAACCACGTCATACATTATACTCACAAGAGTATGCTATGTAAAAGCATAAAACCAAAGGATTCGACTATCCAGAGACCGCAGGACTATATTCCTTCATTAGGACAAGCGAACTTGAAGGTGTCCATATAGATAGGGCTAACGTGTGTCGAGGTAGAACCCTCTTCCTCAGAGCCATTAGGATTTAGGCCCCTTTCACTCGGGCCGGACTCCATTGAGATCAGCAGGGGATCTGTCCTTTGATCAGTGCAGGCAGATGATACATCCGTGTATGCTCAGTTTATGCAGCGTATACACGGACAGAGCCCGCTCTTTTCTATGGGCTTCCAGCTGTCTGTTTACACCAGACTACACTCGGATCTGATCCACCTAGACCAGGTTTTCTCAACCAGGTTTCCGTGGAACCCTAGGGTGCCTCCTGAGGTTGCTAGGGGTTCCTTGAGCAATGAGCAATTCCTGCCTCTGTTAAGTTTCCAATGACACCATTGTTCCTTTTAGCTATCTGTAAGGTGGTAATTCTTCCCAATGATGACAAGAGTAAAGCCCCGTACACACGCACCGATTGTCGGCCGACCGATCGGCCGTCTTTTGTCCAGTGTTGTTGTGTTGGTTGAAAAGTGCTCAAGACTGCACACGAATTTTGTCGGCCAACAACCACCAACTTCAGAAGTGATGTCATGTGATGGTTAACTTTCCGTGTGTTTTTTCTTCCCTGAGCATGCCCAGTCTTGCTCATCTGGCTTTTGTCGGCCGAAATCTGTACTGACTGACGAACAATCGGCCGTTCTGGTGTTGGCCAACAAAAATTTTATAGCATGCAGACCAGATTTTGTTCGGCCGAAAAGTCGCAGTCGGTTGTCGGAAGCATCATACTAACAAAATCGGACGTTGGCCGAATATTTACGGCCGACAATCGGTACGTGTGTACGGGCCTTTAGGAGCATTCTTCCCACTGTCTGTCACACTAATGTGTCATGAGTTGTGGATTTTTAATTTTTAGCAGGGGTTCCCCGAGACCAGAAATTTATTTCAAGGGTTCCTCTGTGTTGAAAAGGTTGAGAAAGGCGGTCCTAGATGATGTAGAATTGATCCGCTTCCGTGTTTTGTGTGTGTGTGTGTTTTTTTTTTTTTTGCGGACTGGATTGGACCGAGGTCGGTGGGTGTAAACGTACACGTCAATGGGTTGAATGGACCAGGTCTGCCTGAAAACTGACAGTTGGACCTTATTGGACCCTTCATGTGAAAGGGGCCTTAGGGGCATTTTTAGAGGATTCTTTTTCTTATGTTGTAATTTTTTTTTTTTTTTTAGGTATGATAATCACAGAGACGCCCTGCTAAAAGGAGGTGTTGATGGAGAGTATCAAGACGACAGTCTAGACCTTGTTCAGTATTTCACTGTGACCTGCTACTCCGGATATGGCGATGATGAGAAGGTAACTAGCTTGTCTTTGGTTCAGTCTGACGTAAGTGAAAGGGCCAACCTGGGGGTCTCCAAAGCACTTACTGCTAGTAGTGAGCGCCTAAAGCTTTCCCTCTGTTGTAGGGCATTAAAGGAACCCAGCTCACTCTGTTATGAGGCAAGTGACCAGCTTCAGTGCTTGTTGGTTCTGTGCAGCCTGCTCCTGCCGTTTGTGCTTTGCTATTGGCCCATCACTAAATGAAAGCAAAACCTAAGAGGAGAGGGCGAGGCTGAGCTGCAAGTACAAAAAGCTTGTTGGCAATTCCATACCAAACTGACCAGGGTTGTGTGGGGTCCCTATGTGTGCTACTAGATGGAAGTTCATTTTAACTTCCCACCCTTTAAATGGTAACTCCACTTTTGTGGGGGAAAAAATAGCATATAAAGAGAAAGTAATAAAGCGTATACAATTGCAACACCAGTCCTATTGTAATTGAATGTTATAAAAATGTCCTTTTCAATCTGCAGCCTGTAATTTTCTGAAAACACAATGCAATATGGCTACCTGGATGTGTTCTGTACACAGAATGTATACTGACCACACCCCAGAAACATCATTTCCTGCTTGTGTGATTGGCTCACCAATTTTCCCAGAAGTCTGCACTAAGATACAAGTCAGATTTCTGGCATCCCCTGCAACCGGTGTGTCTTCCAAGCCTTTTATCCTTAGGCTAAACCCCTCCATTGGACACTAGCTCTTCCACTTTTACTTGTTTTCTATTTGGATTGGAGACTTTCTCAGTCATAATATTAGATTCAATGTTATGGTTAAAGCCTATCTCCATCTTTCCTTTCAATTTAAATAGTTCATTTGGGCCAAGCTGACCCCAATTAATTATTTACTTTACTAAGTGCTGTGGCTGCTGTCAGCACTGTATAAACTGCATACTAGCACGTTTAGGTACCGCATACTAGCACATTATGGCAGACTTCCCTTTAAAACAGAACTTTCCCACGCTGCACTGTCACCATTGCTGGTGCTCCCTTCTTTACCCGGTCTTCCTTCCAGGTTTGCGCTTTCGGGGGGTTTCAATGGCCGAGTAGCGATGCCGTCACTCCGAATTAAGGGCACACTCATGAATGCAGAGCATCACTATGCATGTGCAGTGACATCATCGGCTATAGCGGATGTGATTATCTCCTGAACAGTGCAAGTTTGCCTGTAGGTGCAGTTTCCTACCACTTTAGGGAGCAGTAAAGGGACTCTCAGACAGCAATCACTGTAGAGCCAAGCATTGTACTTTATTAATTTAGAAGCAAGTAGCTTCATGTGAAGGTAGTCAATTTTTTAAAGAATAAGTTCACCTTTAAAAAAAAAAAAAAAAAAGACTAATAAATGCACTTTTTGTTTTTTCCAGTGCATTTACTAATTTGTGCATTTACAATTATTTTTTTTTCTTTGGAGCCTGTAAAGCATTGCAACCTTCATCAGCAGATAGTGGGTGCAATGTTTGCTGTCTGCCCATACCTCCCATACAGGCAGGCAGTCACTGAATGACAGTAAGCTCAATGAATTACCTGAGTGCTCATCAGAGCCCCCGCAGATCATTGAGATCTACAAGCCGTCAGCGGCAAAGGCTGTCAGAACTCTGAAAATGAATGACATTGCAATGTGAACGAAACCACACACTGCTGTGCACTTTTCAAATTGTGACAATTGGTGTGGGAAGAAGATATAGAACTCCAAAATTAAGTGTAAATATGACCCTATAACATGCCTCCACACAGTGTGCGTTGTCTCCTGTAACCAAAAACGAACTGCAAAAAAAAAAAAGAGGCTGGTATAAAGATAAAGTATCTGAACACTCGAACAGCGGTTACCTATAGAGACTCATTGGCATCGATACGGTTATACGTTTAAAAATAGCATTTATTGAAAAATATAAAAGCATTCACAAATTCTAAAATTTAATTTTCATACATCCATCACTACATAAAAAGGGACACCAAATATACAACCCCCTCAAAGACATCAGAATCAGGCCGCAGACATTGTAGATTATGTCTGAAATGTTTTTCAGAGACACCCGTGTATGGTGCCTACCAGGTGCTTACAAGTGTAGGACCAATTGGAGCAGTGTTCATGTAAGTCGTGTGTCTGACCAAAGCTTGGTCCGAATGTGTGAGGATTGCTGCAAAAGAGGCAAGCTATACGTATCTGTTATTAGCTGTATAAACTAGGAGAGTTCAAAAATGGAGTGTATCCTCCCTCTGTGCATTGATTAGATTCAGCACAGAATGCTCAATAGCCAGGCCTTGTAATAGCTGTCAAAGGATGTTAAAACACCCCGCTGGGTCTGAATGGTAACGTGTCTCTTGCAAACTATAATCAGTGTCATATACAAAGTATCCAGCTGAAAAGGTGATGTTAAAGTGATTGTAAAGTCTCCTTTTTTTTTTTTTTTTGTTAAAAATAATAAACATGTTTTTATCTGCCCTAAGTAGTGGTTTTGCACGCAGCAGCCCAGATCCTCCTCTTCTCTGGTCTCTCTTCAGCGCTCCTGGCCCCTCCCTGCTGTTGAGTGCCCCCACAGGAAGCAGCTTGCTATGGGGGCACCCAAGCTGAGCCATAGCTCCCGGTGTCCATGCAGTCCCTCCCGCCCCTCCCTCTCTCTCTCCTCATTGGCTCACTGAATTTGATTGACAGCAGCGGGAGCCAATGGTGCCGTGCTGCAGTCTCAGCCAAGGAGAAGGCGGCCGAGACACTCTGCAACATCGCTGGATATACATGAGCTCAGGTAAGTATTAGGGGGGCCTGAGCGGGGCTGCTGCACACAGAAGGCTTTTTTATCTTATGTATAGAATGCATTAAGATAAAAAACTTTCTGACTTTACAACTCCTTTGATTAGGCATAGTGCAAACATTGCTGTCAGGGACAGTTCCAACAATTAACTCACCCAGACTTCTGCAGTTGTCTGTATGCAGAGGTACACCTCACCACTCCTCTGGGGGAATCCCAGCCTCCAATCTAACAGTTTGCAGGCAATAAAGAAGGCTCATAACAGGGCAATGGTTACATGTTTCGCCGATTGGCAAAATTACGTCAGCTTCATCAGGACTAGGTACTGCTCATTTTGATAGGGCATTTATAGCTAAGGCTCCTCCCTCTTTTCACCAATCAGCCATCTTAAAGCAATAGCACATGTTTTGTATGGGAGGAAGATCCCCCCTGCCCCCTATCACAGGGATAGGGGGGATCATGGAGAGAGCTGCAGGAGTGGGAATATGTTACATGATCCACCCTAAAAACAAGTGGTAACATGTTCCCAAAGGTGAACTTATTCAAAGATTTTTCTTTGATAATAACAACAAAAAACTACTTCTAATATTAATAATGATGATGATGTTAAAATAAAAATAGTGATGTTGAATAATAATAATACATTTATTATCCCTGTTGTTGGTACTATTATTATTGTTTAATATTGTTAATCTGTATTTCTGATGTTTCCTATTGATGCACGATATATTCTTTTTATTTCACATGTGTCATTGATAACTAAAATACGAGTAATTTATAAATTGAATAAAACTCTGATCCTGTCTGTAGAGTCGGCACTTTCCTGTTATTCAGCTTTCTGACTTCTGTAGTCACACTTTTGTCATTTAAGATGGAAGATGCGGCTTTTGTGCCAAAATGTATGTCCTAAATGACAGCAGGTAAAGATGAAATGCCTTCTCCTCCCAGGGCTTCTATGCTGTATACCGGAGAGTCTTTGAGATGATTGTGAAGGAGGAGATGGAAAGTAAAATCGGTCAGGATGAAGGAGAGGAATATCCACCATTTGGAGACTCCCAGAGTGACTATGACACGGTACAGTGTTTGTTATTCCTCGTTCGCTTTTCTAAGGCAGTGATTGACCATATAATAGAGGGATATCTGTACTCAAATTCAAACATTTTATTTATGTAACACATTAGGGGTGTGACCACACATTCATTTTGAAAATTCCAAATTAGCCGTTTGCACAAAACTATACATTCTTACATATTTCTAGCAAACTGTTGCATAAAACAGGGATTCTTGTTCACATGTATTGTAATACACATTTCCGTCAAAGTTATCTCCTCTGGCCAGTCCCTACTCTGCTGTGCAAAATGGCAAATACTTCCTAATAGCTTAATCTAATGAACATATAGTGCAAATATGGGGCAGATAGATACAGGTGTGAGAGAGTTACAGATTCAGGACAGGTCACTGACCTGGACTGTGTGTATATATACACCGATCAGCCATAATTTTACAACCACCTACTTAATATTGAGTAGGTGCCGTTTTGCCACAAAAACATTACTGACCTGTCATGACATGGACACCACTAGACCTCTGAAGGTTTGCTGTGGTATCTGGCACCAAGCCATCAGTATCAGATCCTTTAAGTCCTGTAAGTTGTGAGGAGGAGCCTCCATGAATCAGACTTGTTTTTCCAACACAAGTCCAGCTGATGGCTGTCAGCGTTTTGTAGAGTAGAGTATGGACTGGCCAGAGAAAGAGTCATCGGGAATTTCTGAATTGGTAAAACACTAAGCATTCCAGAGGATTTTGGGGATAGCTGGAATAAAGGTGAAATGTTGAATTTTGCTTGGTTTTCCTGGCTATATTAAAGAAACTGCACATTGGCTACAAGGTCAGCTTCAGAAATGGAGATTTTGTTTAGAAACAAGTACTTTTATTTTCTTCCTTATATTTTTTTTTTTTCCCCTGCAGGTAGTACATCCCTTTTATGCTTACTGGCAGAGCTTCTGCACTGTAAAGAACTTTGCCTGGAAAGAGGAGTATGACACCCGGCAGGCTTCCAATCGCTGGGAGAAACGGGCCATGGAAAAGGAAAACAAGAAAACCCGGGACAAGGCCCGCAAAGAGAGGAATGAGCTGGTCCGTGAGCTGGTGGCCTTTGTCAGAAAAAGGGACAAGAGAGTCCAGGCCCATCGGAAGCTGGTGGAAGAGCAGAATGCAGAGAAAGCCAAAAAGGTGGAGGAACTGCGAAGACAGCAGAAGTTACAGAATGCCAAGTAAGTGGAATTGAAAAAGGATGGAATCACCTCATTGTGGCGGGGGGGGTCTCCTGTTCTTCCCAGTTAACTTCCATATCCCTGATTTCACTGGAAATTCGTGGGCACTCAATTTACATTTATGCTTGAGTGAGCATGCTTGTACAATGTCCGTCAGCGTTCTTACAATCGCAGAGCTGTGCAGACGGTGCCATCAAACCAATACTACTACTACTCAGATCTGACTTTTAGGTGCCTGTTCACTTTCTGAATAGATCACTGAAGACTCAGCACAAGAGCACATAGTAAACAATTGTTCTCAATATGCACTGTTCACACCATAAACGTGCGATGGTGTGCACTGAATAGAATTGCAGTGCAACTCAAAACACTGCAGTGTGTTGCAACTTACTACACTGCATAGAGTTGAATCCCATTTCGAGATATTAAAAACAGCATGATGCATTGTACCAATGTATCACACTGCCCCTACACAATGCTTTCCACGAGCCTTTAGTGTTATATTTTATGCAAATAAATGCTTTTCACTACTCTATGGCACAAATTTCAAACAGGGAAACAGAATCTTCCTTCAAAGGGATGACTGATGTCCTCAGAATAATAGAGGCTATCACTGCCGAACTCTCCTTTTGGGAATGCTATTTCCCTGGCTGTTCCGCAAATCCTTTAAATTCAATGCTGTCTGAGTTGCCGGCATAGAACAATTATAAGGAGTGCTAAAAAAAGGTCCAACATAGACAGGCAGCTTGTATTTTCAGGAGGCTACCAATGGCAGGCTCTGTACTGCTCTTATGATAGAATCACAACAGGGCCAACTTTGGCTTTCAGGTTCACCACTTTCCTGCATTTATTTATAATCACGTTTATGTGGTATGCTTGTACTTAGGAGGAGACTGATTGGTTTTTAGGTTGTTCTCGAACTACATAAATTCAGTCTACTACCAAATTAAATTTCCAAAATGGGTATGATAATTTGGAATCGACGCAAAGTCAAAAGCTTATTTGGAATCATGTTTGCAGTCCCTGCAGTTATTTGGATTGACCCTGACTTCCCCATCCTCTCACAAAACATCCTGTGTTGTGTTTTTTTTTTTTTACAGAGTTTCGTAGGGCATTAAGTTTTGATTTTCATTTCCCACAGGCGGGCAGAACAGTACAAGGAGCAGAGCTGGATGGCCATGTCCGAGCTGGAGAAAGAGCTGCAGCAGATGGAAGCTCAGTATAAGCAGGAGTTTGGAGATGGGATGGAGGATTATGAAGAGGAAGTAGACGAACAGCAGAATGGTTAGCGAGTAGTAAACTGTAATAAAAGGGAGGGGAGATTTCACTCACAGTAGAGACTTCTTGTCACCTGGATTGTTTCGGTTTAGGTCAAAAAAAGTAATGTCATAGGCAGCTCTATTTATATCCACAAATCGAAAGATCAGCACCCGGGTGTGCAATGCACATAAAATCTTCTTTATTTCATACTCGTAGGGATACCAAAGGATCCAACACACAAACTAACGCTGATGTGTTTCCACCCTTACGGGTCTTAGTAATACAACTAAGGGCGTAAAGGCATCAGCATTATTTTGTTTATTGGATCCTTTTGTATCCCTATGAGTGTGAAATAAAGATTTTATGTGCATTGCACACCTGGGTGCTTACCTTTTGATTTGTGGATGTTGGATTGACTGTGGCTGGCTGTGGTTTTGGCACAGGCGGTGTTTGCGACATTCTGCGTGAAATATAGAGCTTGCAACACTATGCCTAGGTTAACACTGGGAACCACATGTGAATCACTAATGTGTTTAAAGATTAGTGGTGCGCTATTCAAATATATAAGTGTTATATATCAAAAAATACATAAAAAGTGCCTCCTTAAAACATTAAATACAAAGTAAATAATATAAGTATTAATCAAATGTGAATCACACTACATTCCTGTGCAAATAACATGCAATTCTGTGCAGTGTGATTTGAGCCCATTCATTGTTGATGGCCCACACCGCATCAGTGTGAACCAAGGCTATATCTTCATGTTATGAGCTTTATTTATATGCTGAAATATTTCCCTGATAAGTATAAAGAATTTATCTTATTACTTTTTGGTCCCAAGTAGTGTACAAAGGACAAGGGGACATCTGTTGTATGAGCAGAAATATTTTACCATCATTTTAGGAAAGGCTTCATTACAATAAGAGTAGTAAAGCTGTGCAGTGTTTCTTTTTCTGTTTTGCATGTGTCAGATTTGGCTTCACAAGTTAGTATATCTCTAGACAAAACCCTTTTCTATGAATTGTGGATACAGTAAAGAAGGGTTGGACCCCCTAATCATGTTTTTATTGCGTTCTCTGTCCTTATTGGGGATATTCAAAATAATCGTAATTAGGAATCTACCGATTATCTGCAACACCGATCTATCGGGGGCCGATATGCACTTTCCCCAATATATCGGAATCAGCCCCTGAGGTTACCGATATTGCTGACATTTCGGAAAAGTGCTTGTACCGGAGTAATGCCTGCAGCTAGTGGCATCACCCCAGTACTGGCGTCCATAGCCGACGGTCGGCTGTCTTGTAATGACAACCGATGCGGCTGAGAAGCCGCTCAGCTGTCATTACAAGGTATCGGCAATAAAAAAAAGGATATCGGCCGATCACTAATCGTAATGGTGATCATTGTCACAGAGCGTGAAGCAAAATCCAAAATGTTAGCTTTGTCCCTCGAACAAGAAGTAACGAGGCTACCTGTTCCACTACAGTTGTCTGAGAGGGGAATGTCCCGCATTTTGGGAGGTTTCCTCTAACTTCTTGTTGTGCCTTTCAGGCAGGAAGTAAAGGTAAATTCTGCCAATGGTAAACAGACAGCAAAAAAATTAACTGGCAGAGGTTTTAACTGTTCCGTACTCTACCTAAACCCGTGTGGCTGTATATATGCTTTTAAAGTAGATAGAGGCTGCACACCAGATGTCCACTGCACATGCGCAACTTTATTCTAGCATCCTCCCCATCCGCCTGGTTCTCTCCTTTCCCTTTATTTTTAATTAGGGATCCAAGCAGTCCGATATAGGCTGAGGAATTCCTCTTATTACATTGCATATTTATTGTAGAATCCCATTGTATTGTGTATGGTCAGCCCTACTTGAATTAGATTCATACATATGAAATGCATCTCAGTGTCACAAGAATTGTGTTCTCTGAATCATTAGGCAAAGCCAGCGATGGAGATGAAGAGGAGGAATTCTACAATGACCTCTACTGCCCCGCTTGTGACAAGAACCTGAAGACTGATAAAGCGTGAGTCTAACCATTATCCACAGCATGCATCCTGAATCCCTCAAAATTCAATCGGCCTCATTTATGAAACAAGTAAGGTAGTGACCTCATCCGCCCACCACTCCACCTCCACAAATCAAAGAAAGACTTGTTTTTATTGCAAAAAATCAAGACTTCTCCTGAATGGCGGAGGGACACTAAGACCAGCTCTTATTATATCCAGCATTAAAGGGAAGTGTTTTGCATTGCTGTCAGAATACAGCTCTGCATACTGTATACTTAGCACAAGCTACTACAGTATATTGCATCCCAAACGCCAACCAGTCTGTTCTGGCATGCAGATAATTAATTTGTTCCAACCTGAATGACGTATGCATATATGCGTCCTCGGGAAGTGGTGTTGATATCTTGAGGATTGCCTATTACACTGCCACGCGCCGTTGTTTCTGGGCTCTCATGTTCCACTGGGGGGCCTGGGGCCATTACCGGCGATCACACCAGCTGATCATAGAGATGATGGAGGAACTTGCGTTCCCCCATCATCTCTAAGGTGTATGAAATCAGAAGTGACGAGGATTTCATCATTTCCGATTGCTGTCTTTTTGTTTATTGGCTAGTAAAGCAGCTGATCAAACCTCAGCCAATCTTTCCCAATTGCAGTATTTTACCCCTGTCACCAGTTTATCTTTTTCTATTAGCTGCCTTCTGTAGTGTGATCTGTGTTCCCACCCTACCTATGTATGCTGTGGTCTGTATATCCGATCCTCTTATATGTGAGCTGTACAGCTTCTAGCTTGATTATCCTGTTGTAATTCAGAATGAAGAATCACGAGAAGTCCAAAAAGCATCGGGAGATGGTGGCTCTTCTGCGGCAGCAGCTGCAGGCTGAAGAGGAGGAGTACAGTGCTTCTGTAGGGGAAGACAGCAATGTCCTGAATGGAGAAGGGTCAGTGCTGTCTGAAGACGAGGAACCCGAAGAGACTCCAAAACCAAAGTAAGCCATGATGTAAAATAAGTAATTCATTTGTGCTAATTACTAAAGGAACAAACTGCAACTGCCCCAACCTATAACTGGTCTTAACAGCAAAGAGCACATGGAAGGGCAACGCATGTCAAACAAAAACAAAGAAAAATTCCCAGCTTAACTTGCCAGCCTGCTACCAATTGAATTAACCTGTCTAACAGTTCAAGTTAAAAATAGGGCTTTAGTTAGGACTGCAGATAATACTGGGATGCCTTGTTGTGGCCTCTGGATCTTACGCATATATTTGCAAATGTGCAAACTTAAATCCCTGTTTTGAACTTCAACTGTTAGAACAGTTTGGTTTGTTGCAGGCTGGCTGGTAAGTTGAGCTGGGGATTTTTCTATGTTTTTGTTTGACTTTTACTTAAGGAAACCTGCACGAAGTGCATACATAGGCTGCCATTTAATTATGTTACGTTGATCCAAAAACATTACTACTTTCTTTGTCTCCAGCAAGTAAGCAACATGCTTGTTCTAACTCTGGGACTCCTAAAGTATTGTGGACAGAAAAGCCAGGTAGCTAGCTTTTTTTAGGCAGCCAGCAATGGTAGCACAGTACAAAGAGACTTAAAGCACAATTTCAAGCTAGCCAGAAAAATTAAACTGCTTAGCTACCCAGCTTACCCAAGCTACCCAGGTTAAAAACAAAAGTTTTAATTGACTATGTACATATTGAAGCCATATTAGCGCAGCAAGGCATCTTTTATAGAGTGCTTTCCCTAATTCAAAACTATCGGAGTTCCCAACTATTGGGCACATTTAGAAATGTATAAACCTGAGAGCAGGCTCGCCTGGAGGCAGCCCAATCTTGCATAAAGATACAAAAACACACCAGACCTGGACATCAGGATCCTGGCCTCAGGTGATAACGCTGCTCCACTGCACTGTATCTGTGGAGGTGCAGCTTTGTCAGAAAGTTAAATGACAGCATCACTTCAACAACAGTAGAATACATATTTGAAATACATGTTTTGTGGTTTACTCTCATTGCTTCTTGCCTCGGCAACATTGCCTCTGTTTGGTGAGAAATAAGTCACTATCCAATGAGGAGACTGGAAGTGGAACGATCCACTACAAACCACAAAGCTGAACTAAGAAGATGAGTTGATGAAAGAGATGCTGTCTGGACAGACATGGGCCACTGTTGTGACTACCAGGAAAAGCACCCTAAAGAAAATATCTGATACTGCCGGATATGACGGACCATGTGACTTGCTCCCTTTACCCTTACTCTGTGACGGCATTTGGCCCAGCATTGTCACTGGCAGAGGTCTGGCAAGCTCTTGCACAGGTCTTCCGTTCTTTGTATCTGTTGGTTGGATGGAGTTTGTAATGTTGGAAAGGCCGCTTGCTCTTCATTGCTTGGTCACCAAACACAGATTCACTTTAAAGGAAAGCTGTCCATGTAATAAGAGAAGTGTGTAGGCTGCCATTGATGACCCTTTGAAAACTCCTGTTGCTTGGTGCTCATGCCAATCTATCATCAGTAGTAGTAGCTTCTGAGCCAGTGATGATAATGGTTGATTGTGTAATAAGTGCAGAGTTTCCACACATAAAACTTGTTTTAGAAATAGGTCTGCAATGGCAGCCCACGTATTCTTCTGACCATAGTTTTTCTTCAGACAGTAGTGATTTGCAATTGAGATGTTTTGTATTCTTTCCTCAGAGCAAACAAAAAGCAAAAAAAGAAAAAACAGAAAGGCTGTAAGGTGAGTGTTTAAGTGCTACATGTAATTTTCCATCAAGTGTAATATAATTGATGTGATTAAATAAAATGAATAGAGCAGCAGACAATGTGGAAAAACGATCTGATCTTAAAGATCTCTGGTCAAGAGTTTTGTCTAGAAGAGGTATGAGTCAGATATTCATATTACCCACTACCTAAAGCAAACCATGCACTAAATCAGAAGGTCCACTTATTCAGTTGTCATCCAGATCCCCCCTCCCCCTCCCTTGTCTAAGCTGTCCCTCCTAAAATAACACAAAAAAAATGCAGAGAAAAGATAAAATAAATAAACTTGCCTTAAACCTAGTTCATGTAGCAAGATCTTAGGAGTGATGAATATCCCAAATCTCGCGAGAAGAGCCTTCTGAATTGTGCTGGAGTGATTCTAAAGGCTGAAGGTTTTTTGCCTTCATGCATTCTATACATGAAGGTAAAAAAGCTTCAGCATGCAGCTTCTTCCCCCCCTAATATTACCTGAGCCCGATTTGGATCCAGCGATGTGCACGAGACCAGCGCTGCTCTCCCTCCTCATTAGTGCAGACACAGCAGTGGGCACCATTTCATTCTTCTGCTATCAACTACAGCCAGAGCGGGGTGCTCGGAAACGAGCACACACGAGTGCTTCCATAGCAGAGGGCTTGCTATGGGGGGCACTCTGCAGGATGGAGAAGCCTACAGCGCTTGCTGGGGACCAAGGGAGAGGAGGATTGGGGCTGTTCTAAGCACAGAGCAGGTAAGTGTAACATGTTGCTTCTAAAAAAAAAAAAAAAAAAAATATTTTCTTACTTGAAATGTCTTCTCATGAGATTTGGGACCCTTTTCATTCCAGGCTCTTGATGAAAGGCCTGTGACCTCATCCTCACTTCTTAGTTCCCATATCTTTGCTTCTAGACCATTCTACTTATATTATGTAACAGGCAATAGAATTGTATTTTTTGGCTTGGAGCTGCTGCTCTGACCACTGAAATGGGCCTATTGCTACATTGATGAGGCTGGCCAAATACATTTTGGACATCTCACAGTATGATTACCCAAACTGTGTGAGAGATCATGTGTACATACTGTGAATGGTCCCACAGTTTTCTGAGGCCTGTAATGTGTCCTAAAAGGCTGTAGGGAAAGAGAGAGGGGGGGGGGTGGCTGAACTTCTGGAAGCGGGAGCGGAAACCTGTCAAAACTAGGTACCTGACCACCCCCCCCCCCCTCCCCAAAAAAAATGTGTATCGAGGGAGGGAGGAGGCGAAAAAGTGGATTTTCCCCTTTTGGGCAAAGTTTCTCTTTAACTTTCACATTACCAAGATTTACACATTCTCCCCTTGGATTTAAATAGAAAAATGTGTAAAACCTTAGTAAAAGTTGTGTGACTCTTTTTTGCTTCTTTTGGTTGAAATAATTGATGAATGTTTTAATCAAAGATTCCCCTAACATTCACCAAGGATTCACATATTTTTATAATTGAATTCAGTTGGATAAATGTGTAAACCCTAAATGAAAGTTGTGTAAATCTTTTATTTATAAATGGGACCCATGTAGGTGTGCATGCACGAAACATGATCAAATATATTCCAGGCCTAGGTCTGCTTTGGTATGATGTGTGACTCAAGGGTGAGTTAAGTATTTGAGCTTCATATGGAGGATTGGTTTTCTAAAAGAAAAAGAAAAATGAAACGCCTGCACATATTTTTAAATTTCATTAAAAATGCGAAAGCTCCAAATTTATTGGGAAATATCTCAGGCATGCTTTTAATTCAGAAACATAATTTTTATGTTTATAAACAGGACAAGTTACAGAATGAAGTTAGTGCCTCTTATATATAGGAACACTTGTGATTTTAAAATAATCACTCAAGCAAACTGGGGAAAAAAACTTTTTTTCCTCTTAAATAATTAATGAAGACAATACCACAAAAGTCTCTTGTTGGTCCAAATCATAAAAAAAAAAAATGTATTCCAATAAGTCCATGTTGGAAATCTAAAAATGGCACCTAGAGCTTAACTATTTCAAATGGTGACTGGTTTACTTAAACCTTTAGAAATACCATTTTATTATCACATACACATTCCTATCTATCATACTAACAACCTGCTCTGTAAATTATTTTCTTCAGTCTCCATGCTATGTTGCAGGAGGCTTTCTAGCCAGCCTCCCATCCAGCTCAGCGTGCCTTGGGCAGCGAAGGCCAGGGACATCGCATTTGGGCAAGCTAGCCCCCGCCTGAAGTTTCACCCCTACTGAGGGGTATGCAACTATCCCCCCTACTGCAGTAACGCTTCAGGTACAATGTATCTGTGGGACTAGCTCCTGCTGGCCACAGCAATCTTTCTGGGCGGTGTGCAGTAGTGTAGGGGGGCGCCTTGACATGCAGCACCCCTGCATTTCACACCCCAGAGTCCTTTCCCTCTACAGCGCCTGCCTAGGTCGGCCACGAACATCCCCTGCAGTCATCCTCCTGAAGGAGCAAGATGGCAGCAAAGTGACGCACTTCTGGTCCGCAGCCATTTTGGGAATGACGGAAGTCGGATGGCAGAACTGACTTTTTTCTGGGACTGACCATGTTGGATGCTTTGCCATCCTGACCTGCAGATCCTGCTAGTCAGGAGAGCTCAAGGGTAAGCCAGAGCACTATGGAGTTCCCTTTGTCTTTGCCTCACCACAAATAATTTTGCATGGTGGTGTACGGCAACTGCCTACCTCACAGGGTCCTTTCTTTGTTCACTTACAGGCAAAGACCCCAGAAGAGAAAAAGGCAAAGACCAGTAGCAAGGCATGAGCCTCTTGCGGTCACAGGTTTCCTCCAGAATAGAAAAAAACCACTATGCCAAAAATGCATCAACAAAATGGTGGCTAAAGAGTCGCAGGGATTCCTTCAAAACATGCTTGGCTTCTTTAAAAAGGAAATTTAAAAGCACAATTGGTCCTCTTCATACAGCCATAGAAAAACTGGAGGTTCCAGCGAGCTCCAACCAGGCCAGTACCCCATCCACCAGCAAGACACCCACCCCCACTTACAGCGGGGATGAGGAGGATCAAGTGGAGGAGCGATCGATCTGATTCAGATGTCTCTGATTCAGAATCCAAGAATGGCCTGTGCTCGGACTCAGATGATGAAGATCCAGTGTCAGAGGGTACACTTTTTCCCTCAGAGGACACGGATAGTTTGTGTGATAGCTGCTAACTAATCATGCAGCACTATTTTATTTTTAATGCAGATATGACAGCATGTTCCCCAGCTGGCTGTCAAACTGCCTGATGTCCTCCACAGCTCTGTTCTCCCCCCACAGGTCCCACTATCTCATTCCCACCCCCCCCCCTTTTATATATCTCAAACTGCTCCCGGTCACTAACCCCAGATCACCCAAACTCCACATCAGAGGGACATGGCTCCCTGCCCATTCCTCTTCCACCTCCCTATTCAAACCACCTCCATTCAGTCTCCCACCCCATACAAACCTGAACAATCTGAGGTCTCACCCATTCATAACTCTGGACCCCTCCATCCTTCAGCTCCTATAATCCCCTCCCCAAACTCCTCCTCAAATTAATATTCCTGGACTCTTCCAGCCTTCCATTCCTATCCTCAGTTTCTTCCAGCCTTTCTTTCTTATTCATGGATTCCTCCATCTTTCAATTCTTATCCTTTGACCCCTCCATCCTTCAGTTCTATCCCCAGACTCTTCCATCCTTTAGTTCCTACATCCAGACTCCTCCATCATTCCTTCCCTATTCATGGATTCCTCCTTTCCTATCACCAGACTCTTCTAGCCTTCCTTTCATATTTATGGATTCCTCCTTTCCTATCCTCAGACTCTTCATTCCTTCCTTCCTTTCCTATTCATTGATTCCTCCTTCCCTATCCCCAGACTCCTCCATCCTTCTTTTGATTCTTCCATCCTTCAGTTCTTCTGCTTGAATTTGTTAATTAAAGCCATGGGCAGTAATTGTGATGCATTGCGGAATCAAATCATTGACAGGGTAATTGTAATCAAATTGTGAGACCACTGAAGATGCGCACCTCTAGTTAAAATATGCCTTTTTTTTTGCTAGAAAATTACTTGGAACCCCAAAATATTATATCGTTTTTTTTTTTCATATAAATGATGTTGCATCGAGTAAATCGATACCAAACAATTGTGCCTTTCCAGGTAGGAATTTAGGCCCTAGAATTATTGCTTTCATGCTGACGTTTGCAGTGATACCTCATGGGTGGTACAGTCCCTGTTTATATACGCGTGCCGAGACCTACGTGCGCGTTTGCTTTTGCGTGTATGTGTGACGAGATAGGGTGCTTTTACATTTTTTCATTTTTATTATATTTTTTAAAAACTTTAACACTTTTTTTTACATTTTGTTTCCCTTTCATCTTATGTTTATTGCTATCACAAGGTGTCAAATAAAGCCAACAGCTTTGGGCTTAATAGACCCCTGATGTCTCCCATGCCCTTGGGATTGAGATTGTGCTTGGTTAAATGCTTCGCAGGCTGTAACATCCATGGAATGACAGCATCAAAACCAAAAGTGATGAAATTGTTGCTTTCGGGATCTTTCCTCACAGAGCAGACGGGGAAATGGATCCCCCATCTCCACCTGTGGGCAGTTGTTCCGACCGCTTGCAACATTCCTGGGCTCGCTGGAGAAAGGCGGGGGTGGGAGAGGACCTTCAGAGCGCTGTAAAAGTGAGACCATGAATATATATATAATACACACATACCGATCAGCCATAACATTATGACCACTTACAGGTAAACGGAATATCTCGTTACAATGGCATCTGAAAATTGGTGGGATATATTAGGCAGCAAGTGAACTTGTTGGCCATGAAGTTGATGTGGTGAAAGCAGAAAGAAAATGTGGGTTGCAGTTTGTTGTGTATGGGGCTGTGAAGCCCATGGTGACCCATGTCCAGGGCCAAAAGCTTCTACAATGGTCACATGAACATCAAAACTGGACTATGAAGCATTGGAAGAAGGTGGCCTGATCTGATGAATCACCGTTTCATTTAGATCATGTGGATGACTGGGTGTGTGTGCGCATCGCTTATCTAGGGAAGAGGTGGCACCAGGATGCGGTATAAAAAGGCAAGTCTGCAGAGGCTGTGTGATGCTTTGGGCAATGTTCTGCTGGGAAACCTTGGGTCCTGCCATTCATGTGGATGTTACTTTGGCGACCATGCCTCAATGGGTCAGGGCTGTTTTAGCAAAAGGGGCACCATACTCCATATTAGGTGGGTGGTCATAATGTTATGGCTGATATATGTGTATGTATGTATGTATGTATGTATGTATATAATGTGTGTGTGTGTGTGTGTGTGTCAGATGGGAATTCGTTAAAAATACTTCTGAAAGCATATGTTATGTCTGTTCAATGACTGCAAAAAACTGTTTACTCAGCCCTGCCCAGTTCATGTGTGAACTATAGAACACCTCCCCTCTATGGAGATGGAGAGAGGTTTACAGCCCCCACGTTAGTTCCCTAGATACAGTGCAGAGTATGGTCACCCTGTGGACCATACTCTGCAGACAGGAAGTGTGCTCCTGGCAGGATCACCAATCAAGAATAAAGAGAAGAAAGCCATCACATTTAAGGACCAGTAAGCTGTAAAAGATTGCATTACTGTTTCTGGGTTTAAATACACTTTAGGTAAAAGTAAAGTAACCGTTTTCCTGTCTGACCAAAGAAAAGTTATTGTCTGTAAGATGGAAAGATTGGATATTCGTACCCTTGTGTTGAACTATCGGCTCTCAATTGATTTTATTTTTCTTTTTTGGTCATAGATGCCAGAGGATGACATACTGATAGAAAAAGATGTGGAGAGCAGTGCAAAAAATGAAACCATACAACCTAAAGAGGATGACACTGTCCTGGACAACGTAGAGCCTCAAGACAATCTCACCCAAGATACAGAAACTGTGAAGGCTCCTGAAGCGATGAGCGAAGACAAACCGTAAGTTTCCCCAATGGTTTATCTCTGAGTAATCCTACAATCGGACATGGAATGAACTTAGGTCTGTTTTCTGTGTTACAGAGCACCAAAGCTCAAGGGGAAGAAGGCGAAGGAAGTGAAGAAAGCTGCCAAAATGGTAGCTGTACAGGAAGATGACGTACAGGTAATTATTTGAAGTAGTTACTACAGAAAAAGCTAGAAAATAAGTTCATATGACCAAGGGTGTAGTTGCCATCATTCCAGTTAATGTCTATAAATTGAAATCCTATATTTGGTGGAACTGTGGGGGGCAAATTACTTATACCACTAAAGCATTCGAAAAAATATTACTTTAAAGTCCATATTTTATTTGAACCACATTTTATAAAAACCCCAGGGGTATAGACTATAAAAATACTTTTAGCATACACAAACCGAATTACAGTAGAAAAAAATACACAGTTTGTAGCATGTATTGGTACATGTATAGCAATGGGCACATTGTGGTAATTCCA
This sequence comes from Pelophylax lessonae, assembly GCF_965119305.1. Taxonomy (NCBI): domain Eukaryota; kingdom Metazoa; phylum Chordata; class Amphibia; order Anura; family Ranidae; genus Pelophylax; species Pelophylax lessonae. The sequence goes on from NC_138768.1 coordinate 74,269,877, forward strand.
GCTACTTGTTGACATTTATCATAGTTGCATAATAGATGCTAAAGAGAGCTGGAAAAATTCCAACGCGTTTCAAACATTCAACTTTTCCTTTGTAAGGAATTATTTACCACTCTGTATACATAAATGGCCATTACTTACTATGTATTCATTAACTGGTATAATAATTCACATTGCTGTATCTCAAACCACTTTAGATATATAATTTGGCCAAAATTCTGGCCCACAGACGCACCTGGGAAGGCTGCATCAGTATTCTTTCCAATACACGAGGACTATCTGAGTACTTTCCAACCACCGGGTTATTAAGTATTTAAGTATTTCTTAAAAGTGTGGAATCTAGAGCCCTTCTGAATGGGAGTACTAGAATTAGATAAAATAGGGCACAATATCTATAAATATACCATAACATGGGGGAGAAAAGTCCCCATCGTAATTCCCATATAGGTGGCCCCCATACTTACATACACAAGTGCAGCTGATATAAATGGTAATCCAGGTGGGGAAGAGTTTCCCAGTTGTGTTCTCTAAACGGCAAATCGCTTTCTTGGGCAGCAAAAATCCTCCCTCTCTGTCCTGACAAGGGAGAGAAGGATGGCGTCTCCTCGATGTCCCCGGCGTCTTTCTCCTATATCACGCATGCGCCCGCAAGGCATGGTTACGTCACAGCCGGTCTCCGGGTACTCTCCAGGCTGATCACACATGTGCAGGATAGCGCACTGCGTGGTCACATTGGTACCTGCACTGGGGCCACCTCCCGAGGACCAGACTACAACAAAGTGGAGGGACTGCCGCCGACACAGGAAATGGTTCATATTCCGATCGTCAAACCGCATAGACAGGAAGGGACAAATTGTTAGTCTTCCTCTAGTTGCCATATAAAGGCCCCAGTAACGAGACTGGGGGCCTTCCTTTGCCGGGTGTTACTATAATAGTAGGGAGTATAGATGCTCTGCCCAAGCTGTTTGTGGCGTTAACCTTGCACCGATCAATGAAGAACAATGTTATAATACAGTTTTACAATACAATACACCTAAGGAACAAGCGCAAAAATACAAATGTGCAGCAAAGTAAACAAAAAACAAATAAAGAAAAGACATACAAAAATTGATCTGCAAGCCAGCAGGTAATGTATTTCTATTTATACTCCTAGGGGACAGGTCCCACTTAGGAAGAATTGCAGAAGAAATCCCCATGTCTACATTTACCAATTAGCAAAACCTTAGACTGTGGAGAGGGAATCCCATTTATTATTCACTACATCAACTATCCCATTTTAAATTTCTTAATCTTTTTAATCTGTCTTCCCAGAGGAGAAATCCTCTAGGAAGGGCCTGAAGCTTTCAGCTTTAGTCGTGGGGGGGGATCAGGCACCTGATCCAGCACATCTGGCACTGGAGCAGGGTCTTGTTCCAGTCCCCATCCCTCAATGGAATGTGAAGTCTGTCTAGTGCCAAAAAAGTGACACCAGGCATCTAGTATTTATGTGTCTTGACATAGCCAAGACACATAAATATCAGAGTGGTAAAAAAATAACCCTGACAAAAAAAAAGTTTAAATGTTTGAAATGCGTTCAAATTTTTCTGGCTCTCATTAGCATCTTATGTGCTTGGATGTGCAACTATGATGAAGGTCAACAACAAGTAGCTGGAATTACCACAATGTGCCAATTGCTATACATGTAACAATACATGCTACAAACTGTGATTCTGTTTGTGTATGCTAAAAGTATTTTTATGGTCTATAACCCAGCCTGGGTTTTTTTTTTTTTTTTTTTAAATGTGGTTCAAATAAAATACAGATTTTAAAGTAATATTTTTTCTAATGCTTTAGTGGTATAATTAAGCTGCCCTTCACAATCCCACCAGATAGAGGAATTCAATTTGATAAAAGAAAAACCTGGCATTCAGCAGTATAATCCATGCTGTGCATTCAGTTTTGCAGAATAAAGTGTAAAAGTCATTACTGATGTATATTTCTAGTATATACTTTCCGGCAAGGAGCTGGCAAAGAGCTCTGAAGGTCCTCCGGACCTTCAGAGCGCATTCACAGCTGGTGTCAGCGGCTGCATGCAGGGCGAATATTTCCTAAACCGTGCAGTTTATAGGAGATATTCATTTTACCTACAGGTAAGCCTTATTATAGGCTTACCTGTAGGTTAAAAGTTTAATGGCGGAGTATACTACCGCTTTAAAAGTAAGTGCCTATACCAGTGGTGCCCAGCCAGTGGCCCACGGAGCCCTCTGATGTGGCCTGTGATCTCCTGCTCTAGGATGGCTGGTTGGCCCAGATCGCGGGGTGCCGACACTCCATCCTAAAGCATCAGTGTTGTGAATGAAGCCGGCGGTAGAGGGAGCAAGCGGCTGTGGAGCAGAGCTGCATAAGCCGATGCTTCCTGTATAACGCCTGCTCCTGTCATAGGCGGAGTGATACCAAGTACACTCTGCCTGGGACAACAACAGCCAGCGATACCCGGATGGAAGACTGTTACATAGTTACATACTTGGGTTGAAAAAAAGACACCAGTCCATCCAGTTCAACATGTGTGTGTGTTGTCAATTAAAGGTAAGTTTATTACTAAAAAGTGTATGGGCATATCTGTTCTGCAGTGGTTACTGAGCTGCTTTCAAACTTATCTGCAGGTGCAGTGCAGTGCAGTGCACCTGCGGGTTACCTGCGCTGAGCCATAGACTTCTGTTATTACCTGTGGACTTGGTGCGCTTTTAGGAAGTTCACTAAACCTGCAGGATATAATAGAAGTCTATGGCAAAGTGCAGCTAACTCACAGGTGCACTGCACCCGTGGTGGGGGTAAACCGCAGCACATCAGTGCCCTTAGGCCCCTTTCCCACAATCGGTCTGACCCAATCAGACCCTCCATTCACCTCTATGGAGCGGAAGATGTAAATGGACTTGTGTCCATTTACACCAACCTACCTTCAATCCAATCCACTAAAAAACCAGAAGGGGATTCGTCCCCTTTTTTTCTGGGTGGATCGGAGCGGAAGGCCCATAGAGTAGTGTGGGCTGTGTCCATGTCCTCTCTTCATATGCAGAGTGGACACAGACCTGTTGCCCACCCTGCTCATTGTGGCCTGCAGCCAGTTACCAAGTCGCTTAAGTGGCCCTCGCTCCTCAAAAGATTGGGCACTCCTGGCCTATAGTTTCATATCCAGTAATACACTGTCTCGCCCTGCTCTGCACATCCTCAGTCGCTCTCTATTTTTGACATTGTGCCAAAATCAAAGCCACTAGAGGCCAATCTGCTGACAGCCTTAGATTTACTGCTGCTCGGGGGCTCCTGGCTTCAGCAAAATGGCAGCCTCGGCTAAAAGAAATAGGAACAATGCTGGAGGCAATTTACAGCACACATTAATTTTGGTCACATAATTATTAATGTGAAATGTAGGTGTCTTGCTAAGGAAAATTATTTTTTATCAAGTTGTTAAAGGTATAGTTCAAGTTTAAACATATAAGTAAGCTCTTTCTTTAGTCCCTTCCCTACTCCGAGTGCTTACTAGTATGGCCTTATTGCTTTCGCTGTAGCAAGAAGACCATACTAGAAGAACATCGTTGAACCAATCAAGTGAGCTGGAATTGACATTTCTAGGGGAAGCCTGTATAAAATGTCACAATAAATGAAGAAAAGGTGAACTTTGCTGGTCTAGTAGTCTGGGGATTTGAAAACCATGCTCCTCTTCCCCTTTTTTCCTTTAGGGCTTTTGTAACGGATCAGAGCTATTCCAGTTGGTCAAAGTGGTCATGGAGTCATTCTGATTCGTCCAGGAAGCCCTAAGGAATGAAGGGGAAGAAGATCAGGGTTTGCAAATCCCCAGACTGCTACACCGGCTCTGTGGGCAGTGCCAGCTAATTGCCCACAGAGGTAAGTGCAATGTGGGGGTGGTAGGGTGTTCACTGTTTAATTTTTTTGTGCAAAAGTGAACTTGTGCTTCATGTGTTTCACCCTAAAAACTAGTGTAACATGTTCCCAAAGGTGAAATTTAGCTGTGCACAGCTCCACCACTGAGTAGCACCTTTAAAGGGGAAGACTGCGAGTCCCATCCCCAATAGTTATATCCCTCTTGTGCAACCCGAATATAAAAACAAAACTCTTCCAAACAAAAATCACTGTGTTAATTTTTTGCTGACACTACATAAAGCAGTAAATGGGTCTTTCCACCAAACATTCCCTGCCAGTGAATCAATCACTGTCCTTTTAAACACATGTACCAGGGAGATGCACCTTTAGTGAATGTTTGGGACATATTTTTAAATTAAATAATCTGGCATTCAGTAAAGTATTTTTATGTGATAATAAACAATGAAAACATGAAGTGTCTTAAAGTGGTTGTAAACCCACTTTGATGACTTTTACCTATAGGTAAGCCTATATTAAGGCTTACCTATAGGTGCTGTAGATATCTCCTAAACTTGCACCGTTTAGGAGATATCTACATTGCATGCAGCCGATGATGTCATTGGCACATGCGCTCTGAAGAAACGGTCGCCCGTGCTGTTTCTTCAGAGCCCTGTGCCGTGACTGGCGGCTCCCGCACGCATGCGCAGGATTGACGTCACATGGCTCTGGCCAGTAATACAGCGGAGTCCGCAAACCCAGAAGGAAGACAGGTGAAGATGGATGCGGCCAGCAGGGACAACGCGTTGCAGGTAAGTGTCATATAATGTGCTAGTATGCGATGCATTTACTTTGCAGGGAGAAAAAGAAGTCAAGAGTTTACTTCCTCTTTAATGGAAGCGTCTGCATTGCATCAGAAATGCCAGCTGCACATTCATGTAAATGCAGTTATGTAAGTTGTCTTTTTATTTCGGCATAATGGCAGATTTTTGGAGGTGCTTTTTCTGTCCAGCTGACTGCATAAAGCTGCTTTCAAACTATTTGTTTCTTGCAAATCAATACATATATTGATAAGAGCTTTTTAATTCACAGCACCAATACGATCAGACACAATAGAATTATGTACACTTTAGCCACTTTGAATCTGCACTTGTTTTATATATCTGGTAACTGGCTGCTTTTTTTTTTTCATTTTCATTTTAGTCTTCTGCCCCTAATCGATGCAACACCTGCACTTCTGAGTTTTCAACGCGGAATAAACTGTTTAGTCACCTGAAGTCTACAGGACATGCACTGGCCCCTGGTAACCCATCAGCAAATGCAGCAGCTCCCAAGCCCAAAAAAGACAAACGGAAAAATAAATGACCTCTTATGATGGTGCTGAGCTGGACTTGCTAATCACTACAGCCAGTCAGGCTGTGTCATAGGAGCAAACCGCCTCCAGGTTCTCCTACTGTCTACAGTCTGGGTTTCTGCTGGAGATGCATAAGCTGTCTCCTATTTATTTAAGGACTGATGACCATCCACTGAGGGGAATGCCTGCTAAGCCATTAGAAGCAGTCAGTTTGGGCTACAGCTGTCCGTGATCCTTCAGCTAAACTATGTCAGCTTCTGCTTAAACAAAACAACACTGTAATAATTTGTTTAATACTGGTCCTTCTACACGTGCAAATATGTTCTGGTCACATGGACAGACTTGTTGTGTGTTACAACCACGCTTCCTCTGCAGCATTAGCAGTGTTTGTTCCCCTTTAAAGGGTAAATGCACCTTTAGCACAACAGTCTGTATTTCACACCCCATTTTGCTACAGAGCAAATTATGTAACGGAACCGCATACCAGACATTTGCAAAAAGCTGAGTTTAATTACTAGGCATCTGCAATCTGTAGGTTAACCATGGGTCCCATTGCTCAGAGATTGTTGTTGTTGTTATATATATATATATATATATATATATATATGTGTATATATTGAATTTAATAGGTAGGAATTCTCACAGGTGAGGATCTCTACTAATGATTCTCATCCACTCAGCATGGTTCCTGATCATGTGATCATCAGATCAGATGCCAGCCTGAAGAGGCCACCTCAAACCTCTTCGGCCTGCAGAGGCCACTGGAGCCTGAAAAAGACTTACAGTCCCCTGTTTAATATGGTAATTATCAGATACAAATACAGTATTAAAAAAAGAGAAATATATTTTATTTATATGTTTACCCTTTTTCCAGGTAGTTGTTAAAACAATATACCAAATAAGCCTTATATCTTTAAAAAGAAATTAAAAATTATTTATTTTGGGAAAATAATCATAGCCTTGCTGATGCTGCTAAATTTGGTCTGGGCATCCAGGCTTTAGTGATCTTTGCTCATAAGAGAGAGGCTGCTTGGCTGGCACAGTGTTCTCCCATTAGTCTCTGTATACATTTTTGGCCTTTCCTTTTTGCTCAGCGCATGTGGCGTAAAATGTATTTTATATATTTTTTTCCCTGTGGTCAGGTGTGTATCAGATTTCAGAGCAAAAAATACTGTGCCATCTCAGAGCACTCCCGGCAGTATAAACTTTGCTTTCTGCAAATCCCTCTTGTGTGGTTCCGATTTTACTGTATAACATTCGGGGGGGGGGGGGGGGTATGGGATATAATGAGTTGTGATAAAGGTGGATCTGCCCTTTTAAATCCCACAATACAATTCTAGAGCTATCCAAAATATGGAAAGAAAACATGTTCATAGTCTCAGGATTTGTTTACAACCGGAAGAAACCGAATACCAGGGGGGAAAAAAATGAGATTGTATTTTATAGGCAAAAGGAGATTTGTGAAGAAATCTACCCAAAATGGTAAAGGATGGCAAAAGGGAAAACTATGACCTCATTGACCATTTTTTGTGCATTTATCTATGAAGTCTTAAAGCTCAACTTCTTGAAAAGTAAAACCCTCACTTGCAGTGGGGCTGCACCCGTCCCAATACAGGTTCCCCAGTATAATGAAGTTGCCAGGAAAAAAAAGGTCTGCTTTTATTACCTATATGACATCAGCAAAGGCAGATTCTTATTTCATGTCATGGCAGGTCCCTTTTAAAGTAAACCTGTCAGCCTTTTCCAAGGTTTTCCCCAAAGCTGGCCATACACTGATCAAAATGCAGCCAGTTCAGCAGAGATTGACTGCATTTCTATATGTCTGATTTTCTCCATTTGATGGACTTCTGTTGAAGGGAAATTTTCCTTGATCAGCAGTTGTGGTGTCAGAATACAATGTCACGGTGAGGGGGGAATTCCTCCATCCCCCTTTTTGTGTGGATGGAGGAATCCTTTTTTTTTTCCCCCTTCAGCCCATTGGCTGAATAATAAAAAAAAAAAAGTAACTGCATGTATCAACCTGTGCTGGGAAACTCTGTGCCTAATATATAAGTAGTAGAATGACTTCTCTGACTTGAGAGATGTGCTCTGCCCCCAGAATTAAGCCATACCTAGCCAATGGCCCACTATCCAAAAAGAGCACTGTTATTAATCACTGTGGTGGATAGTGGGATAATAGAGTCTGGGGAATAGCTCCAAAAAGCTCCTAGGTCTCCTGTGCACAGGGAAGAGGGTTTTTTAATTTATACATATAATAATGCACTTCTTGTTGACTTGTGGTTTTGGCTTGTTGCCCCCATGCATGACACATGTGCAGCAGCAAAAGTTGGGCTTTACCACATATTCATCGCCGATATTCTTGTGCTGAGAGCACACTCCCAACACAGAGACTGATCTGATCCTCACTAACGATTGGTAGCCAGCTGGACCGGCTCCCTATCAGGGGACCACTGTGACAGCCAATCACAGGGGTCAAATCTTTGCTGATTCTTAAGGCCCCCTTTTTCCATGCATACTGACCCTATGAAATGGTTGGGTGGGAAGGGTTTAAACCTTAAATAAAGCTGACAGGTTCAGTTATGTAAGTGCCGTGAAAATAGTATAGGCCTGCTGAAATATAAAATTGAAAAGAGGTTTTCAGTTTAAATGAATATTCCCCCTTTTTTTTTTCTTTTTTCTTCACATATATAAACACAGAAAAGGTTAAAGATAACTGAAGCCTTGGTGCGCAAAATAATCAGTGTTTTTAAAATGTTTGTATTATGCTAAAAGAAAAACTATGCAGAAAATAGGCACAATTCACAAAGCTTTAGCATATGGGTGTTCAACCTGTGGCCCTCCAGCTGTTGTCGAACTACAATTCTCATCATGCCTCTGCCTTTGGGAGTTATGCTTGTAACTCTCAGCTTTGCAATGCTTCAAAAGGCTTGTAGTCCCCCAACAGCTGGAGGGCCACAGGTTGAGCACCCATACTGATGTGTTTTTTTTTTTGGCGAAGCTGAATGGTCCCCCCCCCCTCCCGCATGCATCCCTATGGGGCATCGGATGTCAGCGGAGACATGTCCGCTGACATTCAATCCGTCAAATCTGGACGGATGGAAACCCTATTCTCCATCCGGACCGACGGTCCGTTCCCATCCGATTCCCCCGTAGAGATGTATAGGGAACTGACAGCTGTGTCTCCGCACACAGCTCGGAGAACAGCTGTCATCTGCCTGCTCAGCGGGGGATCTGCGGATCGATCCCCCGCTGAGATAAACTGAGTCCGTCTGATAGTGTGAAAGAGCCCTTAAGGTACAGGGGTTGCAAATACACAGAAAAACAGATGTAGAGATTGCTAACTGACAGGCAGTCTAATTTGCGTCCACATTTGCTGCTAATATTGCTTGATGAATGTTCCTCTGAAGTCTGTTTGCGTTCTTTGAAAAGCTGCTGATTGGTTGACTATAAAATCATGTCCCTGGGAAAAAAAAATAAAATCATGTCCCTTGCTAGCACGCTGCAGAGAAGAACCTTTTCTGTGTGGAAGCAGCGATCTCTCTACAGCAAACTGACACCCCCTGCTCATTTTGAGTAAGGCCTAATACACAGACCGAATGTCAAGTGGCATTGGCCAGTTCAATAGAAACTGCCCTAGGTTCGACCCATCTGTACTGGAGAAGGTCCGTTAGAATCTTGCCATTCTGTTGAAGGGGCATGTTCGAGAAAGGTCTTCCGATCTGGTCCCGATCATTGGCTGAGAGCGCTTACTGGACTGTTCTGGTGGGGGTGCGTCCCCCTGTCAGAACACAGAAGCACAGCAGGGCAGATTGCTGGTCTAATTGTTAGTACAGCAGCTCCTCCTGAGCTGTCTGTTTTTTTTTTTTTTTTTTTCGTTCAGTCCAGCTGGGTTGAGCGAAAATGAAACACTAGCGTGTATGAGGTTTTAGAGCTGTACAATCAGGAGGGAACATGCACCCTCACTCGGCGAGGGACCTCTGCAGCATGACCACTGCTAACACACAGAGGCCTTTCAGAAAAGGCTGGTGTCTGCTTCCCCTGGCTAGGCAGCAGAAAGGGAGTACAGGCCTTCTCTACGACACCAGACCTCTGACCCCCCAGAGCCTGCACTTTCTGATTCCCAGCTCCTTCCCGAGCACAGCACAAGACGGGGGAGGGAGAGAGACTTTTGACTTCTGATGGTGGAGGAGCTCTTGACATTTGATGTAAGGTGGGTGGGGTGCTCTGGACATATAGTCTTACAAATACAACCAGCTGTTTGAGGGCAACCATAATGCTGAGGCAGCCTGTTTTGAAATGGAGTTAGACACCCCTGCAGACATTATAGCCCTTTTGTTCTATGTACATTGTATGTTTTTAGCTAGTTTAAAAAGTTCAGTTGGACACTTTTGCACGTGAATAGTGTGTCCTGTTTATAGAACTAGGGTAGTGAAAGCAAGTCGTGTTTTTTTATTTTTTTTTTTATTGGGTAGGGTTAAAAGCCCTGGTCCGATGTGTGTCCCAGTGGAGGATTCCTGTTCTGGTAAAAGCTCTAGTTTTGATTTCCCATCACTTTATGATACTGTAACAGTGGTGAGCAGGACAAATAGGAAGTGTGAATCCCACCAGTGGGGATACAGACTGCAAACAAAACCTTGACAGGTGTCCTAAGCATAAGACCTCGTCTGCACTAGGTGTTTAGCTCCGGTGTGAGTGGAAGGCACAGGCGCGCCATCCAACCACGCTGCCAGGAGCCTGTAAAATTTGTCTATGAGAGGCGGAAAGCTGCTGTGGTTAGATGGGTGCACTGAGTGTGATTGATGTTTATGGCAGTACGCACCCAGGCATGAATGTCCAGAACACAGACTTTGTATACATTCACCTCAGTAAAGTATGTATGTGACATCAATGGTACAGAATTCTCCTGTGCTCTGAATGACATTTTGAAATTGGATCAAGGGGCTGCTAAAGCACAAATGTATGAATGAGACTCATTTGCTGGAGCTCACAAGACTCTCTGGGTGATTTAACCAAACAGGCTCTACCCAAAACAAATACTGGATTTAGGTGGACTTTTCTTTTTGTCTCCATCTACTCAAGTTCCATGTGTCTGGTTTCCTCACATTGTTGTCTGCTTTTTACATAATTTATTTGTAACTTGCAGCATTACAGAGCAATAAAATTGTTGTAAGTGTAATTAATGGTGGGTACATACTATAAGAATATTGGACGAATGATCATCTGGTTTTCCCCGTCGTTTCACTGAAAGTCGAAACTGAGGATGGGGGAATAATGTATGAAAGTTCTCGTAAGACAAAAAGCTTTTTTTTGTTCTTTATTGTTTCTGATCATGCTCAGTTTTTCGTATCTGATTTTTCTTATACGAAAACAGTACACCTTAACTGAAAATTGTTTGTTCTGTTCACATGCAAAATTTGTCCCTTCGCAAATAGTTTTTTGGAAAGTCTGAATTGGATGTCGAAAGTTGTGTACACATTATACGAAAATCAAACAATTACGCCTTGTAGAAAATTTTTCTTTGGATTTTCTCATAGTGTGTACCCCCCTTAACACACTGAGCTTAAGTCGGACACAAACTGGGGGCTTTGATTGCTAATGAGCTCAGCCGGAAATCCCACTCTGGTAAAGATCAGCGTCCCTGTCTACTTGGAGAGAGGAAAGAGCCACAGCCTCTGGATAGCGCGTGGCATAGTGAACAGCTGTCAGTATACAACGTTTGCCAGAACTGCTAGGGATGGCTCAAGGCCCAATGATATCCACTGCCACCCTCTTAAAAGATTTGCCAATCACAGGCAAAGGTTGTTACGGAGCCCTGTGTACTGTACATCTATCTTGCCAACTTGCAGGACCGAAAGTAGTCAGCTATGTCAGCGAGCATGGTAGGCTCATAAAATTATGTATTGACCGCCCCCGGATCTTAGTGATCCTCATGTGCCCTGCTAGAGGAATCTCATGAGCCACTTTTAGCAACTGTCCCCTGAATTGACTGGATACAACAAGCTGCCACCTACCTATATCAATCTCATTCCTCTCTGCAGGCAAACCCTCCCTGTAAAGTTTTCCTTTGTCCAAGTACCCTTTGTCATTCTCTGCAGGGGGGAGATCAGCTACACTCCTCAGCTGCTCTAGTGTTTGGTCTGTCTGCAGTGCTGTTTCAAAGGCGGGACAACAAGTCCCAGCAAGCAGTCTTGTGGCAAACAAAGACCACTGCTAAGGCGTAACAGAGGTGGAGTCCACTGGGTCAGAACAAGGAGAGGCCCCAGAGACCTCCTCCTGCTGCTCTGTGATCAGGGCCTGCAAGTTACCACCAATGTTGGCAATGCATCATCATCATAACATTTACCATTTACAGTTGTAGCATTATTGCAACATATATCTGTTAACCTCCCAGGAAAGGGGGCCTCCTCTCCTTCCTTGAAAGAAGGAGGATTTTGTATTTCCACACCACCATCCCCCTCCCAGGTTGCCCAGAAATTTAACCCACATCTGTACAAAGTACCTTGGGAAGTCTAGAGGGTTCCATAAGGGTGTCCTCAGCAGGATCATAATATGAGACAAGGGTCCCTAAATCGGCACCCAACAACACAGCAGTGGGGATTTCCTCAGAGACTCCCACCGGGAGTGCCCCCAACTCAGGTGAGGGTAAGAAACTTCTCTGGGATGATGTCCGTTTCGTCTATCACCTCTGGTCTGACCAATATGACTTCAGCTCCGGTGTCACGAAAACCAGTTACAGTTCGGTTGCCTACGATGACTGGCTGCAAGTTGGCATTGGTTCCCTGAGGTTTCCCACTGACAATCAGCACAGCGGAAGGGTTGCTGGCCGGTTGGCCAGATGATGTCATCTTCTTCTGCTCAGGGCACTGCGTCCTGAGATGGCCGAGTTTTCCACAGGTGTAACATCTGCGTTGTCAGTTAGGAATGGCTTGGGACCAGGAACAGTTCCGCTAAGGAACTTGGTTTACAGGCGGAGGAAGGGTTGCCATGGGGTGATTTCCCTCCTTTCCAGGCATTTAGAGGTGCCTTGCGGTGGTCAGATACCCGAGTGTGGATATAGGTATCTGCCAGTTCTGCTGCTGCTTTGGCAGCGTTTGGCTTCCGTTCCAACACAAACTGTCTGACGTCTGTAGGACAGATGTGCAAAAGTTGATCTTCAATCATAAGATCTTCCAGGGTCTCAAAAGAATCGGCCTTCAAGCCTCTAGTACACTGCCGGAATGTGGTACGTAAATGACTTACCACATCCATATGAGTCCCCAGGCCACTTTTGCAAAGACCTAAATCGCTTCCGGTACACTTCCAGGGTCAACTGATACTTTAGGATGATCGCAGCCTTTATGGCCTCATAATCGTCATCCTGCTTCGCTGGCAGTTCGACATAAGCATCCAGGGCCTTGCCTCGCAGCCCTGGAGTCGGGTACCGGGCCCATTGTGCTTGGGGCAGATGGTACTGATGGCAAGTTTTTTCACAAGACAGTAGATAGACGTCAAGGTTACTGTCCTTTTCAATAACTGGAAATTTGGCTGCCTGGCTCACAGGCAGAGAGGTGTCGCTGTACTCTAGGGATCCGAGGTTCTGAGCCTGTCGCTGCTGCTGGAGCCTAGCCAGCTCCAGTTTGTGCCGGCAATCAGCCTCCCTCTGCGCAGCCTCTCTCTCACCCGTAGCCAGGCATTTTACAGCCTCTCTCTCAGCCGCAGCTCTGCTTTCCTTTCTCTTAGCTTGGCACTCGAGAAACTGCAGGTACCCCATAGGATCCATCTTCCTGATGCGTTGTAGCATTTGCTGCATTTGAGGAGAGTCTATACGCTGGTTGCAGGCAATCTGGGGCTGGCCTGCTCATGCTGTGGCTTGGAGGTGACATTTAGTGATACTCCAGTGTCAGTCTCTGCTTGCCCAACCTGTGAGGCCGTTTCTAAACCACTGGGCTCCGAAGTAGCGGGAACCCTTTCAGGTTCAGGTTCCCCCGGGTTCTGGTCTGCCCCGGATATCATACTCCTGTAGGGCATGACTCATGCCTTCACGATTTTTGCCACTGATGTCAAATCCTCTTAATGTGCACTCAGCAATCAGGCCATTTTTGCTCATCTTCTTATATTCTGATAACCCAGGCATGTTTGCAAGCAGAAAGGAAAGAACAGAAAGCAGAGATGGGAAGGAGCTGTAAGAAGTAGCTGTTGCTGTAGGTCTCTTTAAAAAAACAAAACAAAAAGATGCATTGGCTTGTCTCTAAGGACTGTTTCCACAAACATTACAATCCTTCAGGGCAGTGCTAATTCCTACCAATGCAATGAATGCCCTAATGCAAAACTATCCCACTTACGCTGCCAGCTAATGTGTGACGGACGCGGGTCTCAGATCCCTGTCCTCACTAACTCGTGACAAAGGACCAGCCAATTTCACACCCTGCTGTCACTTACGTAACAATTCCACTCTCAGCTGCACCCTGCGCAAAGATTTTCCAGCTCGCGGGACCACAATCTAGGTGCCAGCAGGCTGAGAGCGATTGTCACTGGGCTAATTAAGCAATTAACCCTTTCAATGCCACACCTCTGTTTTGTCAGCGTGAGAGGAAGCTCGTAATTTTAGAAATACCAATTATGATTTTAGAATATTTGTCTGTAACACGCACTGTCACCACAGACAGGAATGTTCATAGGATTTATTCTATACAATAGCACTCTTCAAGAAACAGGTTCTTTGTTAGCTTGCATTAAGAGCTTAGGGGCAAGGATAACACTTTTCAAAATAAGGTTTTAATACTGAAAACATCAAAGTTGGAGCACATAAAATATTTACAGAAAAAAGGTGTTTCAAAGAAATTGAAACAATCGAGACAATTCAGCAATAGAAAAATAAGGTAGAATTTGAGGAGGAAGAATACTTGCAATCACTGGCCTTGGTGTTATCAGAGTTCAATCGATGAGCCAGGTGGGATCGGTTCTCAAACTTGATAGATGTTCTGCTTCGATGTTACCATGAGAACTCTAACTGGTTAGGGATCTCTCTTTTTCTCTGGGATCAAAGGGATTTTGACATATGCTCCTGACCAAAAAATAGAGTGGCCATGGGCTGTCCTGGGGTTATTACTATATCAGGTCCCTCCTCTATAGAGAGTTTTATACCACTATTCATATCTTTTAATATGTACCGGTTACATATCTGGAAACTGATCGATCATGGCCCAGCATTGAATCTCGCATCCAGGGACACCAAACACAGAATATCTCAGATAAACTTGTCACCCAGGGGATCTCTGACAGCTATTTTCCCTTCTATATGTGCTAGTGTGGTAATGTATGACCTTAATTCGTTCAGTATGACATTTCTTATCCAAATATATACTTAGTAATGTGTCTTGTTCCTGTCTGAGTTTATGAATGGTGTGTGTATTTGTTAAGTTTTGAATTGGCTAGGGCTCTGATTGTCTTTTACGATCCCCATTAGTTCTGGTTATCCTTAATGCATTTGGTCAAAGTTTTACGATAGGCATGGACAGAAGAAAAGGACATCCTGCCAGGACTCAATTAGCGGTTTACAGCTCTGCACAGGCCTAAGTGCTGGGTTTTGATGTCTCCGAGTTGAGATAAGGGCTCTTTTGAAGTGTAAAACCTATGCATTCCATGAATTAAATGAGGTGGGGAGGGGTATAATATCATGTATCGTGTCATAGTGTACCTCTGTATAAAATGTATTACTTTAAAATAGCATCCACTTACAGTTAAGCAGCATTAAACCAACAGAACGGCGTTCACACCGGATTTCCGGGTCCGTTCCACGGGCCAAAAACCACACAACCGGAGGTGACGAAATGACGCATAGTTCCCGCCCTATGCGTTTCGTCAGTCTGACATCAGGAGCGTAGGGCAGGAACTGTGCATCATTTCGTCACTTTCGGTTGTGTGGTTTTGGCCCGTGGAGCAGACCCGGAAATCCGATGTGAACGCCGTTCTGTTGGTTTCATGTTGATTAACTGTAAGTGGATGCTATTTTCAAGTAATACATTTTATACAGATGTACACTATGGGATATCCATTGTATTTTTACATGTTAACACTTGGTTGAAACCTACGGGGTCCCAGAAACCAGTCTACTGTTTAAAGGACCAACACCCCTATAGGGAAAAGGAGTTATACACCATTCCTTACAACACCCAGTGGAAAACATACAGGGACCCAGGAATCTACCTGCTGTTAAAAGGCCTGATTCTATTGGAAACCTTGTTGTAAGTTTCTAGGTTACACACCTCTTGTGGTTATTTTGAGAGGTTCCCACTACTGGATTTTTCTAGTAAATTTTTGTATTTTAGCGAATACAAGAGGAACCTGGAAAACACAAAGGTGGGCAGGAACAGAACTGAGAATCATAGCAGCGCCCCCAGGCCTCACCTGTAACTAAAACCTCACTATTCAAGGGGGCTAAACCTTTAGCCCCTGCCTTGGTCATTAATAGTCTGCTAATGCTGACTTTAGAGGCTTCCCACTTATTTTATTACAGGTATAATTTTTTTTTATATCTTTTCATGTGACAATACTGAAGAAATGACACTTTGCTACAATGTACATAGTTAGTGAGGTTGAAAAAAAGACATCAGTCCATCCAGTTCAACCCATGATGTGCGTGTGTGTTTGCTGTTAACCGTACATTGTATACCCCTGTATGTTGTGGTCTCTAAGGTGCCCATCTAATAGTTTTTTGAAACTATCAATGCTTCCTGCTGATACGACTGCTTGTGGAAGAGAATTCCACATCCTTACCACTCTTACAGTAAAGAACCCCTTACGCATTTTAAGATTAAACCGCCTTTCCTCTAGTTTTAGGGAGTGGCCACGTGCCTTATTGTATTCCCTTACTCTGAATAGTTTGTTCCTTATGCTAGGGTCGCCAGTACAGTATTTGTACATTGATATCATATCCCCCATCAATCGTCTCTTCTCCAGAGAGAATAGGTTCAGTGCTTGTAGTCTTTCCTCATAGCTGATGTCCTCCATTCCCCTAATTATTTTTGTTGCCCTTCTCTGGACTCTTTCCAATTCCAGCACATCCTTCCTGGGGACCGGTGCCCAGAACTGGACAGCATACTCCAGATGTGGCCGGAACAGAGTCTTGTAGAGTGGGAGAATAATCTCTTTATTTCTGGAGTGAATCCCCTTTTTATACATCCCAGTATTCTGTTGGCTTTGCTTGCAGCGGCTTGGCATTGCATGCCACTGCCAAGCCTGTTGTCTACCAGTACCCCCAAGTCTTTTTCCATCCTAGACTCACCCAGAGGTTCCCCCCCTAGTGAGTAGCTTGCTTTCTGGTTTCTGGCCCCCAAGTGCATTACTTTACATTTTTCAACATTAAACCTCATCTGCCATGTAGTTGCCCACCACATTATTTTGTTCAGGTCCGCTTGTAAGGTTTCCACATCCTGCCCAGAAGATATTGGCATGCTTAGTTTAGTATCATCCGCAAATACTGAGATTGTACTAGATATCCCCTCCTCTAGATCATTTATGAATAAATTAAACGGGATTGGTCCCAGGACCGAACCCTGGGGGACCCCACTTTCCACACCCGCCCAATCCGAGTACTCCCCATTAATCATTACCCTCTGGACTCTCCCCTGGAGCCAGTTCTCTATCCAGGTACTCACCTTATGGTCCATACCTACCTTCCTTAGTTTGTACAGTAAGCGTTTGTGGGGAACGGTGTCAAAAGCCTTTGCAAAGTCCAGATACACCACATCCACAGGCTTACCTTTATCTAGGTGGCAGCTCACTTCATCATAGAAGGTTAATAGATTGGTTTGGCAAGAACGATTTTTCATGAATCCATGGCTGATTACTACTAATAATACCATTTTCATTACTAAAGTCTTGTATGTGGTCCCTTAACACCCCCTCCAAAATCTTGCAGACTACAGATGTTAGGCTGACCGGCCTATAGTTTCCCGAGATACACCTCGGCCCCTTTTTAAATAATGGTACCACGTTGGCTTTTTTCCAATCAGCTGGCACCATACCCGTCTGTAAACTATCCTTAAAGATCAAGAATAATGGTCTGGCAATCACCTGCCTGAGCTCTTTAAGAACCCTCGGGTGTAAGCCATCCGGTCCCGGTGATCTATTTATGTTAAGTTTCTCTAGTTTAGTTTTAAGTCTATTTTCTGTTAGCCATGGCAGCACTTCCTGAGGTGTGTTGTTTAGTTCGGCCTTACAAGCTACGTTCGTGTAGCCCCCCGATTCTTTTGTGAAGACTGAAGAGAAGAAATTATTTAACACTTCCGCCTTTTCTCTGTCCTCAGTGGCCATATTTCCTTTGTCGTCTTTTATGGGGCCAATGTGTTCTGGCCTCGCTTTCTTACTGTATATATACTTAAAGAACTTCTTGGGGTTCTTTTTACTCTCCTCCGCTATATGTCTCTCGTGTTTTATTTTAGCCGCCCTGATTTCGTTTTTACATTTCTTGTTACACTCTTTGTAATGCTTAAATGCTGCCAATGACCCCTCAGTCCTGTATTTTTTGAAGGCCTTTTCTTTAGCACTAATATGCATTTTTATGTTGGAGTTTAGCCACCCAGGGTTTAGGTTTGCTCTTTTAAATGTATTTCCCTTTGGAATGCACTGGTCAATCCCCTTGTTAAGTATGCTCTTGAAGCACTCCCATTTTTCCTCCGTGTTCTTTGTTCGCAGAGTTCTATCCCAATTGATATTTTCTAGCAGCGAGCGCAGTTTTGGGAAATTGGCTCTTTTGAAATTCAGTGTCCTTATATTACCCCTCTGCTTCCTATAACTGTAATTAATACTGAAACTTATTGACCTATGGTCACTTTCCTAAGTTGCCCCGTATTTCTATATCCGTGAGCAGGTCTGTATTGTTGGTAATCAGTAGGTCAAGTACCGCATTGTTTCTTGTCGGTGCATTCACCATCTGACCCATGAAGTTATCCTGCAAAACATTTAGGAACTGCCTAGCCTTGGCTGAGTGTGCGGTTCCTTCTGCCTAAAGTAGTGAGTGAACAGTTTGTAGAACAGTGTCAATTTGCTGTCCCCTCAAAATAACTCGACACACAGCCATTAATGTCTAAACCGCTGGCAACAAAATTGAGTACACCCCTAAGTAAAATGTCGAAATTAGGCCCAAAAGTGTCAATATTTTTTGTGGCCACCATTATTTTCCAGCACTGCCTTAACCCTCTTAGGCATGGAATTCACCAAAGCTTCACAGGTTGCCACTGGAATCGTCTTCCACTCCTCCATGATGACATCACGGAGCTGGTGGATGTTAGAAACCTTGCTCTCCTTCACCTTCCTTTTTAGGATGCTCAATAGGGTTTAGGTCTAAAGACATGCTTGGCCATTCCACCAACTTTACCGTCAGCTTCTTTAGCAAGGCTGTGGTCATCTTGGAGGTGTGTTTGGGGTGGTTATGTTGAAATACTGCCCTGCGGCCCAGTCTCTGAAGGGAGGGGATCATGCTCTGCTTCAGTATGTCAATGGTTCCCTCAATGAACTGTAGCTCCCCAGTGCCGGCAGCACTCATGCAGCCCCAGACCATGACACTCCCACCATCATGCTTGACTGTAGGCAAGACACACTTGTCTTTATACTCCTCCCCTGGTTGCTGCCACACATGCTTGACACCATCTGAACCAAATAAGTTTATCTTGGTCTTATCAGGCCACAGGACATGGTTCCAGTAATCCATGTCCTTAGTCTGCTTGTTTTCAGCAAGCTGTTTGCGGGCTTTCTTGTGCATCATCTTTAGAAGAGGCTTCCTTCTGGGATGAAAGTCATGCAGACTAATTTTATGCAGTGTGCGGCGTATGGTCTGAGCACTGACAGGCTGACCTCCTTCAACCTCTGCAGCAATACTGACGACACTCATAGGTCTATTTCCCAAAGATAACCTCTGGATAGGATGCTGAGCATCATGTGCACTCAACTTTTTTGGTCGACCATGGCGAGGCCTGTTCTGAGTGGAACCTGCCCTGTTAAGCCGCTGTATGGTCTTGGCCACCGTGCTGCAGCTCAGTTTTAGGGTCTTGGCAATATTCTAATAGCCTAGGCCATCTTTATGTAGAGCAAACGTTCTTTTTTCAGATCCTCAGAGTTCTTTGCCATGAGGTGCCATGTTAAACTTCCAGTGACCAGTATGAGAGAGTGAGAGCGATAACACCACATTTACCACACATGCTCCCCATTCAACCCTGAGACCCTGTAACACTAAAAAGTAATATGACATCGGAGAGGGAAAATGGCTAATTGGGCACAATGTGGACATTTTCACTTAGGGATGTACTCACTTTTGTTGGCAGCGGTTTAGACATAAATGGTTGTGTGTTGAGTTATTTTGATGGGACAGCAAATTTACACTGTTATACAAGCTGTACACTCACTACTTTACATTGCATCAAAGTGTTATTTCTTCAGTGTTGTCACATGAAAAGATATAGTAAAATATTTACAAAAATGTGAGGGGTGTAATCACTTTTGTGAGATACTGTATATAGAGCAGACAATTTATGCAACGCTTAAAATATTTATCATTCACATCAGTCCCTGCCCTCGAGGAGCTTACATGACCCCTTAGATTATCTGGACATTATCTCCTTGTGTTTAATTAGTGCTCTCTCAAGGACGGCTACAGCAAAATCTGCATCTTCCTTTGTGATGCACATTGGAGGTTTCACCCGAAATACCTGCAGAGTGATAACACAAATTAGGGGGATTATCACAGGGTAATATAGCAGAATCTCTGGTTTGTAAAACGTTTTTTGAAAGGGTATCCAGTTATCCACCTACGTTCATGTTTAGTCCTCCTCTGCCAAGCAGGACCCCGTTGTCTTTGCATTCTTCCCAGATGAAGCTCATCTCTTCTGCTGGCAGTGGTTGGAGTGTTTTCTAAATACAAGAAACCCACAGATTACCAATTTTGGGATATTGTAGACTGCTCTAAGGGAAATTCATTACATAGCTAAACGTTTGTTGACACCTGACCAACAAACCTATCTACACTGCTCAAGAAAATAAAATAAAGGAACACTTTGAAAACACATCAGATCTCAATAGGGAAAAGTATCATGCTGGATATCTATGCTGGTATTCTTGTTTTGGTGGTCGCCTCATTGTTGCCCATCTAGTGCCCCTTTTGTTAATTTTATTAACACCAAAGCACCTGAAACTGATTAACAACTCCCTCTGCTACTTAACTGACCAGATCAATATCGCAGGAGTTTAATTGACATGATGTTATTCTCGGATTAAAAAGTGTTCCTTTATTTGTTTTGAGCAGTGTATATGGTAAAAAAAGGTAGACTCCACTTCCAGTAATTAAAAGGTACCTCCACTTTTGTGGGGGGAAAAAATAGCAAATAAAAAATAATATAGTGTATATAATTGCAACAGAAGTCATATTGTGTTTAAATGTTATTAACCACTTCAGCTCAAGAAGGTTTTACCCCCTTCCTGACGAGAGCACTTTTTGCAATTTGGTACTGCGCTGCTTTAAAGCAGAGTTCCGGCCACAGAATCGTTTTTTTTTTTAAATACTTCCCAAAACAGTTATCCACCGCCCTTCATGCATCCGCTAATCCGGTTTTATACATTTAAATAATAGATTGACAATCATTAAATCTTACTTTATAAAATGTTTGCAGAGCACCGCCATCTTTTTGCTGGTCACCCGAAGCCGCTGTGTGCAAATATATGCCCTGCTTCCTCTTTCTAGATGGAGGGGGCCGATTTAATGCAGCGCGAAATCTCGCGCATGCCCAGTACTATGCGATCGGCATTGTATAGGGGCGCCTATCATCGCGTTATTTCCTGTTTGCAAATAACGCGATGAGAGGAGCAGCCGGCCGTCTTCGTCACTGCCCATTTTATCCTGGGAGTGATGACTAATAGCTCCCAGGACACCTTGCGGGACAGGAAGTGACGGCGCAGTCCGCGGCCGAGGAGGGAGGAAGTTGAAGGAAAGGTGAGTATATTTTCTTCTGAAACAAGGCAAGTAAAAAAAAAAAAACGGGAATATCCAATTCTTTTACAGGTGACCATAAGGAAGCGGATGCCACAAAATCTAAAGTAACGATTTTGTGGCCGGAACTCCGCTTTAGCTGGTAATTGCGCGGTCATGCAACACTGTACCCAAACAAAATTTGCGTACTTGTTTTCCCACAAATAGAGCTTTCTTTTGGTGATTTTTGATCACCACTGGGATATTTATTTATTTGCAATATAAACGAAAAATAGAAAAATTATATTTTCTACTTTTTGTTATATAAAAAAAAAAAATCAATAAACTAAATTTTTGTCATACATTTAGGCCAAAATGTATTCAGCCACATGTCTTGGGTAAAAAAAAAATTCAAAAAGCTTATATTTATTGGTTTGTGCAAAAGTTATACGTCTACAAACTATGGTACATTTACTTGAATTTACACAGCTTTTAGTTTATGACTGCCTATCCCATTTCATGAGGTGCTAAAATGGCAGGGCAGTACAAACCCCCCAAATTGCCCCTTTTTAGAAAGTAGAGACCCCAAGGAATTTCCTGAGAGGCATGTTGAGCCCATTGAATATTTCATTTTTTTGTCACAATTAAAAAATGACAAAAAAAATAAATAATTTTACACATTGTTAATAATGAAATGATATATTGCTCACACATACCATGGGTATATGTGGAATTACACCCCAAAATACATTCTGCCGCTTTTCCTGAGTTCAGGGATACCCCATGTGTGAGACTTTTTGTCAGGCTAGCCACATACAGGACCCCGAAAAACCAATCACCGCCTTCAAGCTTTCTAAGGGCGTAAATTGTTGATTTCACTCCTCACTACCTATCACAGTTTCGGAGGCCATGAAATGCCAAGACAGCACAACCCCCCCCCCCCCCCCAAATGACCCCTTTATGGAAAGTAGACACTCCCAGCTATTTGCTGAGTGGCATGTTGAGTATTTTGCAGATCTTGCTTTTTGTCACAAAGTTTTGAAATTTGAATTTTCTTCCTTCATTTTCCAAAACAAATGAGAGCGTTAAAGTACTCACAACGCCTCTTAGCAAATACCTTGGGGTGTGTACTTTCTGAAAAGGGGTCATTTGGGGAAGTTTGTGCTATCTTGGCATTTCATGGCCTCCGAAACTGTGATAGGTAGTGAGGAGTGAAATCCACAATTTACGCCCTTAGAAAGCTTGAAGGTGGTGATTGATTTTCAGTGTCCTGTACGTGACTAGACTGCCAAAAGTCTCACACATGGGGTATCCCCGTACTCAGGAGAAGCAGCAGAATGTATTTCTCTAGCGCTCATTGACAGACGTAGTCCTCGGTGATACACCACCTTCGGGTTATGTTGCCTCCACAGGAGCAGGACTAGACAGGAAATTAAAAAGCTCTGGCCACACCCTAGGGGCAGTCCCAGAGGGTATATCCTCTCTCTCTCTGCCTCAGCAAATCAGTTATTTTCTGTCTAGTTAGGAGTAAGGACCTAGATACCTTGCTGGGATCTTAGGTCCTGGCAAGAATTTTTTCTTAAAGGATTTTTTAGACAGCTTTTTTTCTCCAGTGTTCCTGTGAGATCTTCAAGCAAGAAAGCTGAACTGGGCGACGGGCTGGATGTTGAGATCCGGTGGTCACCCCAGTTCAGCCTACAAGCGCGTGCAGGCCATAGCTCCGCGCTGGGTCGGCCGCGACAAAGTCCCATTAAAGGACTGTCCACGCGAGTTAAACGTCTCGCTGAAACGCCAAAGACCATGAGTCACGGCGTCCGTATCGGTCGACAGCCCTCCCGCCCCGGTGGAGAGGGGTACTGTCAGGAGTTGGTGCCCGCCTGGTTTCCGGTATGGTGAGTAGTATGTTCCCCCTTTTCCCCTGACGGGTCTTGTGGTGAACGCGGGCCCCTCTCTGTATGGTAAGATAGAGTCCCTCTCTATCCTATAACATGACACAGATCCCCTACTTTGAGTGTGATTTTATGTGCAAAAAGCCAGGAGGCTTGGTTTGGGAGCTAACAATCTAATTGTATACATGTTAAAAAGATGTAATCTGTGGCATTCTGGGAATCTTACGGTGTTAAGAATAAGCTACCTACCAGTCAGAAGCCACGGACATGTAGACTGCCTTCCTAATCAGATCTCCAGCTATTAGCAGGCCTCCCGAATGGCCATGCGGTACCGCCAACCACGCCATATCCCCATGCAGAGAGAGTGTTGTGTGCCCTGCAGCACACCGCTATTCAGTACAGGCCGCCGCCATTTTTTTTGCTGGATCGCACGAGCCGCCATTTTGGCGTAGCCTCGTGTCTCCAGCATGGGGGCGGCCATGTTTGAGGTGATCCAAACACTTCGTGGAGCTTGGGGGAGGCGCCGGAAGGCGTGCAGAGGGGCGGAGCCGCCTCCTTTCTTCCTGGGCAGCCAGCCAAAAGACTTCCTGTTTGTCAAGACAGCGCGGTAACCTGTTGCAGTTAAACTCTGAGCATCAAGTGGTGAGCCTGGGGGTCTATCTCTCTCTCTCGATCGATAGGGATCCCTAGCAGGTAACACTAAGGGGCTTTTGTGGCGCTGGGGGTCTGAAAAAAAAAAAAAGTTTTTTATTTTTGAATTATATTATCCAGGAAGTGACTGGAATTATCATGGACCCTGCCACACATATTCCCCCACCTGTTTCCCTCGAGGGGGCCACGGGACCCGCCGGTGCACAGAGTATAGAGTCATTTACAGCAATTTTGGAGTCTATGGTGGCTCGGGTGGAGGCGGCCTGTCAGGGACGGGGGTCAAGGAAGCGACCCCCGCCTACCCCTATACTATCTGACACCTCTGACTCTGATTCAGAGATGGTCACTGCAGTTGCAGGTTCCTCTGCAAGGGCTGTTATCCCAGGTAAAGCCCCCTCAGACAGTGAGGAGGACGCTTCTTCTCCTGCTATAATTCAGGAAGAAGCATTGGTGGACGCACTAGTTGTGGCAGTGCAGGAAACCTTAAAACTTGAGGCTTTACCGGCAGAGGCAACTGAAACAGAGATTCCTTTTGGTACTAATAAGCCCATCAAAACGGTGAAGGTTTTTCCTGTACCTAAATGTTTCGGTAATCAGATTAAAGGAGAATGGGAGCATTCTAAACGTACCTTTACTATTTCCAAGCGTATTGCTAGACGCTATCCGTTTGAGGAATCCATCATTAAGAAATGGACGGTACCACCAGTGGTGGATCCACCTATTTCCAGGCTGAATAAAGCCACGGTTATTCCAGTGGAGGACACTTCGTCCTTTAAGGATCCGGTGGATCGAAAGATGGAAGCAGAGTCCCGCACCATCTTCTCTCTGATAGGGTCAGCATTTAGACCAGTAATTGTTATTGGTCTAGTTTCCCAGACACTTACGGAATGGGCGAAAATGGTACGCCCAGATCTTAGGGGAAAAGATATTCCCCAGGAGACATCTGATTTGATGGAACAGATTATACAAGGGCTACAGTTTATCTGTGACGCAGCCTTGGACACTACTCCCTTATTAGGGCATGCATCTAAGTCAGCGGTGATCCTCAGACGTGTGCTGTGGTTAAAATGCTGGTCAGCTGACCTAGGTTCCAAAAAGACCTTGACAAATCTCCCCTTTCAGGGGAATCGTCTATTTGGGGCCAACCTAGATGAAATCATTAAGGATGCCACTGGGGGCAAGAGCACTTTTTTGCCACAGGCTGCTAAAGCTAAGGGACCTCGCAACAAGCGAGGACCTTTCTTTACCGCCCATAAAGGGCGCCCGGCTGGTACTAGCGGGAAAGGCAAGACTCCTCCAGGAGGGTTCAAGAAGGAACTTCGTCTCAGGGAGTGTCTGTGGTCTCAAGGACCAATTTACCATCATGCTTTACAGTCGCTGGGTTTAATGGCCTGGCCATTGAGACCCAAGTACTGAAGGACAGAGGTTTGTCTACTTCAGTCATTCCTACCCTTATTAAAGCAAGGAAAGCGACTTCCAGCAAAGTCTATTATCAAACATGGAAGACTTATATTGCGTGGTGCGAATCTTTAGGATTTCCTCCACGCACCTATTCGGTGACTCGAATATTGGCCTTTTTGCAACAAGGGGTTGAGCAGAAGCTAGCCTTGAGCACCATCAAGGGTCAAGTTTCAGCATTAGCAATCTTCTTTCAGAAGCCTTTAGCTACCAAATCCTTGGTGCGGAATTTCATCCAGGGGGTGCGGCACCTGGCTCCTCCAGTCCGCGCGCCCTTACCGCCCTGGGATCTTAATTTGGTTTTGTCGGTTCTACAGAAACCTCCCTTTGAAAACATCAGGGAGATTCCCTTGCTTACTTTATCCCAGAAGGTGGCCTTCTTGGTGGCTATTACTTCTGCTCGCAGGGTGTCAGAACTGGCTGCATTATCATGCCAGTCCCCTTACCTAGTGAGTCATAGGGATAAGGTAGTACTTCATCCTAAGCCATCTTTTCTTCCTAAGGTGGTTTCAGATTTTCATCTGAATGAAGATATTGTACTACCTTCCTTGTGTCCTCAGCCCAAGCATCATCGGGAACATGCGTTGCATTCCTTAGATGTGGTTCGGGCAATCAGGGTATACCTGAAAGCTACGGAATCTTTCCGTAAGACGGATTCACTTTTTGTGATCACGGATGGCCCCAGTAAGGGTTTGCCTGCATCTGCCGCGACCATTGCCAAATGGATTAGACAAACGGTGGTACAGGCTTATTCTATTAAGGGTCAGAGTCCTCCGTTCCCTGTTAGGGCGCACTCCACTCGAGCGCTCAGTACTTCCTGGGCCTTTCGCCATCAGGCGTCAGTGGTCCAGGTATGTAAGGCGGCCACCTGGTCGTCGGTACATACCTTTACAAAATTCTATAAAATTGATGTGACGGCATCGGCGGATGCCTCATTTGGCCGCAAGGTTTTGCAGGCCGCAATTTGAGGAGACCGGTGGTCTACCTCGAGGGTTTTTTTCTGTTTGGAAAAAAAAAAAAAAAAAAAATTTTTTCTCTTTTTTGTTGAGTCTCATCATTAAGGATGAGCATTGTAAACTTCTAGTTGGCACCGGTTGGGCCTTCTAGATTGGGATTTGATTTCATTTTCCCACCCCTCAGTTGTGATACTGCTCTGGGACGTCCCGAAGGTGGTGTATCACCGAGGACTACGTCTGTCAATGAGCGCTAGAGAAAAATGGATTTTTGTAAAATCTTACCGTAAAATCCTTTTCTCTTAGCTCATTGACAGACGTAGTCCCCGCCCCTCTGTTTTTTGAGTTGGGTTAAAATCTCTAAAGACTGCTTTTTCACATAACTGATTTGCTGAGGCAGAGAGAGAGAGGATATACCCTCTGGGACTGCCCCTAGGGTGTGGCCAGAGCTTTTTAATTTCCTGTCTAGTCCTGCTCCTGTGGAGGCAACATAACCCGAAGGTGGTGTATCACCGAGGACTACGTCTGTCAATGAGCTAAGAGAAAAGGATTTTACGGTAAGATTTTACAAAAATCCATTTTTTGGGGTGTAAATTCACATACAGTATACCCATGGCTTATTTGAGCAATATATCATTTAAATGACAACTTTGTGTAAAAAAAAAAAAAAAAAAAAAAAAAGAAAGTTTTGACATTTTCCCAAAACTTGTGGCAAAATATAAAATATTCCATGGACTCAACGGGCCTCTCAGCAAATACCTTGGGGTGTTTACTTTCCAAAAAGAGGTAATTTGGGGATGGGGGTTAAACTGTCCTGGTATTTTATGCCAAATATTACAAGCTTATGCCACACATCACCCACTGTTCTAACCACTTTAATGAAGACCAAGCCCTTTTTGACACTTTTTGTTTACATGAAAAAATTTAATTTTCTTGCTAGAAAATTACTTTGAACCCCCAAACATATATTTTTTTTTAAAGCAGAGGCCCTCAAATTAAAATGGTGGGTGTTGCAACATTTTTTTTTCACACAGTATTTGCGCAGCGATTTTACAAA
The DNA here is from genome assembly GCF_965119305.1 of Pelophylax lessonae. NCBI lineage: Eukaryota > Metazoa > Chordata > Amphibia > Anura > Ranidae > Pelophylax > Pelophylax lessonae. The sequence continues at coordinate 74,297,028 of NC_138768.1, forward strand.
TGCAATTTTTTGGGGAAAAAACACTTTTTGGAATGGTAATGCGGAAAAACACACTATATTGCCCCAATGTTTAGTAAAATATAAAAGATGATCTTATGCCGAATACATAGATACCAAACACGACATGCTTTAAAATTGCGAACGTCCATGCAGCGGTGACAAACTACATAAAGTCTTTAAAAGCCATTACAGGTTACCACTTTAGATTTACAGAGGAGATCTACTGCTAGAATTACTGCCCTTCATCTGATATTCGCAGTGATACCTCACATGCATGGTGCAACTGCTGTTTACATATGAGGTGAGATGGATGCTTGCATTTGCTTTTCCGTATAAGCATGGGGGGGGGGGGGGGGACAGGAGTGTTTTAATTTTTTTTAATCATTTATTTTCCCTTTTTAGTTTATTTTTACACTGTCCTTTTCATTTTTTTTTTCATTTTTTTTTTTTTTTTTTAAACCATATTTATTGTTATCATAGGGAATGTAAACATCCCCTATGATAGCAATACGTAGTGACAGGTACTCTTTTTTTTAAAAAAATTCGGGGTCTATTAGACTATAGATCTCTCCTCTGCCCTTAAAGCTTCTGACCACATCAGTGTGAAAAGATGCTTTCCCAATTGCGCTATTTTTTATCCCGGGAAACCGAAGTCATGAAATGCTCGTAGCTTCCAGTTTCTTAAGCCATAGAAATGATTGGAGCCATTCTGGTCTTTGATCAGCAAATTGGTCAGCTGATGGAACCACCGGCTGCATTCTCGGGTTCCCCAGTGTGACAGGAGAGCCAGAGAAAACCATGGAAGGTGGGGGGAGGGGGGGCTTCCCTTTCCACTGCTTGTATAAGCAGTCCAGCGGCTAATTAGCTGCTAGGATTGCTTTTTCATGAAAGCCGACTGCCGGCTGAAAAAAACAATACCAAGATGATGTCTAAACCTGCAGGCATCATTCCGATATAACCACTCAAAGTCCAGCAAATGTACCAGTACGTTGCTGGTCCTTAGTGGGCATATATTGTAATGTTTATAGTGAAAAACTATCAGCGCAAGACTAAGTGAAATTCAAATGTGTATAAAATGTGCTAGAATAAATCAATATATAAATCCGGCTGCATACACAAATTGTGTCCACACCTCACAACAAAAACATAAAAATCAAAAAACGTGCTGCGCCAGATGTGCACAAAAATAATTAGTGATTACATGAATCAACAAGTGTTATCAACAAAATATGGTGTCCATCATATGTGCTCTGATGAAACATAAATGTTCATATAAAGTGCTCCAAAGTAATGATTAGTATATCCAGGTGATGACAGGACAGCCTCAATCCCTTGTGAATCAAGCAGGAACCACCAGTGTGTGAACTCCCTCCACCAGTAAGATTGGCCTCTCACCTTGATACCAGACCCAAACGGGCCAGCATGAGCATATCAGGGGATAAACAGACTATCACAGGTAACCTCTCCAGCCTTCACCTCCGGGGGTCGCCAGGACATAAAATAAAGATAAAGCAAAGATCTAGTGCTCTCTGAATGTAAATAATGAGCTTTTATTGAGCATTGACCCCGACCAAAGAAGCCAAACGGAGCCCACGCTCCAGGCGTAACGCGTATAGGGAGGCGGAGCCTGCGTGCCTGACGCCGATCGCTCGGGTGCTACTCTCCAACACTGAATGCCATAATAGCAGGCACGGCTGAGTGCCCAACAAATGTGAGTTACCCCTTTATGCTCAATAAAAGCTCATTATTTACATTCAGAGAGCACTAGATCTTTGCTTTATCTTTATTTTATGTCCTGGCGACCCCCGGAGGTGAAGGCTGGAGAGGTTACCTGTGATAGTCTGTTTATCCCCTGATATGTTCATGCTGGCCCGTTTGGGTCTGGTATCAAGGTGAGAGGCCAATCTTACTGGTGGAGGGAGCACGTTTTTTGATTTTTATATATTGTAATGTATGTTCTCTGGGCTGCATGGAAAAAAAAAAAAAGAACCTAACAGATTCCTCCATTCACATCGATCAATTGGTGGTATGCCCATCATTAGAATACCGCTCTACATCCACCCACTTCTAATGATGGGCAAAAAAAAAAAAAACAACAACCTAACCGATTCCTCTATTCTCATCGATCGATGTGAATGAAGAAATCTCTGCCAAGAAAAGTGAAAAAAATATATGCCGAAGTATAGGGGAGATCCGCCCTCTGTGTCCACCCCATTTCCTTTGCTTCGGCATATATGTTTTTTTTTTTTTTTAACTGCGGTGGTGAAATTAACTCCTACAATACTAGAGTCACAGATTTATGTATCGTGAGAGCAAACCATGTTGCTTTCAAAATAAACAAATCAGTGCTGCACCTGAATGGAGTACCTGCAAAGCAAACAACAGTTAATGATAAAACACAGTATCAATAAAACATTAACTCAATAAATTAACAACTTTTTTTTTTTTATTGCAGTCTGTGCCAATAAAAGAGTAAAAAATATATGGGGAAGCATAGGTGCAATCCAACCCTATGTCCACCCCTGCCCCTATGCTTCGCCATATATGCTTTTTTTTTTTTTGAATTGTGGTGGTGAAATCACCGGGGTCGCTGATTTTACGTATTGTGAGAGCAAACCATGTTGCTGTCAAAATAAGCAAATCAGTGCTGCAGCTGAATGGTGTACCTGCAAAGCAATCAGTGGTTAACAATAAAACCCAGTAACAGTACAGTAAAACAGTAGAATGACAAGGGGGTGGGGGTTTTGATCTTAGGGTGGTGTGAGTAGGTTTTGCCTCCGTCCCTATGTCTTGGAAGAAAAAAGGGTTTTTTTTGGTGTCTCAGGCCAAAGTGGTGGGACTTTGTGGGCAAGTAAATATCAATTCAAGATGAGTAAAAAATTGTATCACAATTTATTCCAATAATACATAAAGATAAATAAAAGTAAGAATATATATCAATGATGTGAGCATTTGTGTTGGGTACAGGCCCAATGTGATAAAGGTTTAGAGAAAGAAAGATTCAAACCGAATCCGTGACATGTGTGATAAAACTTGTGACAATTATATGGATCGTTTAAGTCACTAAATAAAATACCTTACTCACCAATTTATAATTGTAAAAACACCTAAAGTACATAAACCATGACCTTTTCAGAACGGCTCATCGGGGCAGTATTATCACTTTTGGTTGCGGCATCGGAAGATATATCCTCCCTTCCCTCAAATCCTCCCTCACACAAACCCTGCAAATGTAAGTGTTTATTTGGGTTTGAATACCCATACAAAAATTACCTACTTTGGGATGTATAATGCAAATAAAACCACACATATATATGTTCTTTTCAGAAAGAACGATTCAGGATAATATTGGAGCATTATCTAATCATCTATATATGAACACTTCCAAACCTGCCTGTGAGTAGATTTTTTTAAACAATGGTATTATATGACCCCGATAACCATATACACGACCTTATAACAACAAATATATCCTTCCAGACCATGGTACCCTACGGCTCCTTGTTGCAGGCTTAGAGGACACAGAGAGAATATTTGGTTTGCAGAAACAAAATTTGAACAAAGTATGTACCTAACATTTTATCATTATATAATTTCAAATCGTATATATATTTCCATTAACGGAAATACTATTGATTATACATTACAGCTGGGTGACAAAACACCTTTGAAAAAGGCTAATACAGCCGAAACGCGTCAGATTTATGGATGAAACTCTGTGAACCACTCGTTCCTGGGCTGTATACAGGATACACAGAGACAAGATCCATATAATTGTCACAAGTTTTATCACACATGTCACGGATTCGGTTAGAATCTTTCTTTCTCTAAACCTTTATCACATTGGGCCTGTACCCAACACAAATGCTCACATCATTGATATCTTTATGTATTATTGGAATAAATTGTGATACAATTTTTTTACTCATCTTGAATTGATATTTACTTGCCCACAAAGTCCCACCACTTTGGCCTGAGACACCAAAAAAAACCCTTTTTTCTAACAGTAGAATGACATACCTGCAAAGCAAACAATGGCTAACAATAAAACACAGTAACAATAAAACATTACAGTATAGCATAAAATACAGTAAAACAGCAGGAACAATAAAACAACAACTATTTTTGGCTTTTTTATTTGTATAAATTTATGTTTTTTTTTACACTTTTATTGTAACTATAAATGTCCCAGGTTAGGGTCTCTCAAAATGTGACAGCTATCGAACATCTTTTGAGACCCTGTGTGAAAGTGTACCTTAGACTGTGCAGTGCTGTACCATATACTAATACAGGCGGTCCCCGGGTTACAAACAAGATAGGGACTGTAGGTTTGTTCGTAAGTTGAATTTGTTAGTAAGTCGGAACAGGTACATTTTTTAAGTGTACAGTGGGGATTGAAAGTTTGGGCACCCCAGGTAAAAATTTGTATTAATGAGCATAAAGAAGCCAAGGAAAGATGGAAAAATCTCCACATCTGGACATTGAGGCAGATCGGGGAGGTTATGATTTGAGGAGAGCTTTCAAAGGCGATTCATTGATCGGATTAAGTGGAGAGATCCATACATAAGCTGAGGTCGGCATTCCATCCGGTTTGGATTTTATACACAGCACACCACTTACCAATGCTAGACCCCAAGGGGCCATCTGGTAAGTGAGTTATACCTCCGGTGGTGGATTTTCTTCTCTTCTCCTTTCATCACGATCGAAAGAAACACTCCTGTTTGAACATTTGAGCACTTTCAAGCATTTATCTTTGCACCCGCTTTTTGCACAAAGATTATTTATATGTTTTTTATCAAGAATTTATGCATTGTCACTTTATTTAAATGGACTTTTTTGACACAAAGCACGGTCACTTTATTGAAATATGATATATGAATTGATGCATCTATTTATTTGATATTTATTTGATTGCACTTTATACTTCTTTGAGAATTTATATACAGTATATTTATTTTTTACGAATAATTTATTGAGCGCTGTCCCCCTCTTTTTGCAAATATATTTTTTAAGTGTACAGTGGGGATTGAAAGTTTGGGCACCCCAGGTAAAAATGTGTATTAATGAGCATAAAGAAGCCAAGAAAAGATGGAAAAATCTCCAAAAGACATCAAATTACAGATTAGACATTCTTATAATATGTCAACAAAAGTTAGATTTTATTTCCATCATTTACACTTTCAAAATACCCATAAACAAAAAAAAAATGACATCTGCAAAAGTTTGGGCACCCTGCAGAGTTAATATCTTGTACTGCCCCCTTTGGCAAGTATCACAGCTTGTAAACGCTTTTTGTAGCCAGCCAAGAGTCTTTCAATTCTTGTTTTAAGTATCTTTGCCCATTCTTCCTTACCAAAGTCTTCCAGTTCTTTGAGATTTCTGGTCTGTCTGTCACGCACTGCTCTTTTAAGGTCTATCCATAGATTTTCAATTATGTTGAGGTCAGGAGATAGTGAAGGCCATGGCAAAACTTTCAGTTTACGACTCTTGATGTAATCCCCCCTGGATTTCGAGGTGTGTTTAGGATCATTATCCATATGTAGAAGCCATCTTCTCTTTAACTTCAGCTTTTTCACAGAAGGCATCAAGTTAACATCCAAAATTTTCTGAAATGTTATTGAATCCATTTTTCCTTCTACTCGTGAGATGTTCCCTGTGCCACTGGCTCCAATACAACCTCAAAGCATGATTGATCCACCCCCATGCTTAACAGTTGGACAGAGGTTCTTTTCATTAAATTCTGTGCCCCTTCTTCTCCAAACGTACCTTTGCTCATTCCGGCCAAAAAGTTCAATTTCAACCTCATCGGTCCACAGAACTTGTTTCCAAAATGCATCAGGCTTGTCTATATGTTCATTTACAAAGTTCAAACGCTGATTTTTGTGGTGAGGACGTAGAAGAGGTTTTCTTCTGATGACTCTTCCATGAAGACCATATTTGTACAAGTATCTTTTTATAGTGGAATAATGTACCACAACTCCAGTGTCTGCCAGATCTTTCTGGAGGGATCGTGCAGTCAAACGTGGGTTTTGAATTGTTTTTCTCACAATCCTGCGAGCTGTTCTGTCTGATATTTTTCTTGGTCTTCCAGATCTTGCTTTAACTTCCACTGTTCCTGATGACTGCCATATCTTAATTACATTCCGAACAGAGGATATTGACATCTGAAAACACTTTGCTCTCTTCGTATAGCCTTCTCCAGCTTTGTGAGCGTCAACTATTTTCAGTTTTCTAGACAACTGCTTAGAAGATCCCATGGTGCTGATTGTTGGGGCAAGGTCAGATGAGTCTGGGCATTTAAAACCTTTGAGATTGACATCACCTGGTCTTCCCAGATGATGATTGAGAACAATCCATGACACTGGCAGGTCTCAGCCTTGCAAAGGGGGCAGTGCATGCTATAAATTCTGCAGGGTGCCCAAACTTTTGCAGATGCAATTTTTTAGTTTTCTGTAATTTTGAAAGTGTCAATGATGGAAATAAAATCTAACTTTTGTTGACCTATTATAAGAATGTCTAATCTGTAATTTGATGCCTTTTGGAGATTTTTCCATCTTTCCTTGGCTTCTTTATGCACATTAATACAATTTTTTACCTGGGGTGCCCAAAACTTTCATTCCCCATTATAGCTTCAGCCAAAAGAATATTTTTTAGTTTTTTTTTTGGATAGCATAGGGAAAGGGTAACACCCCTGTACCATTTATTTTGCTGTCTGTACCCCTGTTCAGCAGATTTCACCTCACTTTCTGTCCCTATGACAACTATATTTTGAAAATGTTGGGTTGTTGTGGAAACAAGGATTAGTGATAAAGCTTCAGTGGTGACACCTTTTCCCCATGAGAACTCTTACAGGAGTGAATTTCCCTTCCTAGGGGGAGATTTCTCCTCACTTCCTGTTGTCTTCCTCTGTTTGTAAGTAGGAGTCGTTTGTAAGTCGGATGTTTGTAACCTGGGGACCGCCTGTACTCCACTAGTGTGTGGTAGCGACGGAAACAGTCACCGATGCAGAGACCAGATTCGCCAGGACAGGAGGGACAAAAATAGCAGGTATCACGCCCATATCCACGCTTGCTACAGACATAGGATCTTTTTTGGGGTGCTCTTTTGGTAGGCGTACCAGGGAGGACACCTGAAAGATGCCTCTCATGCAGCCGGCTCATTTGATCTTGATTGGGAAATTGGGCCACAGCATCTTCTGGATACAGAAGGGCTGTGATGGTCTCTTCTTGGAATTTTAGGAAGGATCCACTTCTTCCAGACGCTTTGTATAGTACATAAGCGTTGAAAAGAGCCAAGTGGAATAAGTATACAGACACTTTTTTGTACTAGCATCTGCCCTTACGGGCAATTAAGTTTGGCCCCATCATCTGGTCGTTGAATTCCACCCCTCACATTTTAGGGTTGTAATTGTGGACACAGAGTGGCTTCTCACTAACACCAGTAGCCGTTGTAATTTGGACTACCGTGTCTGCGTGAATGGAAGACAGAACTAATAAATTCTATTTGTTTCTCCACTTTCCTGCAAGCAATTCATTGCACCTCAAGCAGGCTCTCTCCCCCTGACTAAGTTGGACATTTACCGGGAAGCCCAGGCGATTAGATTGCATGGTGCCACATGCGCCAATTCCTAATTATAAGAGGTGTCTAAAAAGTGTCACGCTTGTATAGAAGTTGTTCACGTATAAATGGTACCCCTTTCCGAATAAGGGTGACACCAAGTCCCAAACAATCTTGCCACTGCTCCCTATGTAGTCTGGGCAGTTGGCGGGCTCCACATTGCTATCTTTTCCCTCGTAAACCAGGAAACTACATGTATAGCCTGTTGCCCTGTCACAGAGCTTATACAGCTTGACCCCATATCTGGCATGCTTGCTGGGGAGAAACTGTTTGAAAGCAAGGCAGCCAGAAAACTTAATCAGGGACTCGTCAACGCAGACATCTTGTTGGGAGGATAAACAAGGCTGCTACTTGTGCTAGCCACTGCACCAGCTTGAACTGCACTTACGGGACTCACCATGTAACCAAGTGTTACTGCAGTGCTGGTTGGACTACAACCAGGATGTACTAGGCCGCTGGTGCTTGCCAGTTCACCACAAGGTTCAGGCGGCACTAGTGCCGACACTCTGCTGCATGCAAGAACCCTGCAGTTGTTGCACCTCAGCAACAGAAGAACGGGGTCAGGTACACCCGACCTTAGCAGGGACCACTACTCCGTCGTCAGAGCTATCTGTCAGGGTGCCGCTGCTCTCTACAGGTTCATATACTGAGCCTGATTCCCCATTGCTCTTATCTGTCATGCTCTGTATCCTGTAGGCCTCTTCACTAGTGTACCTTTTGTTTGACATTTTGGCCAATAAATTTACAGGTACATAGTATGACTTTCAGGTAAAAAAGCACCTGGTTGTCGAGGACTGTTTGAACTGCTACGAAAAAAAAATAACTGCTACTGCTGGCAGAGATCAGGCCTGGCTCTGCTAATGCTGCGGTTTTGTGTGCTGTGTATTGGAAGTGACAGTGATCTATTGATTCTGCACTTCTTAGAGGCTGGGCAGAGGGGTTAAACGCAGGTACTGGCAGGCGTCAGGGCTGATCCTGCTACTGCCATGTTTTTGGGAATACTAAACTATTGGGGACGCTAGTATAATTCTTATCAGATCAAAGATATTGATTCATTCAGACACTAGTAATGGAGATGTTTTGTGTGTGTGTGTGTGTTCGTGTTACTGGCAATCAAAGGGTTAAAATCAGTTGCTATCTGGGATTGACCCTAGCTGACGCTGATGTGAATGCTAACTGGTGTCACGCGTGACACTAATACAGTGATCAGAAAAGATCTATACACTTTACTAGTGACATTGTGACAGGGAGTGAAAGGGTTAACTGGGGGTGATCAGGGGTTTAAACCTATATTAGAAAATATGTGGCGGGACCCTGACACTATACTAAGACTGAAACTGACGCTAACTAGTGCCACCTGTGACACTAATACAGTGATCAGTAACTTATCTGTATACTGTATATAGTGACGCTGTAACAGTGCAGTGAAGGGGATAACTGAGGGTGATCAAGGGGTTAAACCTTTATTATGGAATATATGGTGGGTATCCTAAACCTATCTGGGACTTCCATTGGCGCTAACTGGCGTCACCAGTGACATTAATACAGTGATCAGTAAATTATCTGCATACTATATATAGTGACACTGTGACAGGGAGTGAAAGGGTTAACTGGGGGGTGATCAGGAGGTTAAATGTGTGCCTAAGTGTACTGGTGTCAGTGTAGTGCTTGTGTACTCACAGTATTGCTCTCTTCTCTCACGCTGGAACCGAAAAGGGCTCCAGGAGAGAATATTGCGTCATATCCTGTGCCTGTGTTTACATTACACAGGCACAGGACATTCTACAATTTGTCAGAACCGATCACCAGGTCACCGCGGGAACGGCGGGCGCGAGCCCCCGACCCGCGAGCACGCATCACGTACCTATACGTGATTTTGTGCAGCCGGTCCACCCTGCCGCAGTATATATGTGGTGGGTGGTCCTTTTTAATTTGCAGCGCTGCAATGTTCTATAAAATGCAATATGGCCTGGAGGCAGTCTGTACTCAGATGGTGTACAGATAGGTAATTTCCTGCTTACGTGATTGGCTGACTGATTTTCCCAGAAGTCTACACTAAGATACAAATCAGATTTTGGGCATCCACTGTAAAACAAATGTCATTTTTGGTGAGACACTCCCAATGGGAAATCACATCTGAAAAGGGATGCTGACCCTGCTACTTTTCCCATTAGAACCCTGCTAGTGCAGCAGCTGATTGAGAATTATGAAACCACTCCAATACAGATTCACTTGGACACAGACAAACCGCTATTTCTTCAGAATAACAAAAGGTAAGAATCTGCAACAATGTTTTGTAAAATCTCTGTAATGTACAGAGATCACCCAGAGTGGAATGTTTTTTTCTCAACAAAAGTGAAGTTGCTCTAAGTTCAGGTGTTTCCATTTAAGGAAACTGTTAATGCTACAACATACTTTACAAAGACATTTTAGACAATTGAGCACTTCCAATCTTGTGGAAGGTTATTTAACCACTTTATGGCTGCCCCATAGCAGATTTACTGCTGCAGGGTGGCCGCTCTGTGCAGAATCACATCATTAATTTGAAATGAAACAAATAAGATGTGCTTTAACTGCAGACTTTCAGCTTTAATTTGAATGTATTTACATCCAAATCAGGTGAACGGTGTAGGAATTACAACAGTTTGTTGATGTGCAACTTTTTTTTTTTTGAAAAATTATTTTTATTATTTTATGACAAGAAAAATACAAACAATGACAGTCACCAGTCCCTAACACGGCGGGACGTCACAACAACCCCCCCAACCCACCCCTCCCAACCCTTGCAGTTTACCCAACAGAACAGAGTAGAGTAGAGTAGTGGGGCCCGAGGGCGGCTGGAGCAGCACATCCTGTCCAGACCGCACCTCTAGTCCCAGGGGTGCAGGACACAAAAAACTTATATGACAACTGAATCAGAACACAAAATCATAAGCTAGAAGTAGGAGACATTCCCTGACTGAAAGAAAAGAACCAGTGAAAGCGCGGGCCCAAAGAAACAACCATGGTGCCGACGTTACCTACACATAATTATCCCGCCGTTTCAGTAGATTCCACCCATGCCTTCCACACCTTTTCAAATTTCCGGAGACAACCACGGGACTCGTATGTGGCCTTATACAGAGGTAAAACAGCGTTCACTAGCCCCTTCCAAAAGTGTAACGAGGGAGGTGACCCCTTTTTCCAGTGTAGAAGGATAGCTTTTTTGGCGTAAAACAACAGGATTATCAACAGCGTCCTATGGGCCACCGAGGGGACCACCTCCTCCACCAGGCCCAGGAGACAGACGCTCTGGGTCAGCGGAACCGGAGTCATGAGTACCCTTCCAAGGCAAGAGACAACCTCCGACCAGTAGCGCTGAACCAGGGCACAGTCCCAAAGATGTGCCACTTTTTAAGGGACCAAAAGTAATGGGACAAGAATTATTTCCCTGGTGAAGAAAACACCCTTCACAACAGTTGGCCAGATCAAGAACACTCTCCAGGAGGTAGGTGTATGTGTGTCAAAGTCAACAATCAAGAGCAGACTTCACCAGAGTGAATACAGAGGGTTCACCAAAAGATTTAAACCATTGGTGAGCCTAAAAAACAGGAAGGCCAGATTAGAGTTTGCCAAACAACATCTAAAAAAGCCTTCACAGTTCTGGAACAACATCCTCTGGACAGATGAGACCAAGATCAACTTTTACCAGAGTGATGGTAAGAGAAGAGTATGGAGAAGGAAAGGAACTGCTCATGATCCAAAGCATACCACCTCATCAGTGAAGCATGGTGGTGGTAGTGTCATGGCATGGGCATGCATGGCTGCCAATGGAACTGGTTCTCTTGTATTTATTGATGATGTGACTGCTGACAAAAGCAGCAGGATGAATTCTGAAATGTTTCGGACAATATTATCTGCTCATATTCAGCCAAATGCTTCAGAACTTATTGGACGGCGCTTCACAGTGCAGATGGACAATGACCCGAAGCATACTGCGAAAGCAACCAAAGAGCTTTTTAAGGGAAAGAAGTGGAATGTTATGCAATGACCAAGTCAATCACCTGACCTGAATCCGATTGAGCATGCATTTCACTTGCTGAAGACAAAACTGAAGGGAAAATGCCCCAAGAACAAGCAGGAACTGAAGACAGTTGCAGTAGAGGCCTGGCAGAGCATCACCAGGGATGAAACCCAGCGTCTGGTGATGTCTATGTGTTCCAGACTTCAGGCTGTAATTGACTGCAAAGGATTTGCAACCAAGTATTAAAAAGTGAAAGTTTGATTTATGATTGTTAATCTGTCCCATTACTTTTGGTCCCTTAAAAAGTGGGAGGCACATATACAAACTGTTGTAATTCCTACACCGTTCACCTGATTTGGATGTAAATACCCTCAAATTAAAGCTGAAAGTCTGCAGTTAAAGCACATATTGTTTGTTTTATTTCATATCCATTGTGGTGGTGTATAGAGCTAAAAAGATTAGAATTGTGTCGATGTCCCGATATTTATGGACCTGACTGTATATACACGTGATTTTTAACTTCCAGATTTTGGGCGCAAGTGCACGCCACCGGCGGCGGCTCGCTCCCGCTGTGATTTTACACAGCGGGTCCCACAGACCTGATGTCCGCCGAGACCCACCGATCGTTTGTTACTCTGACAGAATGACAGTCTGCATATGTAAACAAGTCAAATTGTTATTCAGTCCGTACAGAAGACATGGATCTTGTGTTTCTGTGAAGCAGGAACACCGATCCAGGTCTTCAAGTAGTAAAAGCACCTCCCCCCCAGTTAGTAAGCACTCCCTAGGCACACATTTAACCCTTTGATTGCCCCTGATGTTAACCCCTTCCCTGCCATTATTGTCATTAGTACAGTGACAGTGCATTCTTTTAGCAATTATCATTGCAATATTGTCACTGGTCCCGAAGAAAAAAAAAGTCAGGTGTCCCATCTGTCCACCGCAATATCGCAGTCCTGCTATAAGTCACTGAGTGGCACCATTACTAGTAAAAGAAAAAAAAATCCGTAAAGCTCCCTACTTTCTTTGATTAAAAGGGCAGTACTTTCCCATCCATTGAACAGCTGTTGTCGGTCCTCTCCTGCACTCAGCTTCTGTTGCTGGAAACCAGACCGGATCAGGTGCAGAATAGGTAAGTACAGTAATTTTTGTTTTACAGGGTTAGCAAGATTAGGTTTAGAATGTGGCACAGAGCAGGTTTAGCGTTAGATAGGTTTTGCCCTGGACTTATCCTTTAACTTTGATACATCTAACATACAGAATCATACAGGATAATATAGCTCTTACCTTGTCCTTTACCATCTCCACTCCAATCATCAGTCCTTTTCCACGAACATCTCCAACAATTTCAAACTTATCCCGTAGTTTTGCCAGCTTCAATAACAAATGGGTTCCAACCACAGCACAATTATTCTGCAGGCCATCCTCTTCGATAGCCTGGAGAAAACAAAGCAAAGGGGTTATTTTATATGTAACATTGTAAAAGAGGCTGGAGAGAGAGGGAGATATAGCACCAAATGCATCAGTAGGTGGCTGCTTTTGGTAAAAGTTTCCTGTAGCGGAATGGACACAGAGTCTGGTTTGGATTGCTTCAAGGGGCACAGGGTGCCCAAGAACCCCAGTTGGGTCTGCACTAATCAGACTCTCTTTCACAACCACACTGGACTCAGCCTTTCATGTTACCCCGGTTATCCTGGGTTCTATATGTGTGGTTTGTGTTGAAAGAGTGAAGGGCATCTTTCACTTGGGACAATAATATTTCTGAACAGTGTCCCTCAGGAAATATATAAAGATATATTGCAGATTGCTAGGATATTGCAGAAGTTTTTCATAGACCCTTGCTAGTGGGGTGGGGTTTGTTATTGTTGATACCTGCATTCCATTGTTCTATTGTTCCTGTCTGCCTTGAGTAAGCTTATTATGGGATATGTATGTGTGTGTGGAGGATTGGCTCTAAGGGGAAGGGGTTGTCCCAGAGTGTATATCTCTGTGTGCTTTGTGTTTCAATAAACAGTTCATTCTAGTTGACTCCCAAAACTGTGTGTAGTCCAGTTACTGGGGGAGGGGGATTTTGCATTGGATATTTTAGTATTTCCTCAGCTTCAAGAATTACACAGCGGAGATACCTAGGCTGGGTATTGGCGCTCCGTAACATTTCCAATTCAGTACCTCCTTCAGAGATGTCATATATTGCCCTAAGCAGCGGTCTTCCAGTGCTGAGAGAGTAAACAGCAGCTGCTGCTACGGAGAAGAAAAGTTGCTCCACTTGTCCGCCCCTTTCTGCCAATCATATTGTTCAAATTGCTATACCATTCTTCCATAATGCATTTCGTTCTGTGATTAGGTGATGGAGACCCTGTCATTCAACTGCTCCTCTATTCACAGGAGATGCTTTGTGAGAGAGTGGTATTACTGATACTCATCTTACCAGAGCTCCCTCCTCCATCGCAGCTGGCATCATAATCCCCTGGGTCAGCTTGTGTTGGATGCAAGTGGAGGCATGGTGACAGAAGGAGCGATGCCACATTGATGTCTGGAGAATAGCGGCTAGATCCAAGCACTGTTATATGGAAGGAGGTCACATGCTTCCCTCAATTCAGAAGCACTGGATATTTTCACTGGCCAAGATAGCAGGAGTGGCTGGAGAGCCCTGAGGAGGTAGGTATTAGTGGGTTGGGGAGGGGGGGCAGACACTATCACTTTGTCTTGAATAGTCAAGATGACAGAGTCCTTTTAAATATACAGAAAACTTCCAAATATCCCTTAAACCACATGTGTCAAACATAAGGCCCGCGGGCCGAATCCGGCCCTCCAGTTCCTTTTATGTGGCCCTCACACCTCTACTGCAGCTGTATCACTCTCCTTCTCTCCATCACCTTGTCTCAGCAGTTGGCAGCAGAGAGGACAGAACTCCTCCTCCAGATTCTGCGCCTTTCTGTGAAGCTGCAGCACCCCTTGTCTCAACCTCCTCTGGTCTTAGCATTCAGAAGACTCCTGCTCTCCTCTGGTCTTCCTCCAGACCCTGCAATTTCTGCTTCCCAGCTCTGCTCCCACTGATTTAAGGAAGGGTGGGGGACTCTTGCCGTCTGATGGTGGGGGGGTCTTGGCACCTGATGTAGTGGGGAGGGGGGGTTGCTCCGGACATCAAGTCTTACAGGTACAAATGGCCCTTTAAAGGCGACTATAATGCTGATGTGGCCTGCAATGGAATAGAGTATGACACCCTTGCCTTTACTACAGAGGTTTAAAGCAAAGTTGCAGGGCACAGTAACAGGTTTATTGTAATGCCTGGTCGTCTAACAGCACATTTCTGTATGCCTCCTTTGCCCGCCCACTATTCTGTTCAGCCGCTGGCACTATGTAATGTAGAGAAACAGGTGACTTGCTGCTCTTCCTGAGAGTCCTCAGTCCTGCATAAGCCCCAGATAGAGAAACTTGGTGCTCACACATATCTGCCCCTCTGTTCTCTCAGCAGACAAAAAGAATGGCAAGGGATCTGTCAATGTCGGTAAAGTGTGCATGCGCAAGAGTTACATCATCAGTGGCTGCAATGGCTGCAGAAGAGCAACGTGGAACCTGTAAGAAGAGGCAGAGTAGATGGTGGTGGCAGAGGACAGAGCGGAGACATTAGCCTGGACCTTACCGGGTTCTTACGGCGCATTCATGTAGGCAAGTGTGCCATAATGCGCAAGTATGCTATGAATACTTTTTCTTCAGCAATGGAGTCTTGCATGGTGAGCGTGCATACAGGCCATGGTGGGTGAGGGCATTACTTGTTTTCTCTAAAACAAATTGTACCTGCTAATTCCAGGTCTTTCTAAAGCTCACCACAAGTGGTCCTTGGCTCTTGGACAACTCTTCTGATAATTCTTTTCACTCCTCTGTCAAGAAATCCTGCGAGGAGCACCTGGTCATGGCTGGTTTATGGTGAAATTATGTTCTTTCCACTTGCGGTTTATAACTCCAACGGTGCTCACTGGAACATTCAGAAGTTTGGAAATCCTTCTGTAACCAATGTCATCAGTTTGTTTTGCAACAATAAAGTTGCTAAGGTCTTGAGAGTGTGCTTTGCTTTTACCCATTATTAGATGTTTCTTGTGTGACACCTTGGTAATGAGACACCTTTTTATAGGCCATCAGTTGAGACTGAACCAGTTGATATTAATTGGGGCAGGATTGTTTTGTAATTACTGATAGATTTCAGCTGGCGTCTTGACTTTCCATGCCTTTTTGCACATTCCTTTCTTCATGTGTTCAATACTTTTTCCCTGTTCCATTCCATTTTATTACAAACAACCTAATCTGAACTTATGTGTTTTGGTTTCTTTGTATGTATAGATTGCATTGGTTGTTACCGGCATGTGGTGACAATTTCATGTCAATAGCACCTTTTAGAAATATATTTACTTAGAAAAATGTGTTTAATACTTATTTTACCCGTTGTATATCAATTTCACATTTGATACTGTAATTTATTTGGTATTTTTTTGTATTCACTTATTAAATAGAAGGCTCTTATATGCACTTTATAAGATAGCGCAACCCCCCCCCCCCCTTCCTTTTGCCTAAACATTATAGCAGAAGCCTACTAACTCAGCTGCTTAAGTTCCTTTTTAATGATCTATTGAAAATAATGAGGCTTTTTAAGAAACGTATAGATATTCCTGCCCTGCTACTATTAGAATTCATGTCAGAATGCATGCCTGATAAGAAATAAAATTGCCCCTTCTTCCTCTCTCTCCAGTCATAGGTCAGATGACAGAGGAGAAAGGATAAAAAACAGTTGCCCTTACTCCCCAGTAGGTGCCCATTCTGGCAGGAGGTCTGTGTGAGGCTGCACGGCTGTGAACGAGGTAGACATTTATATCCAATGCCTCCCTATAATGCCCATTTTGACCAGTACTTGGTGCTACAATGCAGTGGATGAATGGGCCGCCAACGAGTGCATTAATGTAACACACTGGAGCAGACAGGTGTGAATAGTCCCCTAGTAATCCTGGGGTCAGTGCTACCCCCAACAGCAACAGAACCCTAGACTACGGGCTTACTGGCAAATCTTACCCTACACATGGTGCCCTCTGACCTCAAAGCCACATAGTTGCTGGCTGACTAGAAGAGGGGGAGAGCTAGCAAATGATGATTTGCAATAAATAGGTTTGAGGGCCTCCACCAGTACTTCATATACTATACTGTATATTGTACCAGTATATGTTCATGAAGTTTCTCATTTATCCAGGTATTTAGTATTATTTTGTCAAATTCAACTGGACTGATTTTGTAATGATAGATGCTACTGAGCTTGTCCAAGCCACTTCTTCAGTTCTAATGGGTGACAAATATTTTTATGGCTACATGTAGGCATTCACTTGCCATATTTTTCTGTGTTTGGAAACAATCACAGCCTTGAACTTGTGAAGAAATTAAACTACTCAGCCAACATGGTTTATGCCTCTTCCTTCTTCCCCCATACTCCCCTGCTATGGCAAACCTACAGCTGTGTGTGTTATCACATCACCATCCTGCAGGATGAGGAAGATGCTGGACCATTATGGCTTCATTTGTATATATTTACCATAATCCTGAGCTATTGTATATACGCAGCTGGTGCTACAATATCAGCCCACCACCAAGAGCCAAATCGGCAATGGACCCGGTAGACTAGACAATACATGGCTAGCCTAGAATGGTAGATCCATCACTGATAAATACCATGCGCTCAGACTGCATTTCATATACAGAAGAGCACTAAAATTCAACAATTTGTATTTCTCACAAATATATATATAATGACATGAGCAGAAAGCTTACATCCAGTACAGCAGAGCCCACAGAACATGCCACAGGATTGCCACCGAAGGTGTTGAAGTAGACAGCCTGGGTAAAAGAGCTTGCAATCTCTGCAAAAGAAAGAGATGGTCAGTGAGACAATAGGATTCGAATAAGCTGGCCATACAGTATACACTTTTCTTGTACAATTTTCATTTAGATTTACCAAAACCATATAATATGGGGTCAAACCTAAACAAAATTTAAATTTGTATGCAATCAGGCAGGACCTTGTACTAGGTAAGTTGAAGGTAAATCTAAAGGAAAATAAATAAGAAGATTGTATAATGTATAGCCAGTTTAATGCTCTCTTTATTAGTAAATGTATCAGAATTTGGTATACATCTAAAAGTAAAATTTTCTTCCTTATTTTCTCAAAAACCCAAGGCTGACCCACAGCCCATGTTTTCATCTTACCTAGAATGATGTGTCTATACAAGCAGTTTAAGCCATTGTGGTCCCGTTTGAATTTGTAAATTCATATGCAGACTTACATATAACCCATTTTCAGAGATCCTTTTCATCTTGCGGGATCTTGTTCTTGTTAAGCCTGTATTGTATTCAGTGCGTGCACGTGTGGTGGGTCCAGCTATAGAATATAATGGCTGGTGCAGATATTGAACTAGGTACAGTCTGGCCACTACTGGCAGAGTGGTGCAAATGTGCTGACTGAAATATAACCTGAAGAACGTTCAGCTGCAGAATGAGAAAACTGTGGCCAAAATAGAAAAAGGGCTTATATTTGAATAATATAATGATGACTTTCCTCATATGACAGGAATGTTGTTCTATTCCATAATTGGAGGGAATTCAACTCGAGTTGGAATATAGGATGCCCGGGGTTTCTGGGCACAGGTAGAGTTTTGCAGTGGAACATTGAAAACCTGATCTCCGGCGCTATGAGACCACTAGGCCCAACATGTAGGAACGAAGAAGTAGTTTCACTCCCAGGATAATAAGAATCAGGCACCCCATAAAGCCCCATAATGTTTTGACAAAGCACGCATTAATGTAAAACACTGGCACAGACAGGTATGAATAGTCCCTTAGTAATCCTGGAGTCATTCCCACCCCAGTGCTGTATCTTGGCCTAGGCCAACAAGGCCCAGGTCTAGGGCGGCACTTTGCAGGGGGGCAGCAAAAAAGCTGCACCCCGCACAAAAAAAACCCCAAAAAAACACAGCCTCCTCCCTGCTCCCACACAAAAAGGGTCCCCGCCGGCTTGCGCTACACTTTTAGTATAGTGCCAGTCTTATGGAGCGAATTGGGCCAGAGGGCAGGGTCCAAAAGGCAAATAAGTCTGGCACCCACATAAAGCACTCACACTGCTACCTGCAGGTATGATAATACCAGCGGGTGAGGACATTCGGACAGCCTGCCGACCACACTTAATGCAACTGGCCTGACGGCCCCCAATGCTAATAAGTGTGGCACTGCAGCTTAATGCTCCGCCTACCCTCCTCCACCCCCAGGTATGGCAGGCATCACGTCAATAATATCATTTCATTTCTTCAAACATCCTTGTCCTTGAGCGAGAATACTGAATTCCATCATATACAAGACTGTATATGATTGCAATAATATTTTGGACCTGCTCCCCTCATATGTACTATCGCAATATGTCACTGGATTAGTAAGATTACTCCTTTCTTATAAGATATTTGGACTTGTGTTTGCTGCCACTGATTATTCCACTTATTTATAAAATGACTATGAACTTCCTAATCATTATACAAATAAGTGAAATATTCCTATAATTACAATCACTGGCAGCAAACACAAGTCCAAATATCTTAGGCTGCACTGCTGGCCACTGATAGGGCTACACTGATATGCTGCACTGATTGGCACTAATGAGGCTGAACTTATGGGAACTGATGAGGCTACGCTGATGGGCACTGATATTCTGTGGTTGTGGTTGTGGTCTGTAGTTTACAGATGACAGAACGGGCCAGAAACAGGAAGGGGTGTGGCCTTTACAGGAAGGGGCGGACCATATTTAAATTAGGGGGTGCACAAGTTTAGTCTGGCCTAGGGCAGCACAAAACCTAAATACACCACTGTCCCACCCCCAACAGCAATATAACCCTAGACTGTGGTCTACTGGCAATTCTGGCCCTGCACATGGGGCCCTCTGACCTCAAAGCCATATCACTGACTAGAAGAGGGGAAGAGCTAGCAAATGAGATCCTGTAAAGAATAGGTTTGAGGGCCTCGACCAGTGCTGCAATTCTAATAATGTATTTTGTACCAGTAAAGGTATCAGTGATCTGTGAAGGTTCTCAATGGTACCACATTCTTGCAGGGATATTGGAAAGGGGGCCATATTAGCCCCTCTTTCTTATGGGATGTTGGAAGGGAGAGTTATTAATTAAAGATGGATGTCAGCTATAGGAATTAGTTTGAAGAAGGCTAAGGGGGAGATATGGTGTCCTTTTGACCTATATGTTGTTTTCCCTCAGCGCTTCCCGCTCTAGGTTTCCCGCCGGGACGAGTAGCCAGGCAGATTATTAGGGTATCCAGGCAGTTTAGTCTCCCCTGGGATAAACTAGCGAATAAGCCCCTTTCTCCGCCCGCTCTATTCCACCTATGGGGAGTAAGTTACCTCAGGAACAGGTCAATATAAGCAGCTCCCCGATCCCCCCGGGCTCAATCCTCTTCAGAATCCCATCACCTGTGTTCCTGCGCTCCAGTCTTCTTCCACCTTCGGCCTGTGCCTGATTCCAGAGAGATGTCCCTCATCTGTCAGCTGATAGAGAGAGCGGGAGAGGACGGCGGAGATGAATGGGTCCGGAGGTGCTTACAACTACCCCGGGTGTCGGAAAATGACGGACCGCCGGCAACAGCATCTTCAGTTACGGCAGCGGCGGAAGTGAGGCGTTCAGCCGAAAGGTCGGAGGGTGCTTCCGCGAGTCAAGGCGAAGCATCAGGTCCGCCGGAAATGGTCACCGATCACCGGACCCGTGACGTCGGCGAGGAGGCGGATCGCAGGACTAGTTCCGGGGCAGTCGGCCCGGTGAAGAGGAGAAGAACCCCGAGGAGAAGTTATTCCCCAGCAAGCCCGAGGCGTCCGGCGGGGAGGATCGCAGATGGCGTGGAGCGGAGAGGCCCCCCGGAGGACGCGGAACCCAGGAGGAGGATCGTGGCGGTGGGCTCCAGGCCGCCCAGCAGCCAGCAAGCGGGTCGCCAGTCGGGAAGAAGGCCGCCCGCTGCTTCTCAGGGTGCGGCCCCCTGGACCGGAGGTCATCCCTTCCCAGCGCAGCAGGGAGACCAGGCGGCGGTGTCAGCGCCAGTGGACCCGGAGCCCCCAGGACATCAGCCTGTCATAGGTGGTGAGTTACCGGGGGTCTCTGACCCAGAGGCTTTATTTAATTTATTTAAAAACTTTTGTCAAAGTTTACAGACTCCTAGACAGGTAGAGGTGCCCCCTATGGCTGAGGTGTGGGCGACACCTAGTGGCTCAGAAAGAAATTTTATGCTTTCTGCTGCTAAAGAGCAAAATTTGCCCGAATCTGTGTTAAGGGAAGTTATGCCCTGTGAGGTATCTCCGCTGGGCTTTCATTTGGCTGACAGCATAAAAGAAAAGATTTGGCAAGGGGCTTATTTAGATTTATTGACCTTGCTGCCGTCTGCCAGAGAATTTATGTCTAGAGGAGACAAGAATAAGGAGGAAGGTGATAGGAAGAGATTTGTACCCAAATCTATTTTTAATTGGTTGCAGGCCTTCTGCATCTTTTCCTCTGTTTATTGTGAGAAATTTCCTTCTAAAAGTGTGGGTTTGTTTCACCACATCGAGATCATTCTTGAGGCATACAAAGGGTTTGGTGGGGTTGCCTGGTTCCATTATGATGTAGCTTTTAGACAAAAGATGGCTGTGCACCCTGGTTTAAAATAGGGTAGTAAGGACGTAGGTCTATGGTTAGATTTGTTTTTGCCTCAAAAGCCGGCCTTTCAGCCCAGGCTGGTGCCGGATACCCCCCAGCAGGCTGCAGGCCCCGCTGTTTATAAGCGGGGCATCTGTTTTAGCTTTAATGACTCGCAGTGTCGATGGCCGGGTACGTGTAAGTACCGGCACGAATGCGCTTTTTGCGCCGGACCTCACCCGGTCGCAAAGTGCTTCAGGAGAATGGCTGGGGCCCAGCAGGGAAGCATTCCAAAAGGCCCCAACCCCGGTGAGACTGTCAGAGCTCCTACCGTGGCTACAAGAGTACCCCGATCGGTGGAAGGCGGAGCTGCTAACTGATGGATTTCAGTTTGGGTTTCGGCTTCCGTGTTTTTCGGGGGAAGGGTATTCTATAGTCAGCAATTTGAAATCTGTTGTTGGTATGTCTACTGTAGTGCTTGATAAAATTAATAAAGAAATAGCGGAAGGAAGATTTGTGGGTCATTTTTGTTCCCCCCCTTTTAGAAATTTCAGGATCTCCCCTATTGGAATAGTGCCTAAAAAAGAACCAAACTCTTTTCGCTTAATTCATCACCTATCTTACCCTAAAGGTGATTCGTTAAATGAACAGATTGATTTAGATTATACATCAGTTTCCTATACGACTTTTGAGGATGCTCTGGGCATTATTAAAAGGTTTGGGTCGGGGGGCACTGCTGGCGAAAGCGGACATCAAGTCCGCTTTTAGGCTGTTACCTCTACACCCATCCTGTTTTAATTCTTTTGGTATCTTTTTTGAAGGTAATTTTTATTTTGACAGGTGTCTCCCCATGGGATGTTCACTGTCTTGCTACTACTTCGAGTGCTTTTCCACATTTTTGGAATGGGTGGTTAAGCAGGTAACAGGTACATCCCACGTCTTGCATTATCTTGACGATTTTTTGTTTATGGGGGGAACTGACACCTCTGATTGTGATTTTATTTTGAAAACATTTTGTATGTTATGCAAATCTTTCGGTGTCCCTCTGGCCGGGGAAAAAACGGTGTGGCCGTGCACCTGTATTGAATTCCTAGGTATCACCATTGATTCGGTATTAATGGAATTCAGACTGCCATCTATCAAGCTCCGGAAATTACAAGGTATGTTATATCTGGTAATCAGAAAGAAAAAAGTTTGTTTGAAGGAAATGCAGACGTTGCTTGGATTGTTAGCCTTTGCTTCCAGGGTTATTCCTGTTGGCAAAGCTTTTTCCAGGAGATTGTATATTTCAATATCAGGCCTAAAGTCACCTTCTGCGCATGGGAGAGTGACACATGACATGAGGGAAGACTTGCTAGTCTGGCTACAATTCCTTTTAAATTTTAATGGCAGAGCAATTTGGCAGGAGGATTTTATTTTAGATAGGGATTTCCTTCTCTTTACCGACGCTGCGGGCTCAGTTGGTTTTTGGCGAACACACTGGTGTGCGGAGCGGTGGTGTGAGCGTTGGAAAAGGTTAAAATTAATCAAGAATGTGGTACTCCTGGAATTCTTTCCGATTATAGTGGCCCTGGAGGTATGGGGCGGGAATTTTCGCAATAGACGCATTTTGGTCAGCACAGACAATAGAGGTGTGTTATACGCCATAAATTGCTTGTCTTCTCGTTCTCCGCCAGTCATTGCCTTGCTTAGATACTTGGTCTATAAGTGCCTTTCGCTTAAAGCCACGTATGTTCCGGGCAAAGACAATGACCCAGCAGACTCCTTATCTCGTTTTCAGGTACACAGATTTTTTCAGCTCCTCCCAGATGCGGACCATGTGGGTATGCCCTGCCCGGCTCACCTTTGGGATCTGGTTTAGATTTAGTGCAGGACAATATTAAACGTTCTTTAGCGCATAGCACTTGGTCAGGCTACCAAGCAGCATTTGCTATGTGGCTGGCTTTCCTCAGCTTGGTGAACAGCCCTCAGGATGGTTTCTCGGAGGAGCTGGTTCTGTCCTTTTTGAATTATTTGTTTAGTAAAGGTTATTCTTGGACTCACATAAACAAAATACTAGCAGGAATTTCATTTTTTGTTAAACTGAGGGACCTTCCGGCTTGCTCTTCCTTTTTCTCGGTCCAACAGGCTATGAAGGGTTATCGTAGGAGAACTGTGCAGGTGGATGAGAGGCGCCCTGTTACTTTACGCTTGTTGCAGGATCTGTGTAGTGTTTTGTCTGGCGTTTGCTATTCGCCTTTCGAAACAGTACTGTTCAGGGCGGCTTTTTCCTTGTTATTTTTTGCAGCTTTAAGAATATCCGAACTTATTCCGGTGCGTTCTATAGTGGGTTCAGGTTTGCAGTTAGTTAATGTATACTGCACTAAAAATAGGTTAAGCATTTTTCTGGTCAAATCAAAAACTGACCAGTTAGGTAAAGGTCAGTGGTGTCATCTTAATAAGTTTCCAGGTTCCTCTGTTTGTCCCGTCTTACTGGTATCAGAATATTTACAGATCAGGCCCAGTGGTAACCCCCTTTTTCTAGTGCATGCAAGTGGGTCACCCCTTACTAGGTTCCAATTCGAGTTTGTTTTAAAAAAATGTTTTCAGGCACTTGGGATGGGTCATTTGCGGTTTTCATCCCACTCATTTCGGATTGGGTCCGCAACTGAGGCATCTCGGCTGGGTTTAGGGGTTGATTCAATCAAGCATATAGGGAGAGGGAAATCTGAATGTTATGCTGCCTATGTGCGCCCTGACCTTATCTTTGCTCCTTACAGGTGAACGTTTACGTGTGTGGATTGTTGGTCATTCATACATATTTTGGGCCCAACACAGAGCGAGGCACCGGATATATTCTGAATACTTTGGCCTGAATCAAAACAAGTTTGAAGTATGCTGGTTAAGTAAGAGGGGAATGCGGTGGGCGGAGTTGTTATCCAATTTGGACAGGTTATTGTTATCCCGCCCCCCTCCAAATATTCTGGTAGTTCATTTGGGTGGTAATGACGTGGGTAACGTGAAAACATTAGATCTGATATTTTGGATACGGGATGACCTGCAATTGTTGAAATTAAGATTTCCAGAGATGGTCATTGTGTTCTCGGAAATTATTCAGAGGTTAATCTGGTCTTCGGGTTATTTAAAGTTATTAGTTAAAGTCAAGAAAAGGGTCAATAAGGCATTGGAGAAGTTTTTGATGCAAGTGGACATCCTGACCTACAGGCACTCGGACTTGGAAGGGGGCATCCAGGGTCTCTATAGAGACGATGGGGTCCACCTGTCCAATATAGGTCTTGATATCTTTAATGCCAATTTGGGCTCGATAATTGAGATGGCCGTGCTGCGGGGGTTTGGTGACAGGCAATGAGGTATTGCCTGTCTGGTGGATGTTTGATCAATCTGTGATTATTTATTATAAAGTTACAACCCGAGTTGTTTATGACTGGGTTGTCTGTTTGTTATGTTGAAAGAAATTAAACATGGATGTAATATATTGGTTACCAGTTAATAAAAAAGCGGCCTTATTTTACCACAATATGTGTCCGAGTGCCTTTCTTAATGTATTAACCATTTAATGGCCAGTATGGTCAGTAGTATTGTTTTCTGTTATGTGGTTTTACTACTTAAAGGTATCAAGATCAAATCCACTCCTTCCTATCATCCCATTACTGAGGGAAGAGCAATGGATCATGAGAGATTTGTTGTGGGTGATGTTATCTTTCAACGTATGTACCAACTGGTAACTCCCAGGGACTCATAAGAATTCATGTGTCTGACCTATAAATTAAGATGTTACACTTTTTACTAGAATTTTTTAGGTCACAGTAAGGGTCTAATCACACCTTGTCCATTGGGCTGTGTTGCTTAACGCAGGCACAACTCAATAAGTAGAAACTCATGGTTTCAAACAGGTCCAGTTCACACTAATGCGCTGCTCTAGAAGCATGGAAAATGCTTTATATACATGCAGTGCAATGTGCTGTAAAGCACAACAAGGTGTTACAGGGTGTTGCAGCACTTGTTAGGCCCCTTTCACACTTGTGTGACCTAAAAGTCACGCGGTTTTGCCGCAAATATGACTGGACTTGAAGCAATGCCTGTGTAATCTTGAGGTCTCTGGACCTCAAAACGCATTAAAGTCGGACCAAAGTAGTGCAGGGACTGCACTGAAATTGATGCGACTTTAAGTCGCACAGATATGAACCGTACTCATTGGAAATCATGGCGTACGACCTGTCATGCGACTTTGCAGTCCCAAGTCGCAGGACAAGTCGCACAAGTGTGAAAGGGGCCTTAAAGAAAGCAAAATATATTTTGGCTTCTGCTGTAAAAAGCCACAGAAATGAATGCAACAAGCTAAAAAAAAGTTGTGTCAATGCACATCCACCCAACTGCATTTAACACACAAAATTCATTTGGTGTGAATCTAGCCCTTTTTTTTTTTTCAAAATTCTTTAAAAATCTAGCCCTTTTAATCATAGCATAGTGTAAGTAAGTTTCTTTACAGGAATAGAGGCTGAGCCAAACAAATAATCAAAACAGAAGAGGGTTGGAGTAGAGATTTCCTGTGTCCTGCAGTATACTGAATTAAATTGTGCATTGCGATTACCACTTATCACTTTACACTAATGCCCCCTGGGCTGACCAGAAGGTAATTGGAATGGAGTTACCCCAGATCTGATCAGACAATCAAGCAAGGGGTTCTTCTGAGTAACACCCTGTCCTACCTCTCTACCCCCCTTCCCCCCAAGATGGAGGGGTAGGACAAGGGTTTTTACTTTTAACTTCACTGTTAGCCTTTAAAAAAACACACTTTGAATAATGGTAATGGTTTCTCACCATCCCTCTGTTGGACCCAAATTCCCCCATCCTTTTCCTGCACAAATGTTCCTTTTTGAGTTCCCATAGTTCTCTGCATAGTTCTAAGTATATAAACATCAAAGTTTACAAGGACATTTAGCAAGCGTGTAGGCAGGTGCAGGTAGTCTTCCCACCTTGTGCGATCACTACATGTGAAGAGGAATCTCATAAGTGAATTTACCCCTTAAAGATTCCACCAGCTGCCTTGGGATGTAAAGATTGTCTGATTGGATGCAGGCTTTGGAGGCCATTTTGTCAGGAAACCTTTTAAATAAGGGATCCCACCTCTATTGGGCATGCATTAAGGAGTGGCAGGCTAGTGACAGGAACCCACTTGTGAAGGACAATGTTTAGAGCAGGGAAAGTTTCCTGTCAAGCAGGGATAGCTCAGGGAAGGCTTCCACAGCGCTTTATACACTCTGGTGTATGGTACAGCAGTGTGAAGCTGGTCCGGATTACAGCAACTTCACATCTAGCATTGCAATGGGACGCCACCGCCGGTAACTGAAGCCATCCTCTGGTCATACATAGTGTATACCTTATTACCTGATTACTGCAATGCTTTGTAACAGTGCCAAAGTTCTGTCTATTTATGGTTACCATAAATCTACTCAAAGTCAATACAAGATATACCAGTGCCCATAAACTGTGCATGGTTTCTCCTATAATAGCGTCCTGTCTTAGGCCCTGCCTTCAAATAGCATCACACTGTATTGAAGCAAACCTGCCATGAAAGAAGCATGCAGGCTAACCTTGCTGACTTTGTTCTAAAAGTACTAGCTGCTTGGTTGGCATGCTGACCTTTGGGTTCACTATCATTTAAATAACAGCCTTGGAATAGACAGTATAGACTCCTGTAGCTCTCTGTTAATTGCTGTGTAAACCCCAGTAGTGGAAGAGTACAGACCCCAATAGCAGTGATCTCTTGCAGTCTCGCATGACATTTACAGAGTCTCTAAATGTCTGTTGCAGCAGGTTTCCAGTGTACAACCTCACCTGTAGCCTGAATTCCATGGGTGGTCCTTTGGTACTTTCACAGGTCCGGAGCTGAGGCCCCCTATTTCTCACAAGTTGATAACTACTGATATAGTCAGAAAAAGGCTAGCCATAGACATACAGTATTCCTGTATTCCTCTGTCGATACAAAACGGCATGGAAGAAGGATTTCCCTGCTGTCTATTTTATTCTGAAAGCTGGAAGATGGTTGTCTAAATACCAAAACAGTGACTACATCTGATTGCATTGGCAGAGAAGTTTCCATCCGGCTCCTTTGATTTTTCATTCAAAATTTGTCAATTTTGGTGAATTCAACATGAATCATCTGCAATTTGAGCTGTGTATGGAAGCTTTATGAAAGTCAGGGATAGATAAGTCAGAAATCCTTATCTGAAAGTGTTCCAGGTCAGTGGCTCACCTATAATTTTTAAAGGAGAAGTCAGCAACAGCAGCCTTCATACCTAATGACTGGTTTCCTTTATTAACATGAAGATATATAGTATGTGAGTAGTACCAGCAGAGTGGTACACTGGTTATCTACTATGTCTATCACATTACTCAAGGTTTCAGATATTCGAGGTGATGCCCAGTTCATACAAAGATGATACTCAATCCATACATAAACTAATCACAATCTCACACTCACCATACTGGCTCAACTTTTTTGAAATAGTTATAACAATCCTACATAACTAGTGCAGAAAAAGATATTTGTGTTAAAAGACTTTTACATACATATAACAAAAAAATTATAATATCACCAGAAAAAGTCAGAAACAATAAACCCATGAGAAACTGAAAATGTAAGCTTTAATAGAAGGTCACAGATAGCAGGAGAAATAATTGTGCATGTTATCATTTAGTGAGCTGACACCGACGACAGCCAGGATAAGTCATTGCAGCTCTTTGTAGTACAATATTAATTCTCTTACCCTCTGTGGTGACAACGGCAGCCATAGGAAATCCATTGCCAATACCCTTTGCCAAAGTCACAATATCAGGAATGACCTCATGAGTCTGAAACCCCCAAAAATGACTCCTGGTCCTGCCAAAGGCAGTCTGAACCTAGAAGAGGGACATCACCATTGTTATTAAAGAGCAATTACAGTGGGGTTGTATATAGTTTCCCAATTTTAGCCAAGAATAGGAAATTCAATTCTCAAAAATAGGATTTTGTACTTACCATAAAATCCATTTAATTGATGGACACAGCGCTCCATATTCAGAACCATAGGATTATATCGCACCCTACAGGAGTAGACACTAGGCAGAAAAAAAAGACTTGGCTACGCCTATGGGCAGTCCTAACTGGTATAGATCTCCTCTCTGCATCCTTCCATTTAGTAACAAACTGTATCAAAAGTAACAGAAACTCCATAGAGCGGTGTGTGCTGTATCCATCAATGAACTCAGGGAAATGGATTTTACGGTAAGTACAAAAATCCTATTTTCTCTTTCATTCATTGATGGACACAATGCTTCATATTCAGAACTATAGGGACGTCCCCAAGCAGTGCCAAAACATGAAGGGTGGGACAAAAACAAAATCCTAAGGCTAAACACAAGAAGCCAACCAGGTAACAGGAGCTCAACAAAAAAAAAACAGGAGCCCAGCCTGAAAAATATACCATATATACTCGAGTATAAGCCAAGTTTTTCAGCACATTTTTTGTGTGCTGAAAATGTCCCCCTCGGCTTATACTCGAGTCAACAAAGAAAAAAAAGTTCCCGGCCGCTCCGATGTGTTTAAGATTTAAAAATGGCGCCGCCCGGCGTATACATGTCACCGCGCATGCGCCGCCACCGCTCGGGACAGGCCGGAAATAGCTGAACGTATACCAGCTGTCCCGAGCGGCGGCGGCGCGTGCACAATGACGTGTCGGGGCCGGGCGGCGCCATTTTTAAAATGAAGGCGCCTCTGGAACAGGTAAGTGAGACAGCCACACTAGTATGCCCGCAACCTCTTGTACCATGCTTGCCACCCTGAATTCTCCTGTACATGCCAGCCACACTGCATTCTCCTGTACCATGCCAGTCACACTGAATTCTTCTGTACCATGCTTGCCACAGTGAATTCTCCTGTACCATGCCAGTCACACTGAATTCTCCTGTACCATGCTTGCCACCATGAATTCTCCTGTACCATGCCTGCCACACTAAATTCTCCTGTACCATGCCTGCCACCCTGAATTCTCCTGTACATGCCAGCCACACTGCATTCTCCTGTAGCATGCTTGCCACCCTGCATTCTCCTGTACCATGCCAGCCACACTGCATTCTCCTGTACCATGCCAGCCACACTGCATTCTCCTGTACCATGCCAGCCACCCTGCATTCTCCTGTACCATGCCCGCCACCCTGAATTCTCAACCTAGGCTTATACTCGAGTCAATCATTTTTCCCATCTTTTTTGTGGTAAAAGTAGGGGCCTCGGCTTATACTCGGGTCGGCTTATACTCGAGTATATACGGTACCTCCAAAAAGGGAACAGAGCCTCTAAAACAGCAGCCTGCAAAACCTTGCGGCAAAAAGAAGCATGCACAGAAGTCAAAACATCCACTTTGTACAATTTTGTGAAAGTGTGCACCGACAACCAAGTGGCCCCTGCACCACTGATGCCTGATGACGGAAGGCCCAAGAAGCACTAAGCATGCGAGTAGAGTGTGCCGTTACAGGGAAAAGAGGAACTTGACTTTTGATAGAATAGGCCTGAGTCACTGTCTAATCCATCTGGAAATGGTCACAGAAGGAGCGGACAGCCCTTTTCTTGGCCCGTCCATGATCACAGTTAGTCTGACCTCTGAAAAGACCCCATGGTGCCAGATACACCCGAATCGCCCGAACTACATCCAGGGCAAGTAATGCAAATTCCTTAGGATGAGTGGGCCTGGGACACAAAGAAGGCAACACAATGTCTTCATTTAAATGGAGATCAAAGACTGCCTTAGGTAGGAACGATGGGCGTGGACGAAGAACCACCTTATCTTTGTGGACAATTAAGTAGGGAAAACGACAAGATAATGCCACCAGTTCAGATTTCCTGCGAGCAGAGGTGATAGCCACTAAAAAAGCCACCTTCTGAGACAGCGTAAGCAGGGGAATCTCCCGAATATTTTCAAAGGGAGTCTTCTCGGGAACTGAGAGCACCAAGTTCAAATCCCATGGCGGTAGAGGGGACCACAATAGCGGAGTCAGGAGTCAAACCCCTTGAATGAAAGTACACATCAAGGAATACATGGCCAAGGGTCGCCGATAGAAGACCGCCAAGGCAGACACCTGGCCCTTGATACAACTCAAGTCCAACTTCTGCTCAACACCTCGTTGTCGATTACACCTTGATACTTACGATATTCAATAGGCAACGCTGAATCCAAAGCGATACAAAATACCTTAACAGGCCCATGGATACAAACAGCGTCCCACTGTGGAGACCAAGAGAGGATCTCAACCGACTGCCAATCAAAGGTCAGATTGTGTTTCTGAAGCCAAGGGTAACCCAAAACAATGGAGTAGTGTGGAGGTGACATAATCTGGAAACAGGTTGACTCACTGTGAACAGCCCCTATTGCCATATCAACCGGAACAGTCTTGTGGGTAACCTGTGCTAGTTACAGGGGTCTGCCATCAATCGCCTCGATAACTAGTGGAAAAACATGAGGCTACAAGGGCATGGAATTTGCAGCAACAAGCGTACTGTCAATAAAGTAACCGCCAGCACCGAAGTCTACCAACGTCTGAGTAACCACCGAACCTGCTGTCTAGGAGAGGACAACTGTGATTAGCGGTTTATCTTTTTGGGAAACAGGGGACGAGGAAATTCCACCTAATATCTGCCCTTGACAGGACCTTAAGTGTGAGTGTTTCCCGGACAGGTAGGACAAGATTACAGGAAATTCCCACCAAGGTCGCAATACAGGCACCGGCCCTCCCTCCTCCTAAAGGCCCGCTCAGCCTTGGAAAGGCAAGGGAACCCAGCTGCATGGGTTCACAGCCAGACACACCATCCCCAGGAGGCAAGGGAGGTGAGGGAAGAGTGGGTGGTAAAGAAAATGTAGGAGCCAATCTGGTAGGAGGCCTCCGCAGGCCCTCCTTAAACAATGGTCTCTCCCTGAGTCTGGTACCGATCAAAATCAGGAAATGAGAGCCTCAAGCTCGTCAGGGAGATCATTGGCTGCAATCTTGTCCTTCAATGTATCGGAGAGACCATGAGAGAAGACAGCCACCAGAGCCTCAATATTCCATCCCACCTCTGCTGCCAGGTTAGAAAATCGATGGCATACTTGGCAACGGTTGGTATACCTTGTTGAATGGACAGGAGCAGCTTAGCAGCAGAAGCAGAGCGAGAAGTCACATTGAATACCCTACGAAAGGAGGCAACAAAACTCAGGTAATTAAGTATCACAGGATTATTGTTCTCCCATAAGGGATTCGCCAAGGCCAAGGCCTTGTCCGAGAGCAACGAAATTAGGAAGCCCCCCTTGGACCTGTCAGAGGGAAATGCCTGAGGATCCATCTTAAAATAATGAAGGAAAAATTGCAAGAAATGTTGGGACCGGCGCTACCACTTTAAAATTGTGTTTGTGCAATTATGTACTTCACACGTTATAAAAGTGCATATAGTGCTTGTGGTACAAACAATAAATAGAAAGTGCTACGTGCTGTTAAAACTTCAATAAGTTTACCTGGGCTGTGCTCAGTGTGCCATATTAGAAATGTCATATATTATACATATATATAAAGTGCCAAGTGCTAGTAATGCCAAGTACCTCGTGTTGTGATCCGTGCTAAAAACAATATATGGCGTCGGTGGGTGACCCACCAAAGACACCGCTGCTTACCGCACTCTTTAAGCCGATGCCTCGACACTTCTTGGTCACTAGAACAAAGCATAAGCCTCCATTGCGTAGCATATGTTGTATATAGCGAAATAACTTAGCATCCACTCACAGTTTGGGGAGTTCACTGTCAGCTTGAAAGGTGTTCGCCGGGCCGCTTCCGCGTTCCACCGCCTCAAACCACCGTTCCCGGAAGTGACGTATTGACGTACACAAACCTACGCGTTTCGTCATACGACGTCATCTGGAGCGTGCCATCTATCGCTACTCCCGGTCTTTTTATAGGCTGGGATGGCGCCATCTTGGTGTACCTAATTTGAGACCGGACACAGCGGCCATCTTGGTGCACCCATCCCATAGCCTAATTAATGTTTATTCATCATGTGAACTCCCTTCATGCTGTGTTTGCCGTACATATAAAACAATACTCTTTATTAAAACACAGGTGTACGACTAAACATTAATAACTATTAGCAAGTTAAAATTGAAATTTAAAATTAATTTGTGCAAACGGTGATGTGTCTGGTTTAATCGGGGGTGAACCGATAACCAGTGGTGCCGTGATTATAAGAAATAATAGATGTTGGTAAAAATAGTTTTATTATAGTGACAAAGTGATCAAGTGGTATGTATTGACTATACTTAATAAAATCGTGGGCCCATGTGTCTATGCGATTAGTGCTAGACTATGAAAAAAGTGCCCATACATGTAACAATTAATCGGTGAGATGAAATCGTGCTGAAGCAAAAAAGGTATGTTTTTTTTAAAATAAACTAGGAAAAAAGTTTTTGATAAGTCTTTTTTTAACTTGCTAATCGTTATTAATGTTTAGTCGTACACCTGTGTTTTAATAAAGAGTATTGTTTTATATGTACGGCAAACACAGCATGAAGAGAGTTCACATGATGAATAAACATTAATTAGGCTATGGGATGGGTGCACCAAGATGGCCGCTGTGTCCGGTCTCAAATTAGGTACACCAAGATGGCGCCATCCCAGCCTATAAAAAGACCGGGAGTAGCGATAGATGGCACGCTCCAGATGAAGTTATTTCGCTATATACAACATATGCTACGCAATGGAGGCTTATGCTTTGTTCTAGTGACCAAGAAGTGTCGAGGCATCGGCTTAAAGAGTGCGGTAAGCAGCGGTGTCTTTGGTGGGTCACCCACCGACGCCATATATTGTTTTTAGCACGGATCACAACACGTGGTACTTGGCATTACTAGCACTTGGCACTTTATATATATGTATAATATATGACATTTCTAATATGGCACACTGAGCACAGCCCAGGTAAACTTATTGAAGTTTTAACAGCACGTAGCACTTTCTATTTATTGTTTGTACCACAAGCACTATATGCACTTTTATAACGTGTGAAGTACATAATTGCACAAACACAATTTTAAAGTGGTAGCGCTGGTCCCAACATTTCTTGCAATTTTTCCTAATCTACTACCTCAGAGGTAGGTTGGAGGCAGCTTACACCACTAATTTAGCCTGATTTGGTACTGAAACTCCATAGCGCTGGTATATAACCCTTTTCTACATCTTAAAATAATGCCCACTTGGTTTAGGAAGCCACGACACTCACTCAGTTCACCTCCATAATGCTGCAGGAGGGAGGCTGAACCAGCCATCCCTATGGTAACAGCGACTCCATCTGCAGGTGCAGGAGTGGCAACAGGAGCAGCAGCAGGTGCAACAACAGAAGGAACCACCGGCCTAGCA
Source organism: Pelophylax lessonae (assembly GCF_965119305.1). Taxonomy (NCBI): domain Eukaryota; kingdom Metazoa; phylum Chordata; class Amphibia; order Anura; family Ranidae; genus Pelophylax; species Pelophylax lessonae. The sequence goes on from NC_138768.1 coordinate 74,330,745, forward strand.
GCACTAAGAGCAAGGTGCAAGCAACGTCTACAACGCCTGAGCGAACTGACCTAAAAGGTGATCTTGTTGATCGAGCCTGGTAACCAGCATGGGGAGCTTACAAGCACCTGCATAGTCAGGATTCATGACCCTTGTGTACTGCCAGGTTGCCAGGAAACCAGACCACACGGGGATGCAGGTAAAATAGAGCAGTTTATTGGAGAAAACAACAATAATCGCACAGCAAGAGTGAGGAAGAGAGAGCAGGAACAAGCCCGGGTCAAGTTAGGAGCAGGTAGTCATCCAAGCCAGGGTCAGGTCTAGAAGTGGTTAGTCTGCCGATGCTGGGTCATCTGCTAATGCCGAATTGTCAGCCGATGCCGGGTCGAGAGCCAGGAGAGTCGTCAGCCAAGCCAGGTCATACATGGAGGAGCACAGAGAACTGAAGACTGCTAGCAGAGATGCACCTTGGAGCACAAACATAAGGGCAAGGATTGCAACCCAACAGGTGATAGATACAGTCAGGTGTGCAGCATCATTAATGTGCGACGCCCAGGCAGCAGGAAGTGATGATGCAATCAGAGTCTAAAAGAGGCAGCAGTCTACACATGTCCAAGATGGCTGCTGATCTCCCTCTGGAGGGGCCTCTTATGGAACTGTGCAAATGGGACCGCTTCGAAGGTAGACAACATCAGACCCAGCACTCGCATTGCAAGTCCGGAGGGAAGACCTGAATTGCAGCTTGCAACTTCTGGAGTTTGTTCAGAGGAAGAAACACTCTGGCTAAAGTTAAATCCAGAGTCAGACCCAGATAATACAATTTTCTGGACGGAATCAGGGCAGACTTCTAGAAGTTTAGAAGCCAACCAAACTCCTTCAAAGTCTGTATAGTGATCTCCACGTCGTCCATCAATGCAGATGAGGACTCCGCTCGCATAAAGAGGTCGCCTGGGTAGCCCAGCAAAGAAATCCCCTGCTGATGTAGCAACGCCAGAACCAGGGCCAAGACCTTTGTGAAGACCTGAGGAGCGGAGGCAAGACTAAAGGGTAACACCACAAACTGAAAGTGCTCCTCTCCCACAGCAAAGCGGAGGAAACGCTGGCACATATTGGAATGTGCAAGTAAGCATCTTTAATGTCGATAAAGGCTAGGAAATCCGCCTCATGTAGGGATGCCAGGAACGTGCGAATGGACTCCATTCTGAATTTCTGTATCCACACAAACCAATTCAGGGCCTTGAGGTCTGGAATCAGACGAACCTTGCCCTCCTTCTTTGGGACCATAAACAGGTTTGAATAAAAACCTTGAAACGGTTCCGATACCGAAACTGGGACAAACACTCCTTGAAGCAACAGGTCCTGCACCTCCCCGAAGAGAGCTTGATGCCGGTCCAGGGACAGACGGATGTTAGAAGGAAAGAACCTTTCCGTAGGGCAATAATAAACTATCTTGTAACCAGACAGAATTCGTTTGTTAGTTTGTGGACGAAAAAAAATCAACGAAAAAAACGCCTCTCCACCCCATTCTTTCCCCTTCCCAGATTGTGGAAGAAAAATGCTCCCCCCCCCCCTCTGTGAGACTCTTAATGATGTCAGCCAGGGTATTCCCATACAGGCAATTGCCTTGAAAGGGCAAATTAGTAAGGACTTTTTTAGAGATTGGTCCGCAGACTTCCGAAAAAGATAGCTTAGAAATTAGGGGCCGCGTCCAGAGAGGCATCACAGACAAACTGCAGCCCCTGGACCAACTGGTCCACTAACTAAGGCATGGGGAATCTGCTCATCCCCAGATCATGGCGCAGGACCGGCCAAAGGCTCCACTTTTCTGTCAGCCGGATCTTTAAAGGCCGGGGATTCCTCTACCGGAATCATGGTTTCCTTGTTTAACCTAGAGACAGGAGGGTCCACCACTGGTGGGACAGTCCAATTCATGAGGAGTGAGTCTTAAAAGGGGCACCTCACCGCAAACAGTGTTTAGGAATCACAAAAGGACGTTTTGAATGCTCCCAATCTTTGTAGACAAACTTGTCAAATCAGGAGAGATAAGGGAACACTTGCCATGCGAAACAGCTTGTGAGTGCCAAAAGGGATGGCCACCTCCGCAGCCACCTCAGCTGCATCCTCCATCTTCAAAGTCTCCCACACGGATTTAATCAGTGCGTCAACCAGCGCCTTCTCGTGCGCAGCTACAGCTGTGGAGGAATCATCCTCACTATCTGATAAATAAAAGAGCATGGCTACAAGCCCTGCAGGGTGGGCCACGTCTGCAATGGTAGAGCCAGATTCAGGATCTGACAAGACAGATGAGGCGTCGGACTTTCTGCTAGCCCGCCGCTCAAAGGCCACCTCCACCTGGGAAACAAAGGACTCCAGAAACGCAGTCAGTATATCAATAAAAGGCTGAGACCTAAAAGGGACCTGCTGCCTTCCGAGAGGGGGTCGGGTGGGGAAACATGCTCCTGAGACTCTGAGTTTAAAAGGGGAACCAACCAACAAAATATATCTAACGCCGCTAGGGGACTCGTCCACCTAAGGCACTGCACCCGTATTACCACAGGGGCACCCAGAGACAGAGCACCCCTCAACCTGCAGCAGGGAGAGGGAGGGACCCCACCAGGAACTCACCACCCCAAACGGAGGAGCGCTGGTCTGCATCAGGGACCCTAGACCCTAGGCCACAACTCTGCAGTGGGAGGGGGGCCAGGTCTGCAGGGCGACTACACTGGCAGCACCCATCCCATCAGGGAAGTTGGTCCCACCGGCAGCATGTCCACCCACCCCACCGGTACTGTGCTGCACACACCAGCCCACATCCACCACCGTCTCACCGCGCTACCCCATGGAAGAAGGGGGGTATAAGGGTGGCCCACAAGGACCACACAAAACAGAGGGGGGCCTGGGGGGGCAGAGGGGATCCTGCAGGTTTGATCGTCCCAGGGGGTTGCCTGCATCCACCCCCCACTGCATCCAGGGGGACTCTTACACACCATACCACGGAACCAGACAGCACCACTCCAGACAGAACCCCGCACCACCGGAATGGGGGGCTGTCAGCCAGAGGAACACTGCGACTCGAGCCAAGAACTTGTCAAATGCGACCTCGCAAGGCATTTAACTCACAGGCAAGCCTCCATCCAGTGAGATTATTTCGCGGACTACCCAACGCGGAACTCTGGTCTGCGCACGCTCGCTGGCCAGAATGGGGGAGGGGGGCACTGGATCTAGCTATCCAGCCCATCCCCCAGCCAGGAAGTTGATTTTAGATTTCACAGGAAAACAACAGGAGAAAAAAAAATGGCATTTAAAAAAAATAAATACATCTGCCAGAACCAAAGATCCCGGCAGGGAGCTAGGTCCTTATTCCTGACTGGCAGAAAAAAAAAATTAAGGCCTATAGCAGAGAGGGGGGTGTATACCAGCTAGGCCTGCCCATAGGCATAGCCAAGTCTTTTTTCTGCCAAGTGTCCTAATCCTGTAGAGGGCAATCTAACCCTATGGTTCTGAATATGGAGCGCTGTGTCAATGAATGAAAGAGAAAATATGTTTGTCCATTAATCCTGAAAAATACAAATACTATGGCCCCTGAAGACATCATTAATAATGAAACGCGTAGGGTGGAGCTAGGATGCACAACGTGACAACTTGCATTGCGCGATCCCATCATGGCCATTTTGGAACCTGGCACTGGGATGTTTATAGCCGTTTGTGGAGTATTCATTGGCGCACTATTTACGATTGAACTGTCAATATTTTTAAATAAACATTGATGTACAGTATCTCACAAAAGTGAGTACACCCCTCACATTTTTGTAAATATTCTATTATACCTTTTCATGTGACAACATTGAAGAAATGACACTTTGCTACAATGTAAAGTAGTGAGTGTACAGCTTATATAACAGTGTAAATTTGCTGTCCCCTCAAAATAACTCAACACACGGCCATTAATGTCTAAACCGCTGGCAACAAAAGTGAGTACACCCCTAAGTGAAAATGTCCAAATTGGGCCCTATTAGCCATTTTCCCTCCCCAATGTCATGTGACTCGTTAGTGTTACAACATCTCAGGTGTGAATGGAGAGCAGGTGTGTTAAATTTGGTGTTATCACTCTCACTCTCCCATACTGGTCACTGGAAGTTCAACATGGCACCTCATGGCAAAGAACTCTCTGAGGATCTGAAAAAACGAATTGTTGCTCTACATAAAGATGGCCTAGGCTATGAGAACATTGCCAAGACCCTAAAACTGAGCTGTAGCACGGTGGCCAAGACCATATAGCGGTTTACCAGGACAGGTTCCACTCACAACAGGCCTCGCCATGGTCGGCCGAAGAATTTAAGTGCACATGCTCAGCGTCATATCCAGAGGTTGTCTTTGGGAAATAGACGTATTAGTGCTGCCAGCATTGCTGCAGAGGTTGAAGGGGTGGGGGGATCAGCCTGTCAGTGCTCAGACCATACGCGGCACACTGCATTAAATTGGTCTGCATGGCTGTCATACCAGAAGGAAGCCTCTTCTAAAGATGATGCACAAGAAAGCCCGCAGTTTGATGAAAACCAACAGATTAAGGAAATTGATTACTGGAACCATGTCCTGTGGTCTGATGAGAGCAATGAGGTTCAGATGGTGTCAAGTGTGTGTAGCAGCAACCTGGTGAGGAGTACAAAGACAAGTGTGTCTTGCTTGCAGTCAAGCATGGTGGTGGGAGTGTCATGGTCTGGGGCTGGATGAGTGCTGCCGACACTGGGGAGCTATGGTTCATTGAGGGAACCATGAATGGCAACATGTACTGTGACATACTGAAGCAGAGCATGATCCCCTCACTTCGGAGACTGGGCCGCAGGGCAGTATTCCAACATGATAATGACCCCAAACACACCTTCGTGACGACCACTGCCTTGCTAAAGAAGCTGAGGGTAAAGGTGATGGACTGGCCAAGCATGTCTCCAGACCTAAACCCTTTTGAGCATCTGTGGGGCATCCTTAAAAGGAAGGTGTAGGAGCGCAAGGTCTCTAACATCCACCAGCCCTGTGATGTCATCATGGAGGAATGGAGAAGGGCTCCAGTGGCAACCTATGAAGCTCTGGTAAACTCCATGCCCAAGAGGGTTAAGGCAGTGCTGGAAAATAATGGTGGCCAAACAAAATATTGATACTTTCGGCCCAATTTGGACATTTTAGCTTAGGGGTGTACTCACTTTTGTTGCCAGTGGTTTAGACATTAATGGCTGTGTGTTGAGTTATTTTGAGGGGACAGCAAATTTACACTGTTATACAAGCTGTACACTCACTACTTTACATTGTAGCAAAGTGTCATTTCTTCAGTGTTGTCACATGAAAAGATATAATAAAATATTTACAAAAATGTGAGGGGTGTACTCACTTTTGTGAGATACTGTATATACGGAACTTCACTATAGTTGGCCTGTTTCCATTCATCAATTTATCCATACTGCAGTGCACTCTATGGGTCTGACCTGTTGAGAGGCTACTCTTATCGGCTGGGGGACCGTCATCAGAGGTGTATGGTGTTTTAAGGCACATATGGACCGCTTCACTGTGGTCAATTACTTCTGGTAAGAATCCCTTTCTCACTGCACTGTGGTGGCATGATCTCTATTCATTCTTTTATAGAATCTGAATTTTTGCTACTACTAATATTTTGAAGACAACTCACTGTCCATCTCAAGAACTATGCTTTTTTGAACTTGCAGATCTTCACATTTGCACTAATTTTCACTTTTGATATTTTGGACTGTTATGCACTGGCACTTTATGATATTTTATATGAATTTTTTTTTTCACATGGTCCTCTATGTATGCCATTTTATGAATCACATCTCATGTTTTAGAGGTGGATTTACAATATCCAATTGACATTTTTCTATGTTTACACATTTTATGTTTTCTTTTACTATTGTCACACATGCACGGTCACTTTATTTGTTTGCAATAACATTTATGTCTATATGTGTACTATGGTCAGAATTTGCGCATGTTTATTGGGATATCACGCATTGTCTGAAAAATATTTTTTTTTTGTTTTTATGAGGGGTTTTAGTGCTGCACACATTGTTGCATTCTAATATGTAACATTGCACATTTAGGCCTCATGCACACAGGGCGTTTTTACAGCTGATTTTAGTTTAGACGTTTTTTTTTTTTGCAGCTTAAAAATGCCCCTCTATGTTATTCTATGGCCTCATACACACATAGGCTTTTAGGAGCTGTAAATGGCATAGGCATTTTCAAGCTGTAAAAAAACCCAGGGCCAGTGCGTTCTGGAGCAGCAGCGTTAGGCTGTAAAAACGCCTGATGCTGCTATAGGCTGCTAAAGGCTGCATACAGCGTTAGGCCACGTCAGACGTTTATTTAAGCTGTAGTACCGTATATACTCGAGTATAAGCCGACCCGAGTATTAGCCGAGGCCCCTAATTTTACCACAAAAAAATGGGAAAAATGATTGACTCGTGTATAAGCCTAGGGTGAGAATGCAGGGCGGCGGGCATGGTACAGGAGAATGCAGGGTGGCGGGCATGGTACAGGAGAATGCAGGGTGGCGGGCATGGTACAGGCGAATGCAGGGCTGCGGACATGGTACAGGACAATGCAGGGCGGCGGGCATGGTACAGGACAATGCAGGGCTGTGGGCATGGTACATCCCTTGTAGTATGCCCCCAGCTCCCCATAATGGCAGGTAGTGCGGCTGTGTTTCACTTACCTGTTCTAGAAGCGCTTTAAATTGAAAAATGGCGCCGGCCGGCGCCGACACGCCATTGCGCATGCTCTGCCGCCGCTCGGGAAAGCTTGTATACGTTCGGCTATTCCCGGTAATAGCCAAACGTGTGCGGCCTGTCCCGAGCAGCGGCGGCGCATGCGCAATGGCATGTCGGCGCCATTTTTAAATTTAAAGTACGTCGGGCTGGCCGGGGACATTTTTATTTTATTTTTTACTCGAATATAAGCCGAGAGGGACGTTTTCAGCACAAAAAAATGTGCTGAAAAACTCGGCTTATACTCGAGTATATACAGCAGTTGGATTTGAGGTTGGAAAATAGAAGAGGGCAAGGAAAGGCTGCTAAACACTAAAGCTGGTAAACGTGGTTAAAACGTGGATTAACACCAATATGAAATGCTTCTAAAAGCACGTTTTTACAGCTGCTTTTTCCTGGCATCAGAACTGGCTTTGCAGCTCAAGTTTAAATCCCATGGTGGCAAAAGAGAACATACAGGTGGAGCCACATGTTGAACCCCCTGAATGAAGGTACAAACTAAAGAGTGCATGGTTATGGGGTCACGGAAAGACGATTGCTAAGGCAGACACCTGGCCCTTGATGGTACTCAAGGCCAACTTCTGCTCAAAGCCCAAGATCCGAGCCACAGAAAAGGAGCACACCAAGAAATGTACACTTTCCACGCATGATGGTACATCTTGCTAGAAGTTGACTTCCTCGCCTTCAACATAGTAGGTATCACTAATCCAGACAAACCTCTATCCCTCAATACTGGCTTGCAATAGCTAAGCCATTAAAACCAGCGACTGTAAAGCAGGATGGTAGATCAGCCCTTGGGACAACTGATCCTCTCTGAGAGGTAGCCCCCAAGGGACGTTTACGGCCACCAGAATGATTGGAAGACCCTTGCCCTTGATTTTTTGCTGGAACTGTGGCTTGAGCCGAGGATGATACTGGCCTTACAGTGCCCCTAGGACATCTGCGGCGTCTGCCAGAGGAACCTGTGACCTCGCCACAAACCTCAGTATCCTCCTGTGGAGCCAAACCTGCTGAAGGAGCTGCATACAGGACTGTACAAACAGAACTGTCTTAAAGGTGGACACCACCAGGCTCAGAACCTGTATGCAAGTCAGGAGAGAAGACTATCTGTGTGACAGCAGCCGGCGAATCAAGGCCTGTGGTTCTCAAAGTTTGTCCAGAGGAAAGACCACCCTGGTCAGGATTAAAACCAGACCTAGGTAAATCAATTTACTAGACGTGCATAGGGGGGACTTTAGGTAGCTTGGTCATCATCCAAACCTTTGCAGGTATTATATCCGCACAAGGAGACTTCAGGCCTAAAACCCCTGAAACGGACAAACTCTGCCACCTTACTTTGGTACCCCTAAAAGGATCATTTAGTGGATACTCTTGACGCTAACAAAAGGAGTTCCATGGGGCTGAAAACCAGCAAAGATGTCCCCCCACCCCAGTTATGGGTGAGGGCAGACCTTCATGCTGAAGGGGACTTGCCAGCTCTAGGCTTAACAGACCAAGGTTGCTTGGAACCTCCTGGGGAAGACTTGAAAGATCTTTTTCCCTTGTCTGCAGCCCCGGGATCATGAAATCATTTTTTATGAGCTGAAAAGGAGGGCCCACGTTTGCGATGACTCTCCTACCCTTTTCTAGACTGTAACAGAAAGGTACTCTTCCTCTCCCCCCGTGAGACCCTTAATGATGTCATCCAGGATAGCCCAAAACAGGTGATCACCTTGAAAGGGCAGATCGATGAGCCACATCCAAAGATGCATCACATAGAAACTGTAGTCCTTGGACCAACGGGTCCGCTAGATCAACATAAGTAGAGGGAACTACACCTTACCTAGACCCTGACGCAAAAGCTTGGCCCATAAGTAGAGGAAATCTACTTATTACCCAGACCTTGATGCAAAAGCTTGGCCCATTCAGTTAGGGTCTGAGACACCAGGGCCGAGGCAAAGACTGATCACAACGCTGAACCAAAAAGCTCTGGGCACAGAATCAGATGAGACAGACTAAGCAGGAGAAGTTGGGGGACGCTTCCTCCTGGGCCTTTGCCCACACGCCACTTCCACCCGGGATACCAAGGACTATAGGACCGCAGTTAGCACAACAATAGGAAGCTGGGGTTCTGAGAGACCCGGCGCCTCCATGTGGGGGGGAAGTGGGGAGATGTGACCCTGAGGCTCCATCAGGATAGGGGAGGCCCCCGCAGCACAAAAAAGATTTTAGCACCACTATGGATTCTCCACACTAGCAGAGAGAGAGAGAGAAGTACTCACCACTACCAGCCAGAGAAGCACCGAATATTCGGACCCAGCAACTTCCATCAGTGTCCATCCAGTTCATATAGTCCCGGGACTAGGAGGAAGAGGAGGAGCCCTGCTGTCTCCAGCGTCAAGCCAGACTAAGGGAAAATGGCCGCGGTGATGTCACAGACTACCCAAACATGGCCGTCGGCTGTCAGGAGTCTCCCTGTGCCCTCTGCACCGTTGCGCCCTCTGCACCGTTGCGCCCTCTGCAATGGGATCCCTATAGTACTGCACAGCATACAACCCATGAAAGGACATACACTCAGGAGACTCCGCTGCACTTTCTGCACCGCTGTGCCCTCTGCAGTGAGACCCCTAAGGTACAGCCCTCAATACTGCACACAGAAGGACATATACCCAGGGGTCTCCGCTGCACCTGCTACACTGGGACCCCCATGGTATTGCTAAGGCAGGACAATCACCCCCCCCCCCCCAGAGCTCCACAGAGGGAGAAACCTAGCTCAACTGAGGGATTTTTAGGATGGGAGAAAGGAACCCGCAGGCAGGCCCAACCATCCCTGGAGGGTACCCGCATCCACCCCAAACCGCACAAAGGAAGAGAGGGAGGACTGTACTTTCTGCTCCATGGTGCGGATGTGGCTTCAGACAGAACTCCTCGCCACCAAAGTGGGGGAGCTGTCGGTCAAGGGGGCGCTGTGACTCAGACCAGCACCTGTGCGTATGCGACCCTGCAACACGTTTTACTCATAGGCCAGCCTCTGTCTGTGAGGCTGTGTCTGTGGTCTGCACGCATTTGCTGGCTGGACTGGGGGGACCACTGGATGTAGATTATCCAGCCCGGCAGTTGATTGTAGATTTCCCAGAAAAAAAAGCGAAAAAATGCATGGAAGGAGAAAAGAGCAACTGGTCTGACTGGGCAGGATACAGATACTCTCAATGGTGCTTCACATCCGTGGACGTGTCAGTGTATGGGTATTGTGGTACGCTTGCTCTCTATGATATTCCTGCATCAAACACAGGATCTTGAAAGAATGGCCATATAGGCTTCCTGGATGATTGGACTACCAGGTTATGGATGCAGCAAATGTAAACCTCACATGTTGTACAGAGCCTGGCTAATTTGTATACCCTATTTGAATTTTGTCATTCTTATGCAGGAAGTGAATAAATTCAACATTGCTTTGGTCTGTTACACTTGCAGCATTTGTAAACATAGTGGTATCCCACTGACACCTTGACCTTTGAGTAGAGGTTTTTTATTTTTTTTTCTGCAGCTGCACCTTGTATGCATTACCAGCCTATACTTCCATCATTTATTACCAGATGATCCCATGAGTCCTAACCATCCCCTACTCTTTACAAAAACACAAACATTTTATATTCCTAAATGCAAATGTAGCACTGTACCCCGTAGGGCTTTCTGTATGATTACTTCTTGGTCTCCTCTGATTACCTGCAGACAATCACTTAAGGACAGTTCACTCATCCATCCTTACTCCCAATGGCTCATTACTCAATAAACAGTCCAGGGGTTTTGGTTTTATATTTATTGTGTAACTTGGATGGGAGAAGGGAATAGTGGGATACTCCAACTGGAACTATTCACAGTTGACAAGGACAATTCTCACTTGGCCTCAACAGGTTATTTGTGGAAGCAGACACAATGCTTTAACCATACTACTACTTGTATGGAAGAATTAAATTGTCTTGCTCTCTAGCAGCAGACTTGTTGCAACTACTTTATCTTCAGGACACTCTCTAGCATCCCCTTGAGTGACACCCGTCCACTGACTCTTTCTCAGAAGGGGTGGCCCTCTCACAACAGGTCAACAACACAGCACAACACAGATCTGTAGGCAGAATCAGATCCTCTCCAGTGTCTCCCTTTCAGTCAGCCCTGACCACCTGGGGCAGCGTGGCAGCTTCTACAGGGGGGGGGGGGGCAGCGGCACCCTCTCTCCGGGACCCCGCTCTTCAGCTGAAAGACCCTGAGCACATGTGCCCTTGCCATTTATACTGTATCCCAGCAGGCACTTTCCTCTGCCAATCACCAGGGCTGTACTAAATGCCTGTGCACTCATTTTTCAGGTTTCCTCCCACTGTCCAATTTGCCTCCCTATTGGACCAGTGTGAAACACTTCAGACAAACTGTGCTGCACCTGAACACAATGAGCAGACCTCACTAGCAGATCCTGCTCTCTGGTAGGCGGAGAGCAATATAAATTTACCTGGCAATCTCTCTGGTAAGCAGAAAGATCCAAAAACGAGATTCTCTCTTCTAGCAACTACCTGGGAGAGTGCTGCACAAAGAAAACTTTACCTGTGAAAAAACAAGAATACTCACTTCATCTGCAATGCATACCCCTCCTTTCCCCCGTATAATTTCATAGGCCTCTTTTAAAAAATTCTTGGGATACTGAACGACTCCTGCCACGCCCTGCAAAACAGATGCAGATATTTTTTATGTGTATTGTTATATGCATCAATGCAATACAGAAAATAAAATATCTTAACAAAAATATAATGTATTGCAGCTTACTTGTCCTTAGATGTGGTGGCTGCACTAGGTTTCTGAATCTAGCACTGTATCTATAGAGGGAGCCATGGTTGTCATAGAGACTGGACCACTAATAAGTCCCATCTTTGTTCATCTCCATTACATTATGGCTGATGGGATGAGTAGTTTACAGAAGAAAGAGATGGTTATTTGTGCTTTCTGTTAAGCCTGGTACACACGATGAGATTATTGGACGGATGATCGTCCGTTTTTTTGCATGCTAGTCTCCATATCAAAAAAGAAGAGGTTACTAAAGTTTGAAAATTCCTGTACGACAGAATAAAAATTCAGAAGTGATGTAATGTATTGTATTGCTATTATATTTTTGGATGAAAACTGAACTGATTAAATGAAAATCGTACAATCTGGTATCGTACAAGAAAAATTTTCGTGTCTATCCCTTGAGATAAAATTGTAAAGAAGGTTGAAATCGGCGCTACCTTCAAAGTGCTAATGTGCCAAATAAATAAATAAATAGTGTATAAATAAAGTGCTGGAGTGTATTATTTATTTAAAGTGCTCATATTCTGAGTGATAACGGGTTAGATATTGCAACACTTATCAATCATAAGTGCTAGTGCCAGAAAAAACTTGAAAAAGAAACCAAACCCGGTGCTTTTATTCAAATTAATAATGTGTATTACAGTGATAAACCGTGGAAGTTTACATAAATAACATATACACAAATAGTGCTTGTTTTATTGGAAGAATGACTGTAAAATAATAACCTGTTATTATTACGTGCTGTGATCATAAAGTGATGTGAAACTTCACATGTATATGCAAGTGAAAGAATAAATAAAATAGTGAGTCCTCTCTAGTAGAGAAATGAAAAAAACAGGTGTTGAACAAAAGAAAAAGGAGAGCACGGATTGCAAACACCACTGTAGCCACTAGGTGTCGCACCCGGCCAGTATACCACCTGTATAACAATAGGGACCAATATGGAATCCTGGGGTTCCCTCACCACGGTCTCTCCTCGTCCCGAGTACCTCAGAATATAAAAAGAGAGAGAGAGGGGGACCCCTTGGTGCGATGTATGGTGCCAATCTTTAAAAGGCGAGGTAGTAACTCACGGTTAGGCTGTCCTCGATCAGTGAAGAGAAGCCGGGAAGCTTCCGCGTTCCACGGCCCAAGCTCCAAATACCGGAAGTGACGTAGTGACGTAAGACTCCACCCTACGCGTATCGTAATACAACGTCTACTGGAGCGGCGTCAACATATCGGGCTCCCGGTGTTAAATAGCCGCACTGTCTCCTAGGTAACCAAATGGCTTCCGCCGCCATATTGGTGCTCTCAGACCTGAAGCCGGACGGAGGACACCTTTAGCCTCACTGCAATGCCGGCGATTTTGGTTCTGTAATGGAGTGGCAGCTTTCATCATTTCGGGGACAGCCAATACCGATCAAGGTGTATATGTGAACTTGCAAATCATAGGATAAAAATAAAAATAAAAATAGTTTTATTTCAAAAAAATTCTTCTCCGCACAAAAAGGAGAAATAAAAGCAAAAAAGCAAAAAAAACTTTATTTAAAAACATGGCGACAACGGAACTATCTTATAGCCAGACTAATAACCAATTCCATGGGATATATACCACTTCTCTCTGCAGGCCCATTCTGATATTCAGTGTGCAAAGGGGAACAGCCAAGGGGCATGTCAGAAAGGTTTTCCTAAATAACAGGGTAATCATGGATGGTTAATGATTTAAAAGTTATATAGATAAAAAGTGTAAAAAAATAATAATAAAAATAAAAAAATGAAAATCAAAACATAAAATATAATAAAATAATGTCTATTCTTTGGAGTTCTTCTGATCTGATGTTCATGTTGATGTTGCTTCGGATATTTCCTAAGTGTTTAAACGGGATCAACCATATTATCCAACTTACATATTTTAATCATGTTGATTTTATATTGATGCTGGATGAGAAGGCTTATTCCTATTCCTCATTATGCTGAATAAAAATTCCACGTATTTATTTTACGTTTGTACCATGCTGCTTGGTAGAATTAAATATATAGTTCAATGGTTTTTATATTTAAAATTATTTTTTATATTCAAAATTATGTGTTGAGGTTGGACGAGAAGGCTCCTCAGAATTATAATTCTTTTGTGGTCTTTTATGATATCTTGGTTTAGTGAAAGGCAATTTTCTTTCATATGTATGTATATATACACGTCTAGTGCGGGTGACCCCAAATACATATACAGTCGCTAGATAGAACAATTTGTTCCACTAGGAAAAAGTTTTTTTATTTATAGCAATTATTTTCCGTATGGTGATAATATACCAAAAAATTGAATTTGAGGCAAAAATGTATGTTGCTAGGAGTTTGTTTACAGGCAATGTGAAAATATACAATGAAATGCAGATATGCTTGGAGATATAAAATACAAATATCCAAAAATTGATATTAAAAACCAAAAACGATTATTGGAGTTCTCCATAGGAAAAAAGATAAAAAATTAAAAAAATTAGGGAAGAGGTATGAAATTTAATTAATATAGGAGATTGGGTAAAGACTTAAAACCTCTAAAAACTTCTAAAAGACGGGAATCTTTTAAAATCCTATTACAAACCTTTTCCTAAAACAGAAATTCTTTCAAAAAAGAATTATAAAATAGGATACTAAAAGGAAGAATTTTTAAAAGGATTTTTTAAAAAGAATTCTTTGAAAAGAGTTCTTTAAAAAGGATAAAAGATAGGGGGGGGGGGGAAGCGGGGGGGGGGGGGGGTTTCAAGATACAGGATAAAATGTATATAAAGTTGTGGATTAAATGTCTGTTATAAAACAATTTAGATCTATATCTACATTCAACCCATCAGGGCGAAGAGACCTCATCAGAAAAATCCACTTAGTTTCGTTTTTTGATATCATCCTTTTCTTGTTTCCTCCTCTCCAATCCCCTTTTATTTTATCAATTCCATAGAAAATTAAGCCAGATGGGTTTTTTGCATGTTTTTCTTTAAAATGTCTTGAAAGGTTGTGTTTATCGAACCCCTTTTTAATATTTTTTATATGTTCCCTAATTCTTACATATAGGGGACGAGTTGTTCTGCCTATATATTGTAGATGACAGGGGCATTCGATGACATAGGTTACGTGTGTACTATTGCAGGTGATGGTTTCCCTTATTTTATACTCTACACCTGTGGTGTGAGATTTAAATCTATCAGTCTTCCTTGGTTGATGCCTATTATTCCTACAAGGAAGGCAATTCCGACACCTAAAAAAACCATTCATGTTTGTAGGCAATTTTATTGTTTTTGGGGGATTCACCACGTTGTGTACCACCTTGTCTCTCAGTGTAGGTGCTCTCCTGTATACAAATGATGGTTTATTAGGCAAAATTTTCTTGAGTGTCCTGTCCGCTGTAAGAATGGGCCAATATTTCTTGATTATTTTCTCCACATCTTTATGCTGCCTATTATAGCCAGTAATAAAGGCAAACTCATGTTTGTTTTGTTTGGCTTTTTTCCTCCCATTTTCTTTTATCAGATCCTTTCTGTCAGTGTTCTTTATCATGTTCTTTAAAATTTCCAGGTTTTTCTTTTTGTATCCTTTTTCCACAAACCTTTGTATAAGGGCATCTGCTTGTGTATTAAAATCTTGAATATTACTGCAGTTTCTCCGTATGCGTAATAATTGCCCTTTCGGAATGTTGCCCAACCACTGTGGGTGGTGGCAGCTTCTAATTGGAATATATCCATTCTTGTCTGTTTTTTTAAAAAAGGTCTTACTAGCCAATCTCCCATCCTGTTTAAAAAGTTCCAAATCTAAAAAAGCCACTTTTTGGTTATCCCAATTTCCTGTGAACGTAATTCCATAAGCATTTGCGCTGATTTCATCAAAGTCTTTAAGTCTTTACCCAATCTCCTATATTAATTAAATTTCATACCTCTTCCCTAATTTTTTTAATTTTTTATCTTTTTTCCTATGGAGAACTCCAATAATCGTTTTTGGTTTTTAATATCAATTTTTGGATATTTGTATTTTATATCTCCAAGCATATCTGCATTTCATTGTATATTTTCACATTGCCTGTAAACAAACTCCTAGCAACATACATTTTTGCCTCAAATTCAATTTTTTGGTATATTATCACCATACGGAAAATAATTGCTATAAATAAAAAAACTTTTTCCTAGTGGAACAAATTGTTCTATCTAGCGACTGTATATGTATTTGGGGTCACCCGCACTAGACGTGTATATATACATACATATGAAAGAAAATTGCCTTTCACTAAACCAAGATATCATAAAAGACCACAAAAGAATTATAATTCTGAGGAGCCTTCTCGTCCAACCTCAACACATAATTTTGAATATAAAAAATAATTTTAAATATAAAAACCATTGAACTATATATTTAATTCTACCAAGCAGCATGGTACAAACGTAAAATAAATACGTGGAATTTTTATTCAGCATAATGAGGAATAGGAATAAGCCTTCTCATCCAGCATCAATATAAAATCAACATGATTAAAATATGTAAGTTGGATAATATGGTTGATCCCGTTTAAACACTTAGGAAATATCCGAAGCAACATCAACATGAACATCAGATCAGAAGAACTCCAAAGAATAGACATTATTTTATTATATTTTATGTTTTGATTTTCATTTTTTTATTTTTATTATTATTTTTTTACACTTTTTATCTATATAACTTTTAAATCATTAACCATCCATGATTACCCTGTTATTTAGGAAAACCTTTCTGACATGCCCCTTGGCTGTTCCCCTTTGCACACTGAATATCAGAATGGGCCTGCAGAGAGAAGTGGTATATATCCCATGGAATTGGTTATTAGTCTGGCTATAAGATAGTTCCGTTGTCGCCATGTTTTTAAATAAAGTTTTTTTTGCTTTTTTGCTTTTATTTCTCCTTTTTTTGCGGAGAAGAATTTTTTTGAAATAAAACTATTTTTATTTTTATTTTTATCCTATGATTTGCAAGTTCACATATACACCTTGATCGGTATTGGCTGTCCCCGAAATGATGAAAGCTGCCACTCCATTACAGAACCAAAATCGCCGGCATTGCAGTGAGGCTAAAGGTGTCCTCCGTCCGGCTTCAGGTCTGAGAGCACCAATATGGCGGCGGAAGCCATTTGGTTACCTAGGAGACAGTGCGGCTATTTAACACCGGGAGCCCGATATGTTGACGCCGCTCCAGTAGACGTTGTATTACGAAACGCGTAGGGTGGAGTCTTACGTCACTACGTCACTTCCGGTATTTGGAGCTTGGGCCGTGGAACGCGGAAGCTTCCCGGCTTCTCTTCACTGATCGAGGACAGCCTAACCGTGAGTTACTACCTCGCCTTTTAAAGATTGGCACCATACATCGCACCAAGGGGTCCCCCTCTCTCTCTCTTTTTATATTCTGAGGTACTCGGGACGAGGAGAGACCGTGGTGAGGGAACCCCAGGATTCCATATTGGTCCCTATTGTTATACAGGTGGTATACTGGCCGGGTGCGACACCTAGTGGCTACAGTGGTGTTTGCAATCCGTGCTCTCCTTTTTCTTTTGTTCAACACCTGTTTTTTTCATTTCTCTACTAGAGAGGACTCACTATTTTATTTATTCTTTCACTTGCATATACATGTGAAGTTTCACATCACTTTATGATCACAGCACGTAATAATAACAGGTTATTATTTTACAGTCATTCTTCCAATAAAACAAGCACTATTTGTGTATATGTTATTTATGTAAACTTCCACGGTTTATCACTGTAATACACATTATTAATTTGAATAAAAGCACCGGGTTTGGTTTCTTTTTCAAGTTTTTTCTGGCACTAGCACTTATGATTGATAAGTGTTGCAATATCTAACCCGTTATCACTCAGAATATGAGCACTTTAAATAAATAATACACTCCAGCACTTTATTTATACACTATTTATTTATTTATTTGGCACATTAGCACTTTGAAGGTAGCGCCGATTTCAACCTTCTTTACAATTTTATCACTTTTAACCCTTTCAGGGTTGGTTGTTGGCAGCTTACACCTTAGGTCTTTTTTTGTATTTATTATAAACTCCATAGCGCTGGTCACCTCCTGCATAAAACATTTCTTGCGAAGACACCTTGGTGACTTCACCAAGACCTAGCAGCAGAATGGAGATCTTTAAATACATGACCTCTAGAGCAGTGAATGTGGAAGAAATTTTTGATCAGGATACCATTATACAGAGACAGGATATGGAGGGTTCTTTTAAACAATTAAAACACAACATGGAAAAACAGCTACGGGTCTGGTGGGATATAGTAACCTTGGAAAAATATACAAAGGAAGAAATAACACCTAGGAGACTGAGGTGGGATATCTCCCCCAATGATCATATCACAGACCCAACCCTCCTGGACCAATGGTATGCCTTTTTTAATAAGTGCGAGAAGGAACTCCTATTGATGCTTATTAAAAGGAGACAATTTAAACTTAAAAAAATTGAAAGCACTATCATACAACTTAAAGAACAGCTAGTACCATATGCGGACACAACAGAGTACAAGAATAAAGAGAAGGCACTTCAGGATGCCATACAAAAGTATGACAAGACAATACAAGCTAAAAAACAGAAGAAGTATAAAAGGGACATCTTGGACTACAGAAATAAAGATGTATATAAGTGGCAATCAGATGAACTATATAATGGGCTAGGAGCTAGTGTGGATCCTATCCACTTGGACTCCAGGGAACCTTCTGAAATGGGAGAAGATGACGAGGATTCTTGGATGGAAGTCGGAACACCTGCAACCCCTAGAACCCCCAGAACTCCCAGAACGCCAGCAAACGGAGGAAGAACAAATGGAGAAAGATCCCTGGAACAAAGACCAATTTATACTGATCACAGAGAGAATGCATATTCGGAAAACAGAACACCATATAATTCCCATAATCGTATTGATACATACAACAGGTTCTCTCCCTTAAGACATTACCCAGATGACCATTACGAGAATAGGGGACCTCCCCCAAGACAATACCCAGATGACCATTACAACAACAGAGGACCTCCTCCCAGAAGGGGTTTTTTTCCCAGGGGGAACAGGGGAAGACCACCCAGAGGAGGCCCTCAAGGACATCAAGGCCAATGGAGGAACAACGGTTGGCACCAACCTTGGAGACATGGACAGTACCAAGGGGGCCCGAGAGGACCCCACAGACCACAAGGGAATCAACACATAAATTGGAGGGAAGACAGAGAAAGGCCCCAACGGGAAAATCATCAAGGCCCCCCAAGACAAGGAGGATACGATTCGCACAGGAGAGAGGATCCCCCGAGGTTCTACGAATATGGAGGAAACGGAGGCCAAGGGGCAAACGAGGGGGGTCTAAGAAAAAGAAGGAGAGAACAATAGGAAAAGGAATTTTTAACCTAAGCAGCATTACCTTTGATGAAGATGAACTGAGGCTTCTGGATTTAGGCTTAAAGTATGCGCCGGATAAAAATTTGGACAAATTCGAGGCCTACATAGACCTGCAAAAGTATATACGCAAGATTAATATCAAAAATTTTTTTGAAATTAAAGGTGAGAAAGGAAATCCTTCAGAAAATACTGAATTCAGGCACACTGCACTTAAAAACAAGTCGACCTTCAACCCAAAAAACCCCCATAATGAAAATTTAGAAGTTTTTAAAAGGATGGTGGAAGAGGAAATTAGAGCTTTGAAGATAAAAAATAGAAAAGAAAAGGATATTTGGAACACAATCAAAAAACTTGAAAAGAAGAAAGGAATTGTTATCAGACCAGCTGACAAGGGAGGGGGTCTGGTCATCCTAAACCAAAAAGATTATGAGGACGAAATGGAGCATCTCCTTAGTGCGGAAGACACATACAAAAAACTTCCTGGGGACCCCAAAAAGAAATACGAAAAAAATTTGAAAACATACATTAAGAAAGGAAAAGACCTGGGCATTTTAAATAATAAAGAGGCAAAATATCTACATTTGGAAGCTGCAAAAACACCAGTCATATATTATTTACCTAAAATACATAAAAATGAAGAAAAACCACCAGGGCGCCCCATAGTGAGTGGCATTAATTCTGTCCACTCTCGATTAGGAGAGTATTTGGACAAATTCTTACAACCCCTGGTACCTAAAGGTAAATCGTACCTCAGAGACAGCAAGCAACTATTATCAGATATTCAGAAGTTGGAAATTAGGGAGGAAGATATCCTGGTCACCATTGACGTAAATTCGCTATATACCAACATAGTACAACAAGATGGGCTGGATAGCGTGGAGTGGGCCCTTTTTAAAAACACAGATTTAAAACATGCACAGGTGCACTTTATTTTAGAAGGTTTGAAAATGGTAATGAATTCGAATTACTTCTGGTATAAAGGAAGATACTATGGCCAAACGAAAGGAGTAGCTATGGGGGCAAAGTATGCCCCCAGTGTCGCTAATATTTTCATGCAAAAATGGGAAGAGGAGCAAGTTTTTAGTGTGGAAAGGCCAAATTTAAAGTATTACCAGAGGTATATAGATGATATTATTCTGATATGGAGAGGAGATATGGAATCATTACAAAACTTTTTTGATGAAATCAGCGCAAATGCTTATGGAATTACGTTCACAGGAAATTGGGATAACCAAAAAGTGGCTTTTTTAGATTTGGAACTTTTTAAACAGGATGGGAGATTGGCTAGTAAGACCTTTTTTAAAAAAACAGACAAGAATGGATATATTCCAATTAGAAGCTGCCACCACCCACAGTGGTTGGGCAACATTCCGAAAGGGCAATTATTATGCATACGGAGAAACTGCAGTAATATTCAAGATTTTAATACACAAGCAGATGCCCTTATACAAAGGTTTGTGGAAAAAGGATACAAAAAGAAAAACCTGGAAATTTTAAAGAACATGATAAAGAACACTGACAGAAAGGATCTGATAAAAGAAAATGGGAGGAAAAAAGCCAAACAAAACAAACATGAGTTTGCCTTTATTACTGGCTATAATAGGCAGCATAAAGATGTGGAGAAAATAATCAAGAAATATTGGCCCATTCTTACAGCGGACAGGACACTCAAGAAAATTTTGCCTAATAAACCATCATTTGTATACAGGAGAGCACCTACACTGAGAGACAAGGTGGTACACAACGTGGTGAATCCCCCAAAAACAATAAAATTGCCTACAAACATTAATGGTTTTTTTAGGTGTCGGAATTGCCTTCCTTGTAGGAATAATAGGCATCAACCAAGGAAGACTGATAGATTTAAATCTCACACCACAGGTGTAGAGTATAAAATAAGGGAAACCATCACCTGCAATAGTACACACGTAACCTATGTCATCGAATGCCCCTGTCATCTACAATATATAGGCAGAACAACTCGTCCCCTATATGTAAGAATTAGGGAACATATAAAAAATATTAAAAAGGGGTTCGATAAACACAACCTTTCAAGACATTTTAAAGAAAAACATGCAAAAAACCCATCTGGCTTAATTTTCTATGGAATTGATAAAATAAAAGGGGATTGGAGAGGAGGAAACAAGAAAAGGATGATATCAAAAAACGAAACTAAGTGGATTTTTCTGATGAGGTCTCTTCGCCCTGATGGGTTGAATGTAGATATAGATCTAAATTGTTTTATAACAGACATTTAATCCACAACTTCATATACATTTTATCCTTTATCTTGAAACCCCCCCCCCCGCTTCCCCCCCCCTATCTTTTATCCTTTTTAAAGAACTCTTTTCAAAGAATTCTTTTGAAAAAATCCTTTTAAAAATTCTTCCTTTTAGTATCCTATTTTATAATTCTTTTTTGAAAGAATTTCTGTTTTAGGAAAAGGTTTGTAATAGGATTTTAAAAGATTCCCGTCTTTTAGAAGTTTTTAGAGGTTTTAAGTCTTTACCCAATCTCCTATATTAATTAAATTTCATACCTCTTCCCTAATTTTTTTAATTTTTTATCTTTTTTCCTATGGAGAACTCCAATAATTGTTTTTGGTTTTTAATATCAATTTTTGGATATTTGTATTTTATATCTCCAAGCATATCTGCATTTCATTGTATATTTTCACATTGCCTGTAAACAAACTCCTAGCAACATACATTTTTGCCTCAAATTCAATTTTTTGGTATATTATCACCATACGGAAAATAATTGCTATAAATAAAAAAACTTTTTCCTAGTGGAACAAATTGTTCTATCTAGCGACTGTATATGTATTTGGGGTCACCCGCACTAGACGTGTATATATACATACATATGAAAGAAAATTGCCTTTCACTAAACCAAGATATCATAAAAGACCACAAAAGAATTATAATTCTGAGGAGCCTTCTCGTCCAACCTCAACACATAATTTTGAATATAAAAAATAATTTTAAATATAAAAACCATTGAACTATATATTTAATTCTACCAAGCAGCATGGTACAAACGTAAAATAAATACGTGGAATTTTTATTCAGCATAATGAGGAATAGGAATAAGCCTTCTCATCCAGCATCAATATAAAATCAACATGATTAAAATATGTAAGTTGGATAATATGGTTGATCCCGTTTAAACACTTAGGAAATATCCGAAGCAACATCAACATGAACATCAGATCAGAAGAACTCCAAAGAATAGACATTATTTTATTATATTTTATGTTTTGATTTTCATTTTTTTATTTTTATTATTATTTTTTTACACTTTTTATCTATATAACTTTTAAATCATTAACCATCCATGATTACCCTGTTATTTAGGAAAACCTTTCTGACATGCCCCTTGGCTGTTCCCCTTTGCACACTGAATATCAGAATGGGCCTGCAGAGAGAAGTGGTATATATCCCATGGAATTGGTTATTAGTCTGGCTATAAGATAGTTCCGTTGTCGCCATGTTTTTAAATAAAGTTTTTTTTGCTTTTTTGCTTTTATTTCTCCTTTTTTTGCGGAGAAGAATTTTTTTGAAATAAAACAATTTTTATTTTTATTTTTATCCTATGATTTGCAAGTTCACATATACACCTTGATCGGTATTGGCTGTCCCCGAAATGATGAAAGCTGCCACTCCATTACAGAACCAAAATCGCCGGCATTGCAGTGAGGCTAAAGGTGTCCTCCGTCCGGCTTCAGGTCTGAGAGCACCAATATGGCGGCGGAAGCCATTTGGTTACCTAGGAGACAGTGCGGCTATTTAACACCGGGAGCCCGATATGTTGACGCCGCTCCAGTAGACGTTGTATTACGAAACGCGTAGGGTGGAGTCTTACGTCACTACGTCACTTCCGGTATTTGGAGCTTGGGCCGTGGAACGCGGAAGCTTCCCGGCTTCTCTTCACTGATCGAGGACAGCCTAACCGTGAGTTACTACCTCGCCTTTTAAAGATTGGCACCATACATCGCACCAAGGGGTCCCCCTCTCTCTCTCTTTTTATATTCTGAGGTACTCGGGACGAGGAGAGACCGTGGTGAGGGAACCCCAGGATTCCATATTGGTCCCTATTGTTATACAGGTGGTATACTGGCCGGGTGCGACACCTAGTGGCTACAGTGGTGTTTGCAATCCGTGCTCTCCTTTTTCTTTTGTTCAACACCTGTTTTTTTAATTTCTCTACTAGAGAGGACTCACTATTTTATTTATTCTTTCACTTGCATATACATGTGAAGTTTCACATCACTTTATGATCACAGCACGTAATAATAACAGGTTATTATTTTACAGTCATTCTTCCAATAAAACAAGCACTATTTGTGTATATGTTATTTATGTAAACTTCCACGGTTTATCACTGTAATACATATTATTAATTTGAATAAAAGCACCGGGTTTGGTTTCTTTTTCAAGTTTTTTCTGGCACTAGCACTTATGATTGATAAGTGTTGCAATATCTAACCCGTTATCACTCAGAATATGAGCACTTTAAATAAATAATACACTCCAGCACTTTATTTATACACTATTTATTTATTTATTTGGCACATTAGCACTTTGAAGGTAGCGCCGATTTCAACCTTCTTTACAATTTTATCACTTTTAACCCTTTCAGGGTTGGTTGTTGGCAGCTTACACCTTAGGTCTTTTTTTGTATTTATTATAAACTCCATAGCGCTGGTCACCTCCTGCATAAAATATCCCTTGAGATAGTTTCGGATGAAAGCAGTGTACGAATTATCAGATTATTGCACAATCGCTTTGAAAGCAGGAATTTTTCATTTGATTTTCTGATTGTGTGTATGGGCCTTTAAGACCGACAATGACATTCACCAAAACTTACTGACTGGGTAGGGTATTCGTCTTTCAAAAAGCAACCAAAGAGGCCAGTAGTAACTCTAAAGGAAATTCAGAAACCCACAGCGGAGATGAGAGATACTGTCCATGGGACAGCTATATTCTGGATGCTCCCTCATGCCAAGCTTAGGTAAAGTGATGAGAAAAAATACATTGCTGATATACATGCACATGTGATAGACAACATACAGTACATGTGTAGCAGTACTCCTTTGGGAGCTGCTGGTTACGGGTTCCCCTGGGTTACCCTTAGCAACGACATGACAGTTGAGCATTTTCAAAGTGCTTTGGTTCAGTCAGGAAACAGTCTAAGAGTTTTGGTTTTTGTGGTTTTATTGAGAATTTGGATAGGAGAAGGGATTGAGTGGGATACTCCAACTTGTTATAACCATGCACAATATGCTGGGACGACTATTTGTTGCTGGGTGCGGCAAGGCCGCTGCTTCACCTTGTCACTAGCAGTGAAGAAGTAGTTAATGAACTGTATTAGATAAGCTGTACTGTACTGCAGAACACTCTTCAGGGCCCTTTCCTGGCACCCCCTTTTTTTTCCTATTCTTCAGGGTTCTCTACACGGCACCCCCTTTACTATAGCACTCTTGGTTTGAGCTAGCTCCTTGATCCCCTGACTTCACTGGAGTGGTCCCCCTTTCGGGGCAGACCCTTAGGCAAATCTCCTGGTACTCAAGGACACTGTTTTTCCCGAGAGACTCTGCCAGCAGCTACACTGTCAGCTTCACTGGATCCTCTGCAGATCAGCTCCACACCTGGTTCACTAGGCTGACTGCCTAAGACCACCTTTCTCCACACACTGCAGTAAAAGAGAGAGCCATCCACCTCCTCCTGGGACTCTGCTTCTTGCCCTGTCACATGTCCCCTTAGTATTTATGGTCAATCCCAGGATGCATTGCAGGAATGCCCTCCCACTGGGACTGCCATAAAACATGATGTGTCACTGGCTGGGTTTCCTCCACTGTCCAACAAGCTCCCTCATTGGATGCAGTGGGGACACTCCCTCAGACCCAGTGTATCACACCTGAAAACATGTGACAGGCAACCTAATAGATCAGGCTCCCCTGATAAGCAGAAGGAGCATAGATGCATTTACCTAGCACCTACCTAACTAGGAGGGTGCTACACATGCAAAAAAGTTGTCTACTCTGATGGGACCAAATATGGCCTTACTCAATACCCTGAGAGTGCCATACCAACTGTAAAGCATGGTGGTGGTAATGTTGTGGGGGATGGTTTACATGAGCAGTGGCTGGAAAATTGGACTGTGGACAATTTGAAAATGATATGTTATAGAAATGTCCCAGTGCAGACTTATTACATTAGTCCAGCAAATCTTCCAATTCCGAACCATTCTCTTGCTAGTTGTGTGACTAATAATAAGACATTGGTTGTTTGATCTCTGACTATGAGGTTCAGGGACCTAACCCTCAAAACTGGCCAATCAGCCTACAAATTGATTCTCCCCTTCAGCAGACACCATCTAACCAACACCATGAAATACAGGCAAAGGCATAACTAAAGCCATAGCAAACCTTAGCAAACAGCCATAGTAAACCTAGCAACTGCTATGGGGCCCTGAATCACAGAGGGTCCAAAGCTGTCTGGGTACACAATGGTTGATGCAGGCAGCAGTAGTAATTGGCAGAAACATTTGGATAAAATAATGTATAGCGTTGGAACGTCTATAAAACAATTAGTATTCTGTATTACTAGAAGAATTAGGCAGGCCATAAATGGTGCAAATTTCTTTCCTGCAACCGCCAGGGGAAGACAGTGATTATTGCTATCAGCTATTGCAGCTGTATGCAGAAATCACAAGGGAATCCGGCAGGCTGGTTTTACCCAAGTTGATCGATACATTCAGCCTGCTCACACACAGTTAGAATCTCGGCCGGTTCAGCAGGATTTGAACCATCTATGGCTGGCCTTAGAGAGCCAGGTGGTCCCTAAATGGTTTTGTTATGGGTCCTCATCCCAGAGAGTTACAGCCCTAATTGCAGAAGAAAGTAATTTGTGTGACTTTTGCTTTTCTTACTGTCACTAAAACACACAGCGTTATAACAATGTCAACCACTTTCAGCCAGCTTTAGGCTACAAGAGTGATTCGGCTGATCAAAGCAGTACGGTACCATAAAAAAAAAAAAAAATTATCTATAGTATATATCCCAGGGTTATCTCAGGGGTGGTTGAATGGATCCTTTTAATTGTTTTTGCAATCAAAAGTTGGTTGACAGTGGTGCAATTGCTAGACATATGTTGTGCATTTAGCTACCCTGTCCTAAACAGGGGCAGTTCTGCTGGGTGGTAGACAGTCTAGCTGATTTATAGTCTACTTGCTCACTGGTACCTCTGGTATCAGTATAAGAAGCTATAGTAGAACTGATTCATGAATACTCCTACTTCCCCTAGCCAACCAGTAGGAGTTTCCTAGCCACTGGTGTATGCTGGGGGAAAGTACAAATATGCGGGCAAGGCCAAGTGATTTCTCTCTTCCACCCAGTCTCTGGCCTGGGGTGGGTGGGGGTGGGGGTATGTGAAGCAGCTAAGTGATTAGGCCTGAAGCCTGTACATGTCCTTGAAGTAGAAGTCTGCCTGTCCAGCGTGTCCTGGTGCTTGATGCTCTGTGATTCAGGAGCCTGGCTGAGGACAGGAATTAAACTGATGAGGCCTAAGATGAAGTACCAGAGGTCACTATGCCACATGAGGTCCTGCCTAAGGAATTTGTGGAGAGCCTTGAAAAGTGACGAGATGGACTCATCCAGACTACCTCTGCTGCTAATGTAAAGTTGTGGTTTATGGAGATGGCTGCTACCAAGAAGGTAGAGATTGATGGGTTCAGCTTAAATGTTCTTTTTCTGTCCTTGCACTGGTGTCTTTTGTGTGCTATTGTGTCTGCAGGCCAGCCAAGGGTGTTCTGAACTCCCTATGCCCCTCTCCCTAGAGCTTTTGTTTGGTGTGAGCAATAAACCTCTTTTTTTTTACCTAAAAGTAACTGGTGCCCATCTGTTCACATGTCCCACTATGCCTAAAAGATCTACGCCTGAGGTGAGATGTCAGCCCACCCTGTCACTTGGGGTACCACCACATTCTTGGGGGCAGGGGGGGCTACAGTACCTGTACCAACCAGTATTAGAGTAATAACAACAGTAAAACTTAAAATAATTTACTTTTTAAAAAGATAGATAGCAGGTAGAGTTTTATGGCAGACAGGCCTCCCATAAAACATCTTCCCAGGCTTGGTATCAATTTTATAAAGAAATCTAAACTGACTGCTGTGCAGCCTTAAGGCATTTGAAACATGCTGGAATAAGTGCTGGGTGCCAGGATAAAGTAACTCCCATGATCATGCGCAGGATTTACGCATGGCTGAAGACAGCTGGAGACCTGAAAAGGACAGAAAGTGGGTGGAAGCGACAGACTGACAAGGGGGACCGTGGACCCCCCATTGCTGGAGGAGGGAGCTTTAGATGTTAGTCTGACAAAAAAGCAAATATGCTGAGCATTCTTGCACATTAGAACTAGAACCCTAGGAATCTGTAGTGCCATAGTTCTTCCTTAAGGAAAGTACTAAGACTACCATGTCCACAGGGGGACAATGCTGCTGCTTGATCTGACTACAGAACAAACACAGTTGTCACTGTATATGTAGGGGACATGATAGCAATTTACAAATACCTCAATGGTGATCTCAGCATAGAAAAAAAGCTATTCAGTCGAAAGGATTGCATGAGGACTCGAGGACATACAATGCAATTAGAGGAGAAATGTTTTAACCTCAGGCAACGCAGGGGGTTCTTTACGGTTAGGGCTACACGACTGTGGAATTCTCTACCACAAGAGGTGGTTTCTGCGGGAAGTATGGCTACTTTCAAAAGACTCTTGGACGTACATCTCAAGGATCAGAACATTCAGGGGTATGAGAGATGATTACGGTCACACACACCTACACAGGTTGAACTGGATGGACTATTGTCTTTATTCAACCTCAACTACTATGTAACTATGTATTACAGGAAGTAGAAAGCTAATGGATCTACTGGCAGGATAAACAGGTAGTAAAACTATGTTACATATGAGAAAAACTATCTATCTGTCTATAGTCATACTTTAAGGAAAAATCGTGAAACTTTATATTTGCAAACTTTCTCTCATTGTTCTGTTCACTAAATCTATATCCACCCACCCCAATGTGTCCTTCACCAGATGCAGTGTTTCTTTTTCTATTACCTACAGTTATCAGAACTGCCTTTTCATGGAATGGGCACACATTGGCTAGTGTTCTTGAAAGCTGAACACGCTATAACCTCTTGTACTGTATCTGAATATGTTTGTAGTGTTCTTAAGAGATTGCTGTCTTAGGTGAAAAGTAGTAATAAGCTGGATCCTATATTCTAAGTAATTCTGTTGAGTTACCATTATAGGTTCAGCAATGAATGCAGCTACTTTCATTGCAACGCTGGTGTCCAGAGTTTCCTTCAGCTGCTCAATATATCGGTCTTTGGCGTCACAGGAACCTGAGAAAACAGAGGTGATGAGGCTGCCTTAAAAATTAATCAACAAAGGAAAATTGAACCGCATTCCATATAACCTCAGATTAGGCACAAAACTATAAGAATAGTACCAGAATAGACTGGTGGAAGACAGACGGGATCAGCTTGTCAGGCTCTAGTTAACTTCAACAAAATGATGACTGGCTGCACACTGACTCCCTGTTACATAAATGTAATGAGACGGGAAAAAGCTGACTTCATCTCCGGTTCTCCACCTGTAGAGAATTCTGCGATTAAGCCCTGAAAAAGGTGAAAGGAGGAGTTCTCTACAGGTGGAGAACAGGCACTGAAGTCACCTTTTACCCATCTCATTCACGATTACAGTATCTCACAAAAGTGAGTACACCCCTCACATTTTTGTAAATATTTTATTATATCTTTTTATGTGACAACACTGAAGAAATGACACTTTGCTACAATGTAAAGTAGTGAGTGTACAGCTTGTATAACAGTGTAAATTTGCTGTCCCCTCAAAATAACTCAACATACAGCCATTATTGTCTAACTCGCTGGCAACAAAAGTAAGTACACCCCTAAGTGACAAATGTCCAAATTTGGACAAATTGTGGGGAAAAAAGGACATCAATTTTATTTCAGTACAGCGTCGCACGACCATGCAATATTCCGTTAAATTAACGCAGTGCCGAATCACAAAAAATGGGCTGGTCATTAAGGGGGCAAATCCTTCCTGTCCAGAAGTGGTTAACCACTTAAGCCCCGGAGGATTTGGCTGCTAAACGACCAGGGGGTATTTTGCGATTCGGCACTGCGTGACTTTAACGGACAATTGCGCGGTCGTGCGACGCTGTATCTAAACGAATTTGGCGTCCTTTTTTTCCCACAAACAGAGCTTTCTTTTGGTGGTATTTGATCACCTGTGCGATATTTTGATCATGCGCTATAAACAAAAAAATAGCGTAAATTTTGCAAAAATAACAATATTTTTTACATTTTTTTATATGAAATTCCCCCCCCCAAAAAATGTAAAAATCTAAATTTTTTAAAATTTTCGGCCAATTTGTTTTATGCTACCTATGTTTGGTAAAAAAAATCACAAAAAGCGTATTTTGATTGGTTTGTGCAAAAGTTATCGCGTTTACTAACAAAGGGAAAGATTTTTGTCATTTTTGTTGTTTTTTTTTTAACGCGTAATGGCGGCGATCTGCGATTTTTTTTGCGGTACTGCGACATTGCGGCGGACAGATCTGACCCTTGACTGACATTTTTGACACTTTTGGGGTTACCGTGACATTTCTACAGTAATCAGTGCTATACATATGCACTGTTACTGTAAAAATACACTGGCAGTGAAGGGGTTAACTTTTTTTGAAAGGGAGGGGCTATGTGTGTCCCTAGGGGCGTGCTTTCTACTGTGATTGGCTGTGGCTTCAGATGTATGAAGAGTGATCAACGGTTCTACATAGTAGAACCGTATGATCATCCTTCATACACAGGGGAGAATGACAGGCAGCTTGTTTACACAAGCCGCCTGACTTTCTCCCTCTCCCCCGCCGATCGCAGAGTGACCGGCGGACATCGGGTCCGCCGGTCACATGCGCGGGGGGGTCCGTGACCACGCGGGAGCGGGAGCGCGCCTCCGGGGGCGCGCGCTCGCTCCCTAGACCCTCACAAGCTAGTGACGTAGCCCTACGTTACTTTGCTTGTGAGGGGCTGACTGCCGACGTAGATCGGCGTTAGGCAGTCGGCAAGCGGTTAAGGAGAAGATCCAGCTTATTATCACTTCTTTGGAGTTATGTTTATCGACGTTATTATATATATATATATATATATATATATATATATATATATATATATATGTGGAGTCCACAAATGTTTATTCACACATATTAAGGTTTGGGAGGTAGAGTGCTACTTTGTATTTTCTATGTAACTGTATTTTCTATGTATCATTGTAAACTCCAGAAAGAAGATAGTGCTGCTGTTCAGACCAGAAGGAAACAGTGCCAGAGATGGATTATCATAATGGCACCTGGGGGCCAATGCAGGAGGACTGCAGGGCGGGGGCCAAAGGATGGGTCAAAAGGACTCTCCTTTTTCTATACTAGTGGTCTGTGCAGTTAAAAAGTAGCTGTGAATGCAAAGTGGACCCAATTTTGTCTACAACAGCACATTCTAGCAGCAGTTTTTTTCAATGTGTTTATTGATTTCCATTAACAAGAAGGCACTTGGATTACAAAAAATACTTACAATTAGACAACCTGTTGCAAAGGTATAATACAGCATAGAGAAGGAGTGAACTACTAGCACTAGTTTTTACTAAAATTTTGACTTAAAAGCAGCAAAGCTTGTTCAAAGGGGAGTGTTGCTGCACATTAATGTGTGTTTGATGGACTGCCAACTCACCACAATGCTTTTTTTCCCCAACACAATGTGCCTAAACACATGTGTCTTGTGGTGCACTGAGGTACAAATGGGTTGCTTGATACTCTGTGTGACGGTACTCACCGTCACTGGGAATGAAAGACAGTAAGACTCAAAGCAGATGCTAATATGATCAGCTCAACCACTTGTCTTCCACACATCGTTGAATATGCTGATATACTCACCTGTTATCTACTGGGGGTTATGTGTTTACACTTATGATAATGTGTATTGTACTTCAATGTCAGAGACGGACAGCCTGTCACTGGTGGTCTGTGTATTAAGGTGTGATGTGTATTCTGTTAAGCCTATCTGTCCCAATGTTAATTGTTAATGAACTCACATATTGTTTCTGTCCAGATGGCTAGATAATTAGTTCAGTTTAATTCTATTTCTGTATACAATTTAATCTGCGTATGATAATGTAATCAGGCAACCCTTGACCTGATGGGGTAATCTGATCAGGACGGGATGTCCATGCTGTTCAATAAAGGAGAAGGTTCCTTAACTTGTACAAGCTAAGTTGTCGGCTAGCTTTGTATGGGGTGGTTGGAATATTTGACATCTATGTTCAAGGCTGGGAGGAAGTGGTATAGTGACAGAAGTCCACAAGCCCAGTGTGGGTCGTGGTTCCGTTACACTCTGCTAGTACATTGGGGTGCTGTTTGAAATGAATGACATGTGTATTGCACCTGTAATACATAGGTGGAATTGTGGTATTTATTCATAAGGTCTGAGGACAGAGAAGTTTTGACACCTGCAAGAGTTTACTCCTAGAACGTCTCCATAAATAGTACACAGATCCTGCTGAATCCACCTCCTATGTGTATATATACCGGTATCCCTTTAATGGATAAAAAAAAAAAAAACAGCCAATCAGGGTTCAGCTCTTACCAGGAGAACATGAGCAGGTTCGTGTGGTCTGCACTGGGGAATCTCTGCAATGACTTCCACCCCATATACCCAGAAACACATCCGGACACATTGTCTACAGTACAGATCATAAAGTAAGTCATCACTACAGTAAAACATAATGTAAAAACAAAGAGCACAAAGTAAGAGGACAGGAAGTCTTCAATGGGGCCATAAATGTTTCTTTTAAATAGAAATATAAAGTGCTGCATTCATGTGTAAAAAAGAACAATACAACATGATGATCAAATACATAAATGAGTCTTATGATAATATTCCACAAAGTGACAAAATTAAGCTTGCTGAAAGCTTGACAACCACCACCAAATCCCCCAAGGGTGTGCTCTCATCTCACTAATTGCGCCATGTTTGGGGTGCAATTGCAAGATCGTACGGGCGTCCTGTGACTTGTAATGGTTCGGGGTCGCGGGCAGAATCGCAGCATTTCTGCCCGCGATCTGAGATGCCTATATGTGAATTGAGCCTTAGTGGCTAAACTGCTTTTCTTTACAGACCGAAGTTCATTCCATTGATCTAAAAGAATGAAATGATACATTGTAAAACATGTTTATAGTTATCTAAAAGTGCTGAGCAATGTACATAAACATTTTCTGGAGGCTCCTTTTTTTTTTTTTTTTGACAGCTCGATGGATGGGCTCCTTAGCTGCCTACACGCTTGAGTAGAGTCACCGGAGTTGAAGGACGATTGTCTGGAGCAGCACCCCAGGTTTTCTAGGGTTACAGTAGTTCTAACCCCCTCACTACTCTCTCTATATATATATATATATATAATGCTTTTAAAAAAAAGTTTTGCCTCTAGTTTTTTTTTTTTTAACAGAAACATTGAGCACATTAGAGATGAAAGGAAATGTATGTGAACATATTTAAATGTAACTAAAAAGCTTCCTTTACCTACATTCTGAAAGAGCAGATGGAACAGGATAAAAATATGGCTTGTAAGGTGAACAGAGCTGTAGCTACTGTTGGACCTACTGACACCGTGGCCATGTCACAAATACACCCATTGCACCCGATGTAGCCATGCAACTACCTAAATCTGCATGGTAATACATTTGGATGGACTGTGAACTTGAGTAAATTACACATCTAAACCAAAGTATCGCATCTTACCGTGTAGCAACCAAATCCATTGGGCACTCCGGACTTGTAAGCAGAGTACGCGGTTATTCCTCGTGTGTATGGACTGCTTCCATGATAGCCTCTTCTGTAAAATAACAATCAGACAAACTAGGAAAAGAAAAAAAATGGCTTATTTTCAACAGTGTCTGAAGCAGAACTAACCACTAAATGTGAGCATTCTTGTCTCTTGCTTATGAAAAGAATCCTTGCAATGTGTTGTGGAGTGGACACAAGATGCACATAGGAGGATAGGAAGGAGTATGAACAATAGGGAAGTGGGTAGACATTGGAGTTGCAATGTATGAGTGTATATAAAACTGTAGAGGACAGGGAGGTATTAAAAGATCTATGGGGGGGGGGGGGGGGGAATGATGCTCTGTGATCATTACAGTACTGAAAAATAGTAATGGTGGTGAATTATGGCAGGATTACATTCAGTAGCAGTGTCGGGAGATGGGTGTGGAAGGTCTCTAGTTTAGGATACCAAAAGGGAGCCCTGAGCTCCAGTACAGTGTATTGAGACTGCAGTCAATCATGATATATTAATAAGAGAACATCAATTGATGCTAAAGAGCCTGTTGAAGTTCAGTTCAGATGCAACAGGCCTTCAGGCATTGATCAGCGTTGTCACATCCTCAGCCAGGGCCCAAATACAAAAATATAATTTATAAAAACATATGGAGATAGGTATAGAAGGTCTGTAGCCTAGGGTACCAAAATGGAGCCTTAAAAAAAGGTACAGCACATTCTACGCAGACCTCTTCTTGATATATTAATAAAAACACCAGTTGATGATAAAGAGACCATTGGCGTTCAGTTCAATCCACAAACTCTCTCTTACACAACAGGCCTTCAGGCAATGGTTAGAGTTGTCACATTGCCAGCCAGGGTCCAGATATTTCCCAAGCTTACCTTAAACTAATTATATCAAAGTTTCCCGTATGTTGTCTTGCCATAAACATTGCCACGTCATTGGCCTCTGAACCGCTGTTCATCAGGTAAGCCACCTGCATGTGAAGGACAATAAATAGATACATACAATACGTAAATGAAAAAATTTACAGTCTTCATTCATGTATCCACATAAACATTTATACATACAGGGACTTTTTCATCTTCTGGTTAAACATTGATCTGTTTTCTCTCTTACTTTACAGATCCAGGAAGTAAACTACAGCATGCGGGACATCATTTTCTGGCAAAGAGTCTCCCTTTTGGAGAGTTAGTTCACCCCCCCCCCCCCCAAAAAACAGTTTTGCAGGTAAAGAATGCCTGTAGATGAAAACCAACTGCGCAGCTTTGATTAAAGTTGAATAATGGCCCTGCTGTAGGTGAAGGCCATGTATGTGCCTCCTAATGTCTGGCCAAAATATCCCTGTGCATGTGGGGTTTGCTGTCCCTCCCTCGCAGCAGCGCTGGATTCAAAGCTACCGTGACAAGGAAGAGGTGCAGTGCACATGCGCACATATTTGAATTTGAGAGAGATCACCACTGTGATAGTGGGGGTGAGCAGCATTGGTAGAGATCATCTTCGTTTTTCTTCAACAGTCACCACTTATCTGCATAGGTATTTTTAAAGGGAAGACTTTGCAAGTGTTGGGAGACTTTGAGCAGTAGCAATTAAGGAGTCTGAATTAGGGAGATAGTAAGTACTGATCCATTGACATTTTATGCAAGATATTTCATACTTACTCCTCCCACACCCCCACCCATTGTATGCTTACTTTTTGCATATATATTGTTTTAAGGCTATGTTCACATCTAGGCATTGCTATTTTTATAGGCGTTTTTAAGGCGTTTTTTCAAGCATTTTTTGCAGCGTTTTTGTGCAGGGTTTATAAGGTTGACTAGTGACCAATGAAAAAAATAAAAATGTCCGTAAAGGCATGCCTAAAAACACGTGGGTGCCAAATTGCTGAGCACCATTTTGAATTAATGCAATGAAATTTCTGCATACATATACACATATATATATATATATATATATATATATATATATATATATATATATATATATTGTGGCAGGAAGTCAGGTAAATCTGTGGATGTAGTCACAGACAGGATATACGTTTCCACCTGGTTTAGAAAATTCACCAATTACTATAGGGTGTCGGCTGCAGAGATAGCCAGCAGGAAGTTGAAAACCATTCAGCTGTTCAGAATGAGGAAATGAAGGCCTCTATAATTTGTCCAAAGGAAGTCTAAGGATTGCTGCCTCCTGATGCCGTGTGGGTAGAGGAGGACATACAGTGTGCCCCCTGAAAGCTGTGTGAGCATGGGGAAGACCTCCTGAAGCGATGTGCACTGAGGAGGGTAACAAGTGTGAAGACTACTCGAAGGTGAGGTCTTGGATCGTTTCTATGTGAAAAGAAACCAATGGACATTTCCTGTGTGAAGGGGAAATTAATTAAGACTGGACTATTTCTATGTGGAAAGAAATAAATGCACTGTTTGCTATGTGAAGAGACAAGCAAAGGAATGGTTGCTATGTGAAGAGTGTGAAGAGATAAACAAAGGGATGTCTTCTATGTGAAAGGAAAGTCCAATGAGCATGTGCTGTGAGAAGAGAAAAAACATGGACTATTGAGTGTCTGCTGTAGGATCAGCAAAGTTTGCCCAACAGTAGGTTGGAGACAGACTCCGTAGGTAGGTTCCTGTATGTGAGAAGGTAGCCGCCCACAGTGGCAAGGATTTATTTTATTTATGTTTATTTTGAATTATGCTGTTTTTGAAGCTTGCACTTGTGTGAAGAAAATTGCAAGAATAAAACCTTACACTGTTGTTTTAAACCACTTCTCGGCTATCTCCCTGTGTAACGAACCTCCCCAAGAGGTCATCCACGCCCGCCACCGAGCGAATCCCCCACAATATATATATATATATATATATATACACACACACGCAGTGGAGTCTACAAACCCCTGTTAAAATGTCAGGTTTCTGTGATGTTAAAAAATGAGACAAAGATAAATCATTTTAGAACTTTTTCCATCTTGTAATGTGACCTATAAATCGTAAAACTCAGTTGAACAACAAACTAAAACCTTTTAGGTGGAGGGAAGCAAAAATAAAAAAACTAAAATAATAATATGGTTGCATAAGTGTGCACACCCTTAAACTAATACTTTGTTGAAGCACCTTTGATTTTTTGTCTTTTTGGGTATGAGTCTATCAGCATGGCACATCTTGAATTGGCAATATTTGCCCACTCTTCTTTGCAAAAAAACTTCCAAATCTGTCAGATTGCGAGAGCATATCCTGTGCACAGCCCTCTTTAGAACACCCCACCGATTTTCAATCAGATTCAGGTCTGGGCCATTCCAAAACATTATTCTTCTTCTAGTGAAGCCATTCCTTTGTTGATTTCGAGGTACAGTATGCTTTGGGTCGTTGTCATGCTAAAAGATGAAGTTCCTCTTAATGTTCAGCTTTCTAGCAGAAGCCTGAGGGTTTTGTGCCAGTATTGACTGGTATTTAGAACTGTTCATAATTCCCTCTACCTTGACTAAGGCTCCTGTTCCAGCTGAATAAAAACAGCCCCAAAGTATGATGCTGCCACCACCATGCTTGCATACAATGGTAAGGTGTTCTTTTGGTGATGTGCATTATTGTTTTTGCACCAAATATATCTTTTGGAATTATGGCCAAAAAGTTCAACCTTGGTTTCATCAGACCATAATACATTTGCCCACATGTTTTTGGGAGACTTCAGATGTGTTTTTGTAAAATTTAGCCGGGCTTGGATATTTTTCTTCATAAGAAAAGGCTTCCGTCTTGCCACTCTACCCCATAGCCCAGACATATGAAGAATACGGCTATCGTTGTCACATGTACCACACAGCCAGTACTTGTCAGATATTTCTCATCTTTTCATCAATTTTTGAGGTCACTGTTGTGTCATATTTTCTCCACTTAATGATTGTCTTCACTGTGTTCCGTGGTATATCTGATGCCTTGAAAATTCTTTGGTACCCTTCTCCTGACTGAGACCCCTCTGAATCTTTAGAAGCTCTCTGCGGACCATGGCTTTTGCTGTAGGTTGAGACTAAGAAAATGTCAGGAAAGACCTACTAGAACAGCTGAACTTTATTTGGGTTTAATCAGAGGGACTTTAAATGATGGCAGGTGTGTGCTGAGGTGTGTACTGACTCCTATTTAACATGAGTTCAAATGTGATTGCTTAATTCTGAACACAGCTACATTCCCAGTTATAAGAGGGAGTGCACATTTATGCAGCCACATTATTTTAGTTTTTTTTATTTTTACTCCCCCCCCCCCAAAAAAAAAAAAAAAAAAAAGATTTCAGTTTGTTTTTCAATTGAGTTGTACAGTTTGCCTGGCCTACTCCATTCAAAACAGATCTTGTGTAATTAGAGCGGATCTTTAAAAATAATTGACATTGCTTATGCATAAGTGTTTAATACCTTTAGTTTCTCAGGCATGCGACTTGTCAGCTTCTCAACATATTCATGGATTGGCGAATGTAGGTAAACATTGGTTGTGTGCCAGAGACGATCAATCTGTCTTTTGGCTGCTTCTGTAACTTTCCTACAATTACAAAGAACAGTGATATTTGTATCTGTGGTGTACAGTGCCTTGCGAAAGTATTCGGCCCCCTTGAACTTTGCGACCTTTTGCCACATTTCAGGCTTTAAACATAAAGATATAAATACATTTGGTGAATAAATGTCATAAATAGTGGTATAAAAATCATAAGGAATATATACAAAATATATATATATATAAAATTAAAAGTGCTGCATGTGCTGTTTTTAATAAGGTATAACTTATAAATGCACATGTGACTCATGGTTTTTCAAAAACCAATTGTAGTGAGAGTACTTAGGGGGGGTGGAGTCTTCGACGTCATTACGTCATTTCCGGAGCCAGAGCCGTGGAACGCGGAAGCTTCCCGGCGTACACCACCACTGATCGAGGACAGCCTGATTCTTCCCTGTGAGTTACTATACGCTTTTTTCTATACACGCTTGTGATATGGTACCAGGGGGTTCCCCTCTCTGTATTTTTCTTTGAGGACCACACTTCAAGAGATCAGAGGGAGTGTAGGAGCCCCTAGACGATATCCACTATAGAAAAGACTCACCAGGTTGTATATAGGGTGCGACACCTAGCGGCCACGCAGGTATCTGCAACCCAGATTTCTTCTGATTTACCTGCAAATTGCTTGCATTGAATGGCTTTAAAATCTATCTTTTCACTTTTGTTCACCAAAGCACAGAGGGTTTAAGATTTCTTTATTGTGCACAATCACTTTAAACCTGTCTTTTAAACAGGTCACTCCTTTAATGAAAAATAAAAAATCACCGTCTTGTCTTTAGTTTTGTGTCTCTTTTTTGCATCAGCACTCTGCACTTTGTTATTTGCAATTTTAAAGGCACAGAGTAAGTACTCTCACTACAATTGGTTTTTGAAAAACCATGAGTCACATGTGCACTTTATAAGTTATACCTTATTAAAAACAGCACATGCAGCACTTTTAATTTTATATATATATATTTTGTATATATTCCTTATGATTTTTATACCACTATTTATGACATTTATTCACCAAATGTATTTATGCTTTTAACACGGTAGCGCCGTTCACAACCCCGCTTGCACACATTTCACTCTTTAACCCTTTTGGGTTTGGTTGTTGGCAGCTTACACCGTGATCTTTCAACCTACACTCACTGCATATTCCATAGCGCTGGTCACCTTAGTCTTTATTATAAAGATATAAAACTGTAATTTTTTGTGAAGAATCAACAACAAGTGGGACACAATCATGAAGTGGAACGAAATTTATTGGATATTTCAAACTTTGTTAACAAATAAAAAACTGAAAAATTGGGCGTGCAAAATTATTCAGCCCCTTTACTTTCAGTGCAGCAAACTCTCTCCAGAAGTTCAGTGAGGATCTCTGAATGATCCAATCTTGACCTAAATGACTAATGGTGATAAATAGAATCCACCTGTGTGTATTCAAGTCTCCGTATAAATGCACCTGCACTGTGATAGTCTCAGAGGTCCGTTTAAAGCGCAGAGAGCAT
Organism: Pelophylax lessonae; assembly: GCF_965119305.1. Taxonomy (NCBI): domain Eukaryota; kingdom Metazoa; phylum Chordata; class Amphibia; order Anura; family Ranidae; genus Pelophylax; species Pelophylax lessonae. The sequence continues at coordinate 74,369,630 of NC_138768.1, forward strand.
CATGAAGAACAAGGAACACACCAGGCAGGTCCGAGATACTGTTGTGGAGAAGTTTAAAGCCGGATTTGGATACAAAAAGATTTCCCAAGCTTTAAACATCCCATGGAGCACTGTGCAAGCGATAATATTGAAATGGAACGAGTATCAGACCACTGTAAATCTATGAAGACCTGGCCGTCCCTCTAAACTTTCAGCTCATACAAGGAGAAGACTGATCAGAGATGCAGCCAAGAGGCCCATGATCACTCTGGATGAACTGCAGAGATCTACAGCTGAGGTGGGAGACTCTGTCCATAGGACAACAATCAGTCGTATACTGCACAAATCTGGCCTTTATGGAAGAGTGGCAAGAAGAAAGCCATTTCTTAAAGATATCCATAAAAAGTGTCGTTTAAAGTTTGCCACAAGCCACCTGGGAGACACACCAAACATGTGGAAGAAGGTGCTCTGGTCAGAGGAAACCAAAATCGAACTTTTTGGCAACAATGCAAAACGTTATGTTTGGTGTAAAAGCAACACAGCTCATCACCCTGAACACACCATCCCCACTGTCAAACATGGTGGTGGCAGCATCATGGTTTGGGCCTGCTTTTCTTCAGCAGGGACAGGGAAGATGGTTAAAATTGATGGGAAGATGGATGGAGCCAAATACAGGACAATTCTGGAAGAAAACCTGATGGAGTCTGCAAAAGACCTGAGACTGGGACGGAGATTTGTCTTCCAACAAGACAATGATCCAAAACATGAAGCAAAATCTACAATGGAATGGTTCACAAATAAACATATCCAGGTGTTAGAATGGCCAAGTCAAAATCCAGACCTGAATCCAATCGAGAATCTGTGGAAAGAACTGAAAACTGCTGTTCACAAACGCTCTCCATCCAACCTCACTGAGCTCGAGCTGTTTTGCAAGTTGGAATGGGCAAAAATTTCAGCCTCTCGATGTGCAAAACTGATAGAGACATACTCCAAGTGACTTACAGCTGTAATTGCAGCAAAAGGTGGCGCTACAAAGTATTAACTTAAGGGGGCTGAATTATTTTGCACGCCCAATTTTTCAGTTTTTTATTTGTTAAAAAAAGTTTGAAATATCCAATAAATTTCGTTCCACTTCATGATTGTGTCCCACTTGTTGATTCTTCACAAAAAATTACAGTTTTATATCTTTATGTTTGAAGCCTGAAATGTGACAAAAAGTTGCAAAGTTCAAGGGGGCTGAATACTTTTGCAAGGCACTGTAGCTATTCATGTTTCCATTTAAACAATCCCTCTTTCCTTAGTGTATAGTTTCAAACCCTAGGAGAGACAGGGGACGATGAACTGATGATTAGTGATTGACGAACATCGGCCGGGTGGCGGTTCGCGAACGCCAGCCGCAAATTTTCTCAAAAGTCCGCGAACCGCGAGTTCGCAGCAGGCCTCTTTGACTTCAATGGGAGGCGAACTTTAAAAACCTTCAGTTAATATTTTCAGCCACAAAACACGTACTAGCTGTGCACAAATAGTCCCAGCACATGGACAATGTCATAACAGAAGTATTGCAATTAAAAAAGTTGCCCTAAATGTTTTATTTTTGCCAACAAGGGTTTTGCCATTAAGTACTAAGTCATGTTTTGCAAAGGGGATAAATACTTATTTCAACTTTTTTGAAATGCATTTTTCTGGATTTTTTGTTGTTGTTCTGTCTCTTACTGTTAAAATAAATCTACCATTAAACTTATAGACTGATCATTTTTTTTTCAGTGGGAAAATCGCACAAAATCAGAAGGTGATCAAATACTTTTTTCCCTCACTTGGGTGTTCATTTTAAAGGTTAAAGTAGAACTACAGGCAACATTTATTTATTTTTTTTCATTTTGGATACAGTTACAACCCCTGTCAGATTTTTTTTTTCCCCCTATCTGTGTCCCATTGTGGAGATTTCCCTTTACTTTTCTGTCCCATAGCCAAACAAGAATTCAGAGGAAATTCCTTTAAATTAAGGGAATTCCTTGGGGACCCCCAGGTCGCCAAAACTAGTGTCCCCAATTGAAGATTTCCACTCTTTTACTTTTCTGGGGACAATCCAAAATTTCGGATTTTATTTTACTTTCACTTTTAAAGATAATGGTAGGACCTATAGAGAGGGTGAATCTCCTTAACAGGGACACAGACAGCAATAAAAACCGGCATGTTCTGATCCATCTCCACTCTATCCAAAGAAAAAATAAAAAAATAAAGGTTTTGCCTTTATACTTTAAGTGCTAGGCCAGGTTAATCCACAAAGCAAATGCATTATCTAAAAACCTGTTAAACCAATCCTGTTTCAGGAAATCTCTTTATTCACCTCCCGCCCTCCGTATAGTCAAATGATGGCGGGCGGGATCTCCTCTCGTTGTTGGCCAACGTCATATGCCATCGCCCAGTCTCATCGCGGCGATCGTGGTCGCGCCGTGTTCCTAGGACATGTCACGATCCAGATCTTGGTAAAGAGCCGATGACAAGGTCCTTTACCCATGTGATCAGCTGTGTCCAATCACATGTAAACACAGAAGTGCAGTTCAACAGCTCTCTTCGCCTCACACTGACAGTGGACAGCCCATCAGCGGCATCTTCTCACAGGGGAGACCTTTAAAGGAAATCAGTACAGCAGTGCCCATCAGTGATGCAAGTCAATGCTGCCTTTCAGTGCCACCCATCTGTGTGGCATATTATGCCTCCTCAGGGCCGCTGATAGGGGGGACCACCAGTCCTCTTGAAGGGGGCCCGAGCACACAGGGAGGCCACACAGAGAGGGGGATTAGTGATGGACAACAAATACAGAAATCTTCCTCCAGCAGCTGAATCTGATCTCTGTCCCTCTCCCTGCTATCCGCTTTTATCTGCTGAGAAAGAGACAGTTGTCCCTCACTTATCCCCCTACCTATGTGGGCCCCCCTCCCTGCACTGGCTCTAATGTTTGCTCTGCTCCTGAGTTTATCTATAACTTTGTTTCTCTCTCTCTGTCTCTCTGATCCCGGAGCTCCAACTGCCCAGCCTGTATATTTTTTCCATCTCATCTTCATTTTTATTTAACATAGTTTTTTTCTTTTAGATTTAGCAAGAATTATGTGAGTTATGTTGTATTTATTCAAAAGAAGGTGTATGTATACTACAGTATCTTAATGGAAATGCATACAGACACTAGCAGCGCTATCTGCAAGACTCAATGCCAAGTCCCAGTGCAATAGTCCATAAACAGAGAAAACTTTGGGGTGTCAAACATGTAACATATAATATAAGAGTCCAGCAAAGCAACCAGGTGAATCAATCCTTCATGCTTGGTAGTAGACCCTCTTGTATGCATGCACCATCACCGCACCTCTGTGGCCCACTTGGTAATACACACGTACCTATAGGAGATAAACACTGTGCCAGGTAATTAAGGTCATCAATCCAACTAGCAAACAGCAGATCACAGATCCCTTTGCTCCAGATGGATCCTCCTGTAGACTCTCACTCAACTGGTGTATCTTCATTATTTGCAAGTATGTGTCAAAGAAGTAATTCAGAAAATAAGGAAATCTGTTGTACGCCAAACCTTGACTTATGACCTCTCTTGCTATGGTCCAATCACACATTCCGTTATGCGGGGGTGAGCAATCTTAGACTCCTCTGTCTTCTTCCATTGCATTTCCATTAAGATAGTGTACATACACCTTCTTTTAGATTCACTAACTTTTAATTGCAGATGCTTTATACATTTTATGTGCATTGTATTTTTATTTAATTTTGTGGCCACACAACTAACACCATAGCGCTGAGTGAGTGAGATACAATAGCTATGGTTGTTCCCTCTCATTCCCATTTTATGTTGAATTTATGTCTGCTAATAGTGATTTTGTTGTTATTTTAGCTAAATATATCTTCAATATTTTCTTGGGGTGGCCCTTCCAGGTAGTCTGTACAGGGCCCCGCGATTTCTAACAGCAGCCCTGGGCCTCCTCATCCACCACCGTACCACCTATTCAGTGCCCATAAGTGCCCCCTCATTAGTGCCCATAAGTGCTGCCTCATCAGCACCCATCAGTGAAGGAGAAAAATTACTTATTTTCAAAATTTACTGACAAACTAAGAAAATGTATGTTTATTTTTTTTTTAGCAAAAAATAAAAAACCCAGTGGTGATTAAATAGCACAAAAAAAAATGAAAGCTCTATTTGTGTGAAAACATGATAAAAAATTCACATAGGTACAGCGTTGCATGACCTCATAATTGTCTTTTAAAATGTGACAGCGCTGAAAGCTGAAAATTGGCCTGGGCAGGAAGGGGATGAAAGTGCCCAGCATTAAAGTAGTTAATAAGAACATGTATTTTGGCTGGGAAAATATCCTGTTGTAGTTTAACATTTTCTGTAGGATAGGTATGATAAACCTGTATCTGTAGGATAGGCATGATAGACCTGTATCTGTATGATAGGCATGATAGGCCTGTATCTGTATGATAGGCATGATAGACCTGCATCTGTAGGATAGGTATGATAAACCTGTATCTGTAGGATAGGCATGATAGACCTGTATCTGTATGATAGGCATGATAGACCTGTATCTGTAGGATAGGCATGATAGACCTGCATCTGTAGGATAGGCATGATAGACCTGCATCTGTAGGATAGGCATGATAGACCTGCATCTGTAGGATAGGCATGATAGACCTGTATCTATATAATAGGCATGATAGACCTGTATCTGTAGGATAGGCATGATAGACCTGTATCTGTAGGATAGGCATGATAGACCTGCATCTGTAGGATAGGCATGATAGACCTGTATCTATATAATAGGCATGATAGACCTGTATCTGTAGGATGGCATGATAGACCTGTATCTGTATGATAGGCATGATAGACCTGTATCTGTAGGATAGGCATGATAGACCTGTATATATATAATAGGCATGATAGACCTGTATCTGTAGGATAGGCATGATAGACCTGTATCTGTATGATAGGCATGATAGACCTGCATCTGTAGGATAGGCATGATAGACATGTATCTGTAGGATAGGCATGATAGACCTGTATCTATATAATAGGCATGATAGACCTGTATCTGTAGGATAGGCATGATAGACCTGTATCTATATAATAGGCATGATAGACCTGTATCTGTATGATAGGCATGATAGACCTGTATCTGTAGGATAGGCATGATAGACCTGTATCTGTAGGATAGGCATGATAGACATGTATCTATATAATAGGCATGATAGACCTGTATCTGTATGATAGGCATGATAGACCTGTATCTGTAGGATAGGCATGATAGACCTGTATCTGTAGGATAGGCATGATAGACATGTATCTGTATGATAGGCATGATAGACCTGTATCTGTATGATAGGCATGATAGACCTGTATCTGTAGGATAGGCATGATAGACCTGTATCTATATAATAGGCATGATAGACCTGTATCTGTATGATAGGCTTGATAGACATAGCAAAGGTAATCTGGTCCTGAAGTGTGTCTGGTTTTAAGCATACATACGGGTGGCAGTGTCCAACACTGATGGTGACAATCCCTCCAAGGAAGTCCAAGTAACGCTTCCCCTCATGATCGAACAGACACTGCATGTGTCCCTGGTGTGCCAGAAGAGGTTTCTTGTAATAGGTCAACAGTCCAAATAACTTCGTCTTGTGTATTTTTAAGATTTCTTCATATGGAATACCCTGCATGGAAAATGAAACATTAACGCCAACGTTAGTGCAGGTTTATTCCCAGAATTGTTATAAATCAGAGTCTAGTGCACATTTTTCAAACTTTCCTAAGCTGTACATCACTGTTATGAAATGTGCCATGCGAAGTGCACAAAACTTGGCTTGGGTGCATAGATGAGGATGAGACTCAGTCCCCAGATATGCATATCTCTATGCCTAAAAGCAAATGCCTATGGGACTTTTTGAAGAGTCACGCTCGAAAAAAGTAACAAATTTACATGTACAGTATATAAAAGTTTGTTCATTTTTACTATTCACATTCAATATGAAACCATTAAAAGCTGACAGTATTAAAACATTTAAAAAGATATATGTGTATTAATATCAAGTACAATACACTGCATTATGCATAACAGAAAGAATGTATGATGTGAACTAGACACGGATTCCTTCTCGATGCGTTTTGTAAAAACAAAGTTCACTTCTTCAGGAGTTTCTTCAGGCGTGAGCTTGAAACTCCCTTTTAACTCCTGAAGAAGTAAACTTTGTTTCACGAAATGCATCGAGAAGTAATCAGTGTCTGATTCACATCATAAATTCTGTTGTGCATAATGCAGTGTATTGTATTTGATATTAATGCACATACTGTATATCTTTTTAGATAGTTATCTATTGTCTGCTTTTAGCGTTTTCATATGGAATGGGAATAATAAAGATGTACAAAATGTTTATAAATGTGTTGTAAAATCGTTACTTTTTTCGGGCGTGACTCTTCAAAAAGTCCCATGGGCATTTGCTTTTAGGCAGAGAGATATGCATGCCACATGCAGCCTGTTATCCTGCCACAGTCTAGAGTCTTTGATGAATATTTATACCCCCTACTTGAATAGTGACAACTACAGTATATCCGTTATCATTACCTATTCTTGTAGTTTTTGTGTGAAGATCCCATTACTTGCCATTCTCATACACTGGAAGTTGCCATTCCTCCCTTTCAGATAGTCAGCTTTTAATTAGTACACTTGTGTGTGCCCCTTTCCCTTTCCAAGTACATGGAGTGACTTCCTTTTTTTAGAACATCATGACATAATTTGCCAAAATTCTTGCATAGTATATAACTGGAATTTTTTTTTTCCCAAAAAAAGAGCAGTTTTTATAATGAACCTGTGCTTTGCCCATACATTCGCTCCATGCCATGATTTGTAAGTGATCACTTACATAGAACTATAAACTCCTCATGTGACTATTCTGGTTGGCCCGATGGTGAACAGAGAACTGAAGGAAAGGCAAGTTTGTAGGCAACTGCCTACAAGGAGTTAAAGGAATTGTAAAGTCAGAAGGCTTTTTTTTATCTTAATGCATTCTATGCATTAAGATAAAAAACCTTCTGTGTGCAGCAGCCCCCCTCAGCCCCCAAATACTTACCTGAGGTTCCTCTCTGTACACGAGTGTCTCAGCCGTCGAAATTCTCCCTCCTGATTGATGGAGATACAGCAGCTGCGCCATTGGCTGCCACTGCTGTCAAAGTCAGCTAGCCAATCAGTAGAGAGAGGGGGCAGGGCTGGATTGGGGCTCTGTGTCTGAATGGTCATAGGTAGCTGTGACTAGGCTCGGGTGCCCCTATAGCAAGCTGCTTGGTGTGGGGGCACTCAACAGGAGGAAGGGGCCAGGAGCACAGAAGAAGATCCAGAGAAGGAGGAGGATCGGAGCTGCTCTGTGCAAATCCACTGCATCAGAGCAGGTAAGTATAAAATGTTTGTTATTTTTAAAGGACAAAAAACGAGACTTTACAATCGTTTTAACATGTCTTCCTGTGTAAGTTCTTGTTTTTCCTGTCTGTGCTCAGGTCAGTTGCAAAATGTTACAATGTCTTGATGTTGCACTGTGTCTGTATCCTTAGGTTGACCTTGGAGGTGGAAGTATCGAAGTTGTAAGGGGTTAACCTTTTTCCCTACAATTTCCAGCAAGGTTACTGCCCCCTACAGGTCAACCCAGATATAGAATACTGCGGAATGGGGGAGTGATGGGAGCCTAGTCAGGTATCCTGGTGGGGTCTTAAGCCTGAGACCCTCATGGACTCGCTGTTGTCAATCATGGACATTGCCTAAATGGACTTGTTGCCCAAAAGGGAAAATGACTGCTTAAGGGACTTGCCTTCTGCCTAAGGTACACACACTTTATAGGGCTAGAAAAGCTTTGTATAGGAACTGTGCTCAGAATGTCTTGATAACTGCACTGCCATCAGCAACTACATCAGTAAAGAATATCGGTTTTCTTGTTTTGCCTGGTCCGAAATCTCTTAAAGGGGTGCGGGCACAGCGCATCAAAAGAATAGGGCTTGCAACACAACAACGGGACTGAGTTAGAGGAAGATACAATATATGGGTCCAACACACACGTTATATATCTAGAGACCATAATGACCACAGTAAAAGAAAATATAGGGACCTAATAGGTTCTAAACCCAAATCAATAACCAAAAAACAAATAATCTACAATAAAGAGCTGCGTGTTGTAAAGTGTACAAAACACTTATACCGTGAAAAGAAACAAACGCTCTTACATCATAAAATACATATCACCATAGTGAATAAACAATAGTGTATAGACAAATAAACAAATACATCTTAATTTAAACAATAGAAAATACATAAAAATTTGGAAGTCCATATATAATGCCACATGTGAATAGCGTACTCAGTGAGTATAGGAACGGTTCCTCTCCACCAGCATGCAGACGCACTATACACTCACCAGACCTAATTTACCCCTATTACAGGAAGTCAAATTGCGCATATGGGAAAATCCAAGATGTCATACATAAGGTCAAAGGAATGAATTCAAACCGCTGCTGTCATCTATTCAATATGTATATAAAAATAGCACATTCAAAGCTCCAGTGTTGCCATATAGAGAGGGAGAGGAAGAAACACTCTCATGGTGCAGTATTTCAAATCATTTAATTTAAAAAAGAAGGTTGTATTGCACTCACATCAAAGAAGACAGGGATCAGCATGTATTGTATAGGAATCGTCGGTTTGCGCTCCACCTTTGTTCCAGCAGACTGGATTTGATATATCCCAAACACCACTCAACGCCGTTTCCTCAGTCTATGTCTGACGTCCTCAGGGGTGGAGTGATATGTATTTTATGATGTAAGAGGGTGGTTCCTTTGTTTATAAGGACCACAGTGTCTGTCACATGCAATGCAGCCAATCAGCCAGGAGGTGGTGAAAAGGCAAAGGTGACGGTTACTCTGGTAGTGGAGGGGGTAAAGTGCTTGGCACCTCCATCAGTAGCCAGCACATCACTCTTTGGTACTCGACCCATGACACAGGGTGCCCAGGGACCCAGCCTAAAGTCACTGAGGATAAATGCTACGGGGGCAGCAGGGAAGAGCTAGGAGCGCTGGTGGGGGACCCAAGAAGAGGAGGATCGGGCTTGCTCTATGCAAAACCACTGCACAGAGCAGGTGAGTTTGACATGTATTTTTTTTTTTTATGTTTTAAATAAACACCATCTGACCTTAAAATCCCTTTAAGTGTATTTAATATAAGCTGTCACGATCTGGAGTCAGGCCCGAAGACCAGTAGCTATAGCAGCTTACACAGGAACACAGGCAGGTCCCTCTGGCAGATGACACAGGCTCACCTGAGGTGCGGAATCTAAGTACTAACCGGTGTTCACCAGCGCTCCTGATGGTGAAGATGGATTTTGCTGCGTGTTAGTACCAGGTCGCCGTCCTCAGGATCGCCCCACCAGGAGGGCAACAAGCCAGGGTCCAATAGCAGATATAGCAGGTTGGAATCAAGCAGAAGCGTACTCTAGGAGTAGCCAAAGGTCGGTAGTTGCAGGTTGGGATTAGGCAGAAGTGTAGTCGAGGAACAAGCCAAGTGTCGATAACGAATGGTAGCGAAGATATGGACGGCAGCAGGAGAGCAAGCGAGATATTGGCTGGTGAAGGCACAATATTCTGGCGACCCGGAAGTGCAGAGACATAGCTTAAATTAGGAAGTTCATAGGAGGAGCAAATGCATTTGCTGTCCAGCATTCCAGGTGGCTCAGTAAGTAGAGTCATTGCCAGGCACAGAGGAGGTCCCAGGTTCAAGTCTGGTTCATGATAGTAGCATTATAAGTATCTAGATATGATTTGGTATCAGCCTGTACAGCGTTACTCAGACTGGGAAAGGGAAAAATGCCGCATTGAGCCATTGTGCTGCAGTCAAGGTTCAGGAGAATAGAAACAGAGAGCAGAGTGATAGATTTTTCACTGTCCAATCAAAGGTTGGGGAATGAACAAAACCTTAAAGTATTACAGTGGGGATCGAAAGTTTGGGCACCCCAGGTAAAAATTTGTATTAATGTGCATAAAGAAGCCAAGGAAAGATGGAAAAATCTCCAAAAGGCATCAAATTACAGATTAGACATTATTATAATATGTCAACAAAAGTTCCATTTTATTTCCATCATTGACACTTTCAAAATTACAGAAAACAAAAAAATGGCGTCTGCAAACGTTTGGGCACCCTGCAGAATTTATAGCATGCACTGCCCCCTTTGCAAGGCTGAGACCTGCCAGTCTCATGGATTGTTCTCAATAATTGCCTAGGAAGTTTTAAATGCCCAGACTCATCTGACCTTGTCCCAACAATCAGCACCATGGGATCTTCTAAGCAGTTGTCTAGAAAACTGAAACTGAAAATAGTTGACGCTCACAAAGCTGGAGAAGGCTATAAGAAGATAGCAAAGAGTTTTCAGATGTCAATATCCTCTGTTCGGAATGTAATTAAGAAATGGCAGTCATCAGGAACAGTGGAAGTTAAAGCAAGATCTGGAAGACCAAGAGAAATATCAGACAGAACAGCTCACAGGATTGTGAGAAAAACAATTCAAAACCCACTTTTGATCCCTCCAGAAAGATCTGGCAGACACTGGAGTTGTGGTACACTATTCCACTATAAAGAAATACTTGTAAAAATATGGTCTTCATGGAAGAGTCATCAGAAGAAAACCTCTTCTACTTCCTCACCACAAAAAACAGCGTTTGAACTTTGCAAATGAACATATAGACAAACCTGATGCACTTTGGAAACAAGTTCTGTGGACCGATGAGGTTAAAATTGAACTTTTTGGCCGGAATGAGCAAAGGTACGTTTGGAGAAGAAGGGGCACAGAATTTAATGAAAAGAACCTCTGTCCAAATGTTAAGCATGGGGGTGGATCAATCATGCTTTGGGGTTGTATTGCTGCCAGTGGCACAGGGAACATCTCATGAGTAGAAGGAAAAATGGATTCAATAAAATTTCAGCAAATTTTGGATGGTAACTTGATGCCATCTGTGAAAAAGCTGAAGTTAAAGAGAGGATGGCTTCTACAAATGGATAATGATCCTAAACACACCTCGAAATCCACGGGGGATTACATCAAGAGGCGTAAAATGAAGGTTTTGCCATGGCCTTCACAATCTCCTGACCTCAACATAATTGAAAATCTATGGATAGACCTTAAAAGAGCAGTGCGGGACAGACAGCCCAGAAATCTCAAAGAACTGGAAGACTTTTGTAAGGAAGAATGGGCAAAGATACCTCAAACAAGAATTAAAAGACTCTTGGCTGGCTACAAAAAGCGTTTACAAGCTGTGATACTTGCCAAAGGGGGCAGTACAAGATATTAACTCTGCAGGGTGCCCAAACTTTTGCAGACGCCATTTTTTTTGTTTTCTGTTATTTTGAAAGTGTAAATGATGGAAATTAAATCTAACTTTTGTTGACATATTTTAAGAATGTCTAATGTGTAATTTGATGCCTTTTGGAGATTTTTCCATCTTTCCTTGGCTTCTTTATGCACATTAATACCAATTTTTACCTGGGGTGCCCAAACTTTCGATCCCCACTGTATCTGTAGCAGAGAAAAATCAGGTCCCTTCCCTGTCAGACAAGGGAGGTGCTGTGTGGCAAAACTGTGTAAACATTAGGACGGGATTGAGAAGATTAAAATCTTTTGGCAAGTAAAACAGACCTAAATATATGTGTTTAATCTGTCTATTTCTGGCAAGTGTGTATATTACAGTATTATTTTATTATATAGGATTTATATAGCGCCAACAGTTTTCGCAGCACTTTACAAAGTTTGATGCAAAAGGTACGCTGAGTCATGGTTTTCTATTACTAGTACAGTAAAACCTTGGATTGCGAGCATAATTCGTTCTGGAAACATGCTTGTAATCCAAAGCACTCTTATATCAAAGCAAATTTCCCCATAAGAAATAATGGAAACTCAGATGATTCGTTCCACAAGTCCTTCAGTTTATAGTCTATATACAAAGATTATAGCAATGTGATCGGTTGTGTAACCATAAAATGTCCATCCACAATATGCAGCCTTCCCAAGGGGATTCGAAGCAAAACCTAGCAGAGCCACAGAATATAAGAGAGATGAGAGGCGCATCTAAGTGTAGCAATATGGTTACATTTAATGAAGGTTCAACATTTAGCAACTCACATGGTTGATGATTAAAAGAGGCACATCTAAGTATGCAGGCATCCGGGGTAAAGCTGTCCACATAGACCATCTTCTGAACCAGCGGCTCTCACCACTGTCAGTCTGCAATCCTGACCGGGAAGAATAGCCTGCAGTAGAGTGATCTGAAAGTGAGGCTTTGAATCACTCGTGTAATGCAGCGGGGAAGGGATGATGAAGATGGCGGTGCAGAGGATGGTCTATGTGGACAGTTTTACCCCGGATGCCTGCATACTTAGATGTGCCTGTTTTAATCATCAACCATGTGAGTTGCTAAATATTGAACCTTCATTAAATGTAACCATATTGCTACACTTTAGAGGTTAGAGGCTCCTCTCTTCTTTTTTATACATGACGCTACTTGTATATCAAGACATTGCTTGTATATCAAGTCAAAATTTATTTAAAAAATTTGCTTGTCTTGCAAAGCGCTCTCAAACCAAGTTACTCTCAAACCAAGGTTTTACTGTACATTATATTTCTAATTTCTGTTACCTGTATTTTTTTATATATATTTATCATGAGTTTAAAAATAGAAGTATACAGCTTCCAGACCACTCATGTACAGAACTGGTCAAAAACCAGCTCAACCATCTCATTAGTTTCGTCTCATTTGTAAAAATTGCCCTTCGGGCAGATTTCTCAACCCCATAAGCTGATAGTGATTGTTTGTAGGAATGTAGCTATTCCTGTCTGTGGGTTAAAAAAAAATACAAAATGGATTGTGTGTTGGTTGTCAAGTCAGATCCAAAAAATGTAATTCCTTTTTACTATATGTGAAGGATAATCTAATAATACAATTAATATCATTAAGGGCATTCAAAAATGTCCCTGTAAAATGTCAAATGAGTCAATTTCTGCCCAAAATTCATATCCTATTCCTATCTAACCATAAATATGTTATAAATACATTTTCAAAGCAAGGGGCAAACTTTCCCCACTTGGCTATGCCCCTTTTTTGCAAATATAATCTCCTATTAAACCAACAGTAGTTGTCAGATATTGAAAAATATAGAAGCTGGAAAATATATTTTGTTTCTGTACACTTTGGATATAATCTGCTGAATTCAAATACTGTAATATTCAACTGCTTTCATGCCACCTGTACAATATTAGTATACAGTGATGCTACATCTGTAGTAACTTAAAAAAAACATCCGGGGCCATTACTTGTTTCCAGTACCAGTTACCATCTTATTACAGTGTAAGTGTTGGGTATTTGAGGCCACCGCCTCCCCCCCCCAGTCTTCATACATCACCATTTGCTTTTTCCTGATATATACATATATATATTTTTTAGATCTAACATCAACTCCTGATGAAGTGGCATATCTGGTCCACGAAACGCGTCGAGTCTACGATGTTACGTTTTTACATAAATACTCTACCACTGCGATTTATTGTACTCTTTATGTTGTGACATTAATTATTTTATATTTCCTGGAAATTTGTCATTTGGTTGCCATGAACACTGGATCTGTGACAATGTTTTACCTTTACTCTTTGTATGCTACAACCATTTTCATGTGTGATTTTTTTATGCATGGTTTTTCATATGTATATACTCATTAATAAATTTGACATTTTATCCTGCAAGCCGTGTCGTGTCTCTCACTCAAAGTCCCAACCCTTTCTTTTTATGTAACTTAAAAAAAACAATTTTCTTTATTCGCATCTTTAAGATCAATAAGCAATTGTTTGTTGTTGATTAGCCACTACTAGGGACTGAAGACATTTTTCTATATGCTCCCCAATTCCTGTTAAATAGGATCCTATCCCACTAAATTATGAGTCTACCTGGATTGTTTATATGGTTCTTATGTATTTTCGGGAGGCAATACACCCTGGATCCTAGGAGATGATGGAAGTAAATACTGCTTTTCTTTCTTTTTCAATATCCCTTTCTTATACCCAATTATGATTATGTATTTTAAATTATTTTTTTTAAAACCAACAGTGGGATCCTTATAAAGAGGCAAGTATGTTTGTGTATCATTCAAAAAATTGGATACATTTCTTTAACATAATCTTCTTTATCTATTAAAACAATACCCCCACATTATCAGCGGGCCTGATAACCAAATTCCTGTTTTGCAAAAAATCTTTTTACCCCCAAGTAAGATTTTCTATCTTCAGGAGACTTCTTTAAATTGAATGGACCAGATCTAAACCAATACAGCAGGGACCATCTGAGGTCATTGCTTTTTGCTGGCAAGGTCGTCTTTAATATTGATTGGACCCTGGGCAAGCATTTTCTTGGGCCATGCCACGACACCATCCCCCCCCCCCCCCATTTTCGCTCTCCACCTGCTTTGAGACATATAATAAATAGCAGGTAGACTCAAAATCACTTTACTGCAGCAGATCAGGAAATTATTGCAATTGTTTGCTAGAGGTTACAGCACACATTACGGCTCACTTGTTGGTTGCTAGAAGTTTTTGCACATCCTTACCACTCACTTTGCAACCGTAGTAGTCAGTGGCGAAGCTAGACATTATTTCACACATGGCAAAGACTCAGTCCGGCGCCCCTCCATCCAAAAGAAATGTTCTCAATCCAAACACCTCTAGCCCCCTGCCCAGAGAGAAGTTCAAATGTAATAACTAAATAAACTATAACATTATGGAACGTGGGCTGTGGGGGGTTTTCAGGCAGGCTTTTGGAGCTGCAGCTGCACTCTTGTGGGGGCTCTAAAAGCCTGCCTCAAAAACTCCCATAGCTGACATTTTCTCATCCTGTTGCTAGGACTTTGCTATGGCACTCCAGCCATTGATCCTTGCCTCCACCATCACAAGAACATACAAGGATTCATGCCACACACGTACAGTGCACCATTTAACCAGTTGACACAGCACTGAGCTCCATATCATGTCTTGCATGACAACAGGGGAGAGAATGTGCAGTGTTTGAATTTGAGAGAGCACACTCTTGCGATGGCAAAGGGCATCAACGGCTGGAGCGCCATAGCAACATCCTAGCAACAGGATGGGGAAACACCTGCTATGGGAGTTTTTGGGGCAGGCTTCTGGAGCTCTAAATACTAGTGCTCACCTCTGCCATTACAAGAGCACACTCTCCCTGATTCAAACACTATTATTGCATTCTCTCCAGTTTCTATGGTGCCCAGCTCAATGCCATGACAAAGTAGATAGCGCACCGTGCATCTGCAATGTCTGAATCCGAGAGGTGTTGCTGTTGCGCTCCAGCCACTGATACCCACCACAAGCTCTCGGATTTAAATGCCACACAAGTGCTGTGCACCATCTACCCCATGGCCATTAAGTGGGCTCATCACCATGGCAATATTAAAGAAAGTGCAAGTGCGGTGTTTAAATCTGAAGGAGCGGACTTAATGTGATGATGGAGGTGAGCAACAAAGGCTAGTACTCCATAGCAATGTCCTATAAACAGGGCAGGCCAGGGAACTTTGCTATGGGAGTTTTTTGGACAGGCTTCTGGAGGGGTACATAATTCACCATTGTTCACAGGCGAACAGTTTGTTTTTATCTACTGGGGCAGATTTTTGGTAAATTGGACTGACCCTTTTAGTAAGCACACACCCTACCCCCACCAGTTCTGGAGTTTGCAGGGTGAGCTGAGGAGACCTGATCTGACAGAACACTGTACCATGCACACATATTTAGTTGTCTGCTTGGAGCCTGGAGTAAATTCTCTTCCTTATCCCCCTCCCCCCCCCCCCCCCCGACCCATCCCGTTTCCTGGCCGACATGTGCAGCGGTCTCCTCTACGCAGAATCCACATACCATGGACCAGTAGTTGCATATTACCTCGCCAAGTTGTGCATCGCCTCCGGAGAAAGAGTATCACGATTAGTGGGGGAATGTCCCAAGCGGTACAAGTGATACAGCAGGAGCGGGCAGTGTAGGCTGCGATGGCATGGGTGGGCATGGTTAGAAGGGCATGGGGGTGATACAGCATGAGCAGCCAGCGTAGCACTATAGGCTCTGATGGTGCAGCTGGGCAAGGTTAGAAGGGCCAGAGGGAGTGATACAGGGGGAGCGGCCAGTGTAGCAGTGTAGGCTGTTATGGCACTGGTGGGCATGGTTAGAAAGGCAGAGAAAGTGATACAGTGTGCTGTGGTGCCCGCGCTCTTCTCATAGCTTTACATTGTGCTGTGCGTGGCTCGGTAGCCTCCATGGGGAGGGGGGGACTCTAAATGCCCTGCTGGTAGTTGCATCTCTGGTGCAGGCTCCAGGGGCAGCTACTTTGGGCCCCACAACAATGACTTGGCCCTGGGCAGCTGCCCCTTTTTCCCTGCTTTAAAGACGGCCCTGTTTGCTGGAAGGGAAGGCTCCCCGCTGGAAGAACACAATAGCGATTTTCTATCCTTCCTGGGATTCGGGTTCTGGTCAGATCTGACCCTGATCAAATCAGCTTGGTCATCTCTCTACTTGACATTATCATAACAACATTGTTAATAGGATCCCTATCTTCGACCTCCAAACTCTCCCTTACATCTGTCTATATTTAGATATGTGAGAAGTAACTTGTAATGTGTAAACTCTTGAAAGTTGAAGGACTGCTGGAGTTTAATAGAATTTGTCACTTTACCCATTGGGTAAATTCTGTTGACAGAGTCCCCCCCCAACCCACTTATACTTAAAGTATAACTGAAAGGCACATTTTTTTTTTTTTTTTTTGTAGTTTTGGATAGAGTGGAGAAGGATTAGAACACCCTGCAAAAAGAAAAAGATGGTCCTGCTTAGTAAAACCCAGAAATGAGAAGTACCCCCCTATATGGTATAAGGAGGGTGTAATCAAAAATGTAGGTATCAAAAAATAATAAAAACAAAAAAAAGAACAATAAACATACCCTAATGAGTTATCTCTCCAAAATATTTGTTAGCATGTATAATACATAAAAAGTATCAGCATCAGAACCCAAAGACCCCCCCCTCCTCAGATCACTCTCCAAACAAATCAACCCAACCAGCTCATTTCCTCCCCAAAAGGCCACCCTGCAACCCTGGAGTGCAACAACAAAAATAATATGTGCAACCACCAAAGGGAGCTGGTGCATTCCTCCCCCTAGGCCCCCTGCTCTCCCCTCATCCACCTGCACAGAAAACACTTTGCAACCTGCCTGTACCCTGAAGGTCCATCACCCCGCCTTAGAACCACAATGGGTGAATGGAGTGCTGAATTCCCCAGGGACTAGGCTGGAATCGAGCTAGACTAATAAATCATCAATCACTCAGTGCCTGTGAAGGGCCATAGAGCAACAAATCCAGAATCAGTTTGCAATGCTAGGAGTATGTAGCAAACAGGAAAAATCCATCATAAAACGTCCTCAATGGAATAAGGTAAATTCTGGTGTAAATAAACAGTGCCAGATAACCTATTCCTGAATTGGTATGATGTACCCGTATACTGCTGCATACCCATGTGGGGAACAGTGGTTGATGTCGCACCATTAAATAAAAAGTCAGCTTCTGATGGACTAGAGAGTGCAGCCAGAGCTACAGGGGCCGGAAAGAGGGCTAAAATATGTACAGCAGGAACAGTCCATAAATGTCATTCCCACTGCAGTCCTAGGCTGTATATCACAGCGATGGGTAGCAGTAAAGGCAGCTGTAGTAGCAATGTAGCTGTCCCTACTGGCACAGGGAGGTGGGGGCCCGTCCTTCCATCTACGTGTTTTGTTCCACCCACTGTAACTTGGTCAGGATGGATAAGAACACCTGTAAGTTTTTATTGCTGTCTGTGCCCTCATTAAGAAGATTCTCCCTCTCTATGTGTCCTGTTTACTATGATCATTGAAAATAAAAGAAAACCCCAAATTTTGGGTTGTCCCCAGAAAATTATTATAGGGGAAGTCTTCCAATGGGGACATTAGTTCTGGTGATCTTGTGGGGTCCCCAAGGATTTCCCTTAATTTGCAGGGATTTCCTCTCACTTCCTGCTTGGCTATGGGACAGGAAGTGAAGGTAAATCTCAGCAATGGAACAGAAATGGTGAAAAAAAAAAAAAATCTGACAAGGGTTATAACTAGGGATGCACCGATCCGACTTTTTTGGTCCCGACCCTGATCTTTTGCTTTGTGAAATCGCCGATCCAGAGTCCGATCTGGAAGTACTGTTTTGTGAGCTTATAAGAAAATAATACTTCCGGAACGGTATCGGCAGATACATGGGCGTCTGCAGAATTTTTTTCAGGGGGGGGCATAATTTTAACCACTTAAGCCCCGGAGGATTTGGCTGCTAAACGACCAGGGGTTATTTTGCGATTCGGCACTGCGTGACTTTAACGGACAATTGCGCGGTCGTGCGACGCTGTACCTAAACGAATTTGGCGTCCTTTTTTTCCCACAAACAGAGCTTTCTTTTGGCGGTATTTGATCACCTGTGCGATTTTTTGATCACGCGCTATAAACAAAAAAAGAGCGTCAATTTTGCAAAAATAGCAATATTTTCCCCTTTTTTTTATATGAAATTCCCCCCAAAAAAAATGTAAAAATCAAAATTTTTTAACATTTTCGGCCAATTTGTTTTATGCTACCTATGTTTGGTAAAAAAAATCGCAAAAAGCGTATTTTGATTGGTTTGCGCAAAAGTTATTGCGTTTACTGACTAAGGGAAAGATTTTTGTCATTTTTGTTGTTTTTTTTTTTAACGCGTAATGGCGGCGATCTGCGATTTTTTTTGCGGTACTGCGACATTGCGGCGGACAGATCGGACCCTTGACTGACATTTTTGACACTTTTGGGGTTACCAGTGACATTTCTACAGTAATCAGTGCTATATATATGCACTGTTACTGTAAAAATACACTGGTAGTGAAGGGGTTAACTTTATTTGAGAGGGAGGGGCTGTGTGTGTCCCTAGGGGCGTGATTCTAACTGTGATTGGCTGTGGCTTCAGCTGTATGCAGAGTGATCAACGGATCTACATAGTAGATCCATATGATCAGCTCTCATACAGAGGGGAGAATGACAGGCAGCTTGTTTACACAAGCTGCCTGACTTTCTCCCTCTCCCCCGCCGATCACAGAGTGGCCGGCGGACATCGGGTCCGCCGGTCACACGCGCGGGGGGGTCCGTGACCACGCGGGAGCGGGAGCGCGCCTCCGGCGGCGCGCGCTCGCTCCCTAGACCCTCACAAGCTAGTGACGTAGCCCTACGTCACTTTGCCTGTGAGGGGCTGACCGCCGACGTAGATCGGCGTGCGGCGGTCGGCAAGTGGTTAAGCTCACCCATGCTCCGCCCCTTTTCAACAAATGTCATGAAGAGGAGGGGCTTAGTCATTATACCTTTTTTGAGTATGTATTTTCAAAGAGCAAACAGCAGCACCTATTCTTAAAGCATTTGTTAATCTAAAAAAAAAAATAATCCTGTTCCCTTAAAGCATGTTATACAGCACAGTGCTTTGCTGTGTCATTTTGACCCTTCTATCACCTAACATACCTGGCTGATTCTGCCTGGCTATGTCCTCCCTCTGTAAACTGACCACGGTATACCATGGCTGCTGAGCCTTGACACTGTGGTCAGTTTAAGTGCCTCGGTCACCTGCAGCCCTCCTGTCCTCCTCTGTCCTTTCTGCCCCCTCTCTCCCTCCCTGTCTGCTGCCATGTCAATGCCCACCCCCCCTCCCCTCCCCTCCTGCTGCTGTAGTTTCATTTAAAGTTTCTTATCCTGTCTACAGTCTGTTTAATAATCCTGTGTGCCCCTGTGTCTTTATAAAAATAAGCCATTCTTTACCAGTTTTCAGAGCGCCACTCACTGCTCACGTGACCCGCCACCTCTCTCCTCCTCTCCCCTCCTCCTCCCCTCCTCTCCTCCTCCCCTCCCGACTGACATCAGTGAGGAATCCTTGGCCCCACCCTCTGCAGACAGCTGTCAGACAGGGAGAGGAGAGAGCCAGCGGGTCACGTGAGTGGCACTCGGCCCTCTTAAAACTGGTAAAAAACAGCTTATTTTTTTAAAACACATACACAGGCACCCAGGATTATTAAACAGGCTAGACAGGAAGGAATAAAGTGGCTTAACAACCTCTTGAAAGGGGAAGTTGATTCCAGGGGGGGGGGCAAATGCCCCCCCTTGCCCCTACCTGTGGATGCCCATGGGCAGATACCTTATAACATTGTGCATTCAAAATCTAAAATGTCATGGGTTTAGTCTTTAAGAGGTTAAACTTCCCTCCTCCGGCAGACGGAACGAAAAGATACATTGTAATCATTGTGTTTACTTAACTGGGAAAGTTGAAAGGCATTTGCAGGAGGCTCTTTTTTTTTTTTTTTCTTTGACAGCTGTTCTCTGCTCCCTCAAGCTATAAAGAGCAAAACCGGATCGGCCCGTGGATCTGTTAATTTTACCGATCCTCCGATCCAGCTATTTTGTCCGTATCGGGGGCCGATATCCGATCCGAATATCGGATTGGTGCATCCCTAGTTATAACCCTCCCTTACTCTATTCAAAATTTAAAAAAAAAGGTTTGCCTATAGTTCTATTTTAACTTTCCTGCGCTTTCTCGGTTGTGTCCTGCTTTTACCTGCCTAACTAATATAACACCTACTTGGTTGCCACCATATTTAGGATTCCCTTAACAATGACCATATTGTGGTTTCATTTAGTACACTGAACACTGCATCTCAATTCTTAAAGTTTCTAAAGGAAGACCTTTCTCAGAAAGTCCATGTTGTCTGCAACAACCATTCAGGATCTCTGTTTTTTAGTATAAAATAATGAAAGGAGAACTCTCATTTGTTGCTGTGAGGAACACAAACTGCTTCTACCTGACTCGGAAAACAATCACTCTCTATCTTTCTGATGCTTGCAAATATAAATAGTCCAATGCCTATTGAAGTCCAAACATGTTTTTGGACTGAAAGTATAAACCTAGAGAAAACACCAATACAAGAATAAGCAACTTCCATACAAATAGGATCCTTGGTGGGAATTACACTCAGGACCCAGGGCCAGATTAACGTAGGGGCTATTGGAGCTGCAGCTCCAGGCCCCTACCTTTTATATAGGCCCCGGGTTGGCCATATTCACTGTTACCGCTCATCTGTCACTTGTAAACACAGAAGTCTGGCTTCTATGCTCGCTTCCCCAGGCAGCTCCCTCAAAACCTCCCCACACAGCGCGAAGGCCGGACAAGGAGGGACAGTTGCCGATGCATGGATGTGTTTATGGGCTTCAGAGACAGCATCCCATGTTGAATTAGGCATGCATGGCTGCACCCTTCCTCCTCTGGGTGCATGCAAAGGCACGGCCCTTAAGGCCCTTCAAAATCCTCAGCACCAAGCCCATGATGCTCTTAATCCGGCCCTGTCAGGACCCCAGGTCTACAACACATGAATGCTAACCACCATACTACCATAGACATCCATGTAATGTTAACAATGATACTGTACCTAGATCATCTCAGTAATTACACCAATGGGTTTACCTTATAATCCTCTGGTATAAAATCACATGGGGGCATTTTTGGCTTCTCATTGCTTGATAAAAACCTGGAAGAAACTATTGAATAAAAATCAGGGTCAGCTAGGGTCGGCACCTTTTCTTTAAGCCAAACCAGAACACTTTAGCAGCACACAGCAAATTTCGGTTTGCATAGTATACACAATAGGATTCTAAAAGACCTTGGACACCTCTGAGTGCCCCAAGGAGAGTAGTACGCACAGTGGGTGTGGCCAAATTGTGCTACAATGGGAGGGGCTTAATATAAAGTGGGAGGGGCTCTAAAAAATTCTTAGATTGCCATAAGTAAGAGTCTCACAGACCCCCTGTCACTTTCAGCGGGCAAAGTGCAACCCAACTAAATGAATGGGGTGCTCTGTAAACGCCCTGCAACCGCATACAATGCACGTGGCTGCAGTGTGCTGGTGCAGGGATCAAGAGGTTAAAGAAGGAGGTGATTCAGCGCCCTTCACCCTTCAGAGATCAAAGCATGTGGGAACGAGCCCTAAATGAACCCATGCAGTGCACGCTGCAGAGCACCACAGTGCCCATATTACATTTTTATCATTTTTTTTTTCACACAAATAGAGATTTCTTTTGGTAGTATTTAATCACTACCGGGATTTTTATTTTTTGCTAAACTTAAAAAAGACCAAAAATTTTGAAAAAAAAAAAAAACAATTTTGTAAATACGTAATTTTTCTCCTTCACTGATGTGCGCTGATGAGGCTGCATTGATGGGCACTGATAATCAGTGCCCTAATTATCTGTGTAGATGTCCCCTGTTACACTTGCCCGTTATTGGCTCTCCTCTCCTTACGCTGTGACAGCACGTGAGGAAAGGAATGCCGATAACCGACACGTGTGTTTACATGTGATCAGCTGTGATTGGACACAGGTCTCTGTATTGATTTCACAAGCCCCCCTCCCCCTCAGTTAGAAAACACCCTTCCCTGCCAGTGTCATTATTACAGTAACAGTGCATATTTTTAGCACTGATTACTGTAGTAATGTCACTGGTCCCCCCAAAGGTGTCAAAAATGTTGGGTGTCCGATCTGTCCGCCACAATGTCGCAGTCCCGATAAAAATCGCTGATCACCGCCATTACTAGTAAAAATAAATAAATAAATAAATAAAAATGACATAAATCTTTCCCCTAGTTAGTAGACGCGATACCTTTAGCGCAAACCAATCGAAATACGCTTAATGGGATATTTTTTACCAAAAAATATGTAGCAGAATACAAATTGGCCTAAAAAAGATGAAAAAATTGGATTTTAAATTTTTTTTTATTGGGAATGTTATATAGCAGAAAGTAAAAAAATATATATATTTTTTCAGAATTGTCTGTCTTTTTTTTTTTATAGCGCAAAAAATTAAAATCGTGGAGGTGATCAAATACCACCAAAAGAAAGATCTATTTGTAGGTAAAAAAGGACATTAATTATATTTAGGCACAGCATCGCACAACTGCGCAAATGTCCGTTAAAATAATGCAGTGTCGAATCGCAAAAAATGGCCTGCTCATTAAGGGGGCAAATCTTCCGGTCCAGAAGTGGTTAAAGAAATGTACTTTTTCCTGTATGTAAATATTTTTTTTTTTTTTTATTCAGGGGTCTATCTATAAATGTTTTTGCACAAGATTCACCAAATTTTCTTCCAGAATTCACGTATTTCTCCAATTGAATCCAGTTAGAAAATATCAGTTTGTGTAAGTCTTGTATGCATAAAAAGAAATTATAAATAGACTCCTTATAGAGATAGTCTATTTATAGAGCAATAATGTGGTGGATGTGTTTTAAATGGCAGTCATCTCTCAAGAGCGAACCCCCTTTAACCCCTTCCCACCCAGCCCCCCTTTATTAGGGTCTTTACACCGGGGGGAGGGGTGCAAAGGATCGGCCGATACCATAATGGTTAAAATGACCACAGATAAACACTTATGCTGCACCTGAAGTACCTAACCCTGTTAGTTTTCTTTTTTTTGTAAACTTCCTCCGTCACCCCACGTTTACATTGGGCTGATTTGAAATGCGATTTGACATGCCAAATCGCATCAAATCGGAAGTCAATTGGCAGCAATGGCACCATCCGAATCGATGCGATGCCGACTTTGTGGTGCGGCAACGATTCTGAAAAGTAGTTTCTGTGGAGCCTGCACAGATGTCTGTAAAATCACCCTAAAGTCAGACTGAAATGCTGGCTTGAACTTGCACAATTTCAAAACGGCCCCAGTTTCAACCTAGGCTAAAGGATATCTACTGGTTCCATGAACCCCGACAAGGATGAAGCCATTATTGAAAAAGGGTTGATGCTAGGCTCACACCTTAGCTTTTTCAAATGAATGGGCTGCTGTGCGTTTCTCCAAAGAAAAAGGTGCAAGCACCTTTTCAAAAGCGTGACTGCAGGGAAATCGCATGGTCTCTTTGACTATGCAAATTCACTGTGGTTCCTGCACCCGTGCTGCAGGCTGAAATGCGTGGGGGTGCCATTCAGAATGTATGGCAGCATAGCGTGTCTCCTAAGAGCAGCGCAGTTTGGCTGCAGGAACAGATGTGATTCCCACAGTCACAGGCATAGATGTGAACCTAGCTTTAAGAGAAACTTCAGTCAGGAGAAGTGCAACTTTCACTTTTAAATGAAGATCCACTTCAAGAAAAACTTAGTCTTGGACTGTTAGGGCTCATTCACACTAAAGAATTTCATTGCAGAGTGTTATTGCATGAGCATATTTGCATTCCTTTTTATTTGAATTCCAGGGAGTCAAGTTATATACAAGGGTACCTACATCCTATTCTATATATGTGGAAGAAAAAATGGAGGCATAATGGACTTTGATGGTGTCATAAACGCTGGACGTAAACAGGGAATACCAATTTTATGTATAAAAATATAAATGTACTAAATCACCATAAAAATAATTTGTGAAAAACACAAACATATAAGCAAATCATATAAAAATTGTACATCATATCTGAAAAAGCTCTATAGTAATACCATGGATGGAATAACAAAGAACAGTATGGTAACCGCAATGAACAGCATCCTAGTAGATTATGCCCGACATGTTTCGCGGGGAACTAACAGCTTCCTCAGGGGCTTTAAGAAATCTTTTTTTAAAAAGAGCTTGGCTTGGCATCCAGGGCAGAGCAAGATACAAGGCAGCTGCTAGTTTGTGAAACCTGTCCTGGGACAAGTTTCACAAACTATGAAGAGAAATCTGCAACAGCAAAATAAACTTAGATGAATATCTAGTTTTCCTTTCTTTACCAGATAAGAACTTTTTATACAGTTGGACAGTTCTCTCCATTTCCTGTCTGCATTTTCACCAGGACAATACGTGAGGGGAAATCTCTCTATGTAGCCTCTCATATTAATCAAAATCTGACAGGGCTCTAATCCTTTCTCACTCACAAAAAAAGAAAAAGAAAAAAAGGTTTAGGCTGGGTGTACACTTTAACCCATGATGTACCAGGCATATATTGTGCAATTAGTCAGCTTGTTTACATTTATGTTGCATTCAATTCGCAGATTTGTTTGCACTGAGAGTGACTTACCTGTGTGGTGGCGAAGTTTTAAAAATTTATGGTTCCCCTTCATTATTCCACCTGCCATGGCTCCAAGGATCCTCCTGTCTGGAAGCAGACAGGAATGTGCTGGGGATGGGGATCAGCTCTGCTTGTGTATAATTACACACATAGCTGAGATTGGGAGAGATTAGGAGGCTGTCAATCCTTCACCCTACACCAGAGGCATGGCTAAAACATTCAGAGCCCCCTTGACCCCTGGGGCGACCCAGCCCCATGCGCCATCCCCATACACCTGGATAGAAGGGGTGGCATATAGAGGAACTGACCCCCTACATTTTCTTCCTGTAGCGGAGGGGGTAATTGGTTCTTCTATATGCCTCCCCGCTGCCCCTCCTATCTAGGTGTACAGGGGTGAGGCATGGGCCCCCTGGAGCATGGGGTTGGAATGAGTCACAGCAGTGGTGGTAGTGATGGGGGGATGGAATAGGATGAGTGGCAGCAGTAGTAGGGGGATGGAATAAGTGGCAGCGGTAAAGGGATGGCATGAGTGGCAGCAGTGGGGGCAGCGAATGGGATCAGTGACAGCAGTAGTGGTGGGGTAGATGGAATGGGATGAGTGGCAGTGGTGGTGGTAGTGGTGGGGTGATGGGAAGGGATGAGTGGCAGTGGTGGGGCATAGGATTGGATGAGTGGCAGGGGTGATGGTGGGATGGAATCAGTGGCAGGGGTGGTGGTGGGATAGGATCAGTGGCTTTGGTGGTGGGATGGGATGAGTTGTGGTGGTAGTGGTTAGGGGATGGGATGGGATGAGTGGCAGCGGTGGTGGGGGGGATGGGATCAGTGGCAGCGTTTGTGGTGGGATAGGATCAGTGACAGGGGTGGTGGTGGGATGGAATCAGTGGCAGCGGTGGTAGGAATGTATGAATAATGGCAGAAGTGGTGGTGGGGATAGGACGGGATGAGTGGAATCGGTAGTGGGGGGATGGGATCAGTGGCAGCGGTGGTGGGGGGGAAAGAGATTCAGTGGCAGCGGTGGTGGTGGGAAGGGATCGGTGGCAGCGGTGGTGGTGGGATAGGATCAGTGGCAGCGGTGGTGGTGGGATAGGATCAGTGGCAGCGGTGGTGGTGGGAAGGGATCAGTGGCAGTGGTGGTGGTGGGATAGGATCAGTGGCAGTGGTGGTGGCGGGATGGGATCAGTGACAGTGGTGGGGGTGGTGGGATGGGATCAGTGGCAGCAGTGGGGGTGGGATTGGATCAGTGGCAGCTGTGGTGGGATGGGATGAGTGGCAGTGGTAATGGTGAAGGGGGTGGGGTGACTGGCAGGCAGGGGTGGTGGTGAAGGGGGTGGAGTCAGTGGCAGCAGTGGTGGTGGTGAGGGGGTGGGATCAGTGGCAGCAGTGGTGGTGGTGTGGGGGAGGGATCAGTGGCAGCAGTGGTGGTGATGAGGGGGGTGGGATCAGTGGCAGCAGTGGTGGTGGTGAAGGGTGTGGGATCAGTGGCAGTGGTGAAAGGGGTGACATCAGTGGCAGCAGTGGTGGTGGTGAGGGGGGGAGGGATTAGTGGCAGTGGTGGTGGTGAGGGGGGTGGGATTAGTGGCAATGGCGGTGGTTAAGGGGGTGGAATCAGTGGCAGTGGTGGTGGTGATTTGGGTGGGATCAGTGGCAGTGGTGGTGAGAGGGAGTGGGATTAGTGGCAGCGGTAGTGGTGAGGGGGGTAGAATTAGTGGCAGCTGTGGTGGTGAGGGGTGGAATCAGTGGCAGCTGTGGTGGTGAGGGGGTGGAATCAGTGTCAGAGGTGGTGGTGGTTAGGGTAGTAGGAAGTGGCAGCAGTGGTGGTGAGGGGGTAGGATTAGTGGCAGTGGTGGTGGTGAAGGGGGTTGGATTAGTCGCAGCGGTTTTGGATAGGGGGGCAGGATTAGTGCAGTGGTGGTGATGAGGGGGTGGGATTAGTGGCAACGGTGGTGGTGAGGGGGGTAGGGTTAGTGACAGCGGTGGTGGTGAGGGGGGGTAGGATTAGTGACAGTGGTGGTGGTGAGGGAGTGGGATTAGTGACAGCAGTGGTGGTGAGGGGGGGATTAGTGACAGCGGTGGTGGTGAGGGGGTGGGATTAGTGACAATGGTGGTGGGATTAGTGGCAGCGGTGGTGGTGATAGGGGTGGGATTAGTGACAGCGGTGGTGGTGAGTGGGGTAGGATTAGTGACAGCGGAGGTGGTGAGGGGGGTAGGATAAGTGACAGCGGTGGTAGTGACGGGGTGGAACTAGTGACTGTGGTGGTGGTGAGGGGGTGAGATAAGTGACAGCGGTGGTGGTGAGGGGGTGGACTTAGTGACAGCAGTGGTGGTAAGGGGGGTAGGATGATTAGTGACTGTGGTGGTGAGGGGGGGTAGGATTAGTGACAGCGGTGGTGATGAGAGAGGTAGGATTACTGACAGCGGTGGTGGTGAGTGGGGTAGGATTAGTGACATTGGTGGTGGTGAGGGGGGTAGGATTAGTGACAGCAGTGGTGGTGAGGGGGTGGGATCAGTGATAGATGCGGTGGTGAGGGGGTTGGATTAGTGACAGCGGTGGTGGTGAGGGGGTTAGGATAAGTGACAGAGGTGGTGGTGAGGGAGTGGGATTAGTGACAGCGGTGGTGGTGAGGGGGTGGGATTAGTGACAGCAGTGGTGGTGAGGGGGGTAGGATTAGTGACAGCGGTGGTGGTGAGGGGGTGGGATTAGTGACAGCAGTGGTGGGGAGGGGGGTAGGATTAATGACAGTGGTGACGGGGGGGGGTAGGATTAGTAACAGCGGTGGTGGTGATGGGGGTAGGATTAGTGACAGCGGTGGTGGTGACAGGGGTAGGATTAGTGATGGAGGTGGTGGTGAGGGGGTAGGATAACTGACAGCGGTGACGGGGGTAGGATTAGTAACAGCGGTGGTGGTGGTGGGGGGGGGGGGGGATTAGTGATAGTGGTGGTGAGGGGGGTAGGATTAGTGACAGCAATGGTGGCGAGATGGGTAGGATTAGTGACAGCGGTGGCAAAAACAGAACAGAAAGCACACTGGGAACTGGAGAAGCTGCACCCCAAAATTTTTGAAAAAATCAGAAAGGGATTCCCCCAGGGTTTTTGTAGCAGCAGTTCTTTAAATCAAACATTTATTGTAAAAATATTAAGATTTTTTTTAGCAATTTACTAAAAACTTGTTCCACATAGGATAAAATATGAGCTCTGGTTAGAATGATAGAATAACATCCAACAGCGAAGAAAATTGTACATGGTTACATTCAACTACCAAGACATAGAATACCCAGACGCGTTTTGACCTATTAAAGTTGTGGTCTTCTTCAGGGGAATATTTTTTGCATCTATAGGATATATATACTGTACTGTATATGTCATTAGTAATGTAGTATAAAGTTTACATTTATCCATTTGAACAAGGTAAGTATATTTACCGCTAATGGATGAGAAAACAACTTGCAGCCAGAGATGTCGTTCAGAAAATATTTAGTGTTGAGCGAACACGGACTGTATTATTCGTGTTCGTACCGAATAATTGGATTTTTGTTACCCGAACACGAACACGGACACTTTACTGTATATTCGGGTAAAAATCTGTGTTCGGTCGTTTTATTTACGGGTTTTGCATGCTTTGGCGCTCTTTTCATGGCGGGCTTTCAACAGCCAATCAACAATCGTTTAACTGGTGTGCCTTAAGCCATCCCAGCCATGCCTGCAAATGTCTCAGTAGCTGTGATTGGCCGTCTGAAGCATGTGACCAAGTCTTTATAAGTTCGAGGCAGCCGCAGCGGCGTCATTATGCTGCTTAGATCAGGGACAGAGCACACATCAAAGTGCTGGCTGCTGATTAGGGAAAGACAGGCAGGAAAAAACCATTTGTGTCCGGATAGAATTGAGGGACAGGTCGGAGTGTTTAGGCAGGGCGAGTTGTAGGCATTTTAGGGATAGAGTCTGCTGAATTATAGGGTCAGTGTCTTCTGCAAACTACAATCGATATTGCTGTGTGGGGGGTGGGGTCTGCACTCAATCCTGATCTACGATCTCTTCTCAATCCTGTTAGGGAGAGGCTGCTGCTGAATTTTAGGGTCAGAGTGTTCTACAAACTACAATCGATATTGCTGTGTGGGGTGGGGTCTGCACTTAGTTCTCCTGATCTACGATCTCTTCTCAATCCTGTTAGGGACAGAGTCTGCTGAATTTTAGGGAAACTGTGTTCTACAAACTACAATCGATATTGCTGTGTGGTGTGGGATAGGAGATAGGCAGGTGTCAGGGATCCACATCCATTTTTCTGTGTGTGGGCTGCAGTGAACACAATCTTTTTGGGGTGCAGTGAACACAATCCTTTTGGAGTGCAGTGAACAAAATCTTTGTGGGGTGCAGTGAACAAAACCTTTGTGGGGGTACAGTGAACACAATCTTTGTGGGGTGCAGTGAAGACAATCCTTGTGGGGTGCAGTGAACAAAATCTTTGGGGGGTACAGTGAACACAATATTTGTGGGGTGCAGAGAAGACAATCCTTGTGGGGTGCAGTGAACAAAATCTTTGGGGGGGTACAGTGAACACAATCTTTGTGGGGTGCAGTGAACAAAACCTTTGTGGGGTGCAGTGAACACAATCTTTGTGGGGTGCAGTGAAGACAATCCTTGTGGGGTGCAGTGAACAAAATCTTTGGGGGGGTACAGTGAACACAATCTTTGTGGGGTGCAGTGAACAAAACCTTTGTGGGGTGCAGTGAACACAATCTTTGTGGGGTGCAGTGAAGACAATCCTTGTGGGGTGCAGTGAACAAAATCTTTGGGGGGTACAGTGAACACAATCTTTGTGGGGTGCAGTGAACAAAACCTTTGTGCGGTACAGTGAACACAATCTTTGTGGGGTGCAGTGAAGACAATCCTTTTGGAGTGCAGTGAACACAATCTTTGTGGGGTACAGTGAACACAATCTTTGTGGGGTGCAGTGAACAAAACCTTTGTGGGGTACAGTGAACACAATCTTTGTGGGGTGCAGTGAACACAATCTTTGTGGGGTGCAGTGAACAAAACCTTTGTGGGGTGCAGTGAACACAACCTTTGTGGGGTACAGTGAACACAATCTTTGTGGGGTGCAGTGAACAAAACCTTTGTGGGGTACAGTGAACACAATCTTTGTGGGGTACAGTGAACACAATCTTTGTGGGGTGCAGTGAACAAAACCTTTGTGGGGTACAGTGAACACAATCTTTGTGGGGTGCAGTGAACACAATCTTTGTGGGGTGCAGTGAACACAACCTTTGTGGGGTGCAGTGAACACAACCTTTGTGGGGTACAGTGAACACAATCTTTGTGGGGTGCAGTGAACAAAACCTTTGTGGGGTACAGTGAACACAATCTTTGTGGGGTACAGTGAACACAATCTTTGTGGGGTGCAGTGAACAAAACCTTTGTGGGGTACAGTGAACACAATCTTTGTGGGGTGCAGTGAACAAAACCTTTGTGGGGTACAGTGAACACAATCTTTGTGGGGTGCAGTGAAGACAATCCTTTTGGAGTGCAGTGAACAAAATCTTTGTGGGGTACAGTGAACACAATCTTTGTGGGGTGCAGTGAACAAAATCTTTGTGGGGTACAGTGAACACAATCTTTGTGGGGTGCAGTGAAGACAATCCTTGTGGGGTGCAGTGAAGGCAATCCTTGTGGGGTGCAGTGAACAAAACCTTTGTGGGGTACAGTGAACACAATCTTTGTGGGGTACAGTGAACACAATCTTTGTGGGGTGCAGTGAACACAACCTTTGTGGGGTACAGTGAACACAATCTTTGTGGGGTGCAGTGAACAAAACCTTTGTGGGGTACAGTGAACACAATCTTTGTGGGGTACAGTGAACACAATCTTTGTGGGGTGCAGTGAACAAAACCTTTGTGGGGTGCAGTGAACACAATCTTTGTGGGGTGCAGTGAACAAAACCTTTGTGGGGTGCAGTGAACACAACCTTTGTGGGGTACAGTGAACACAATCTTTGTGAGGTGCAGTGAAGACAATCCTTGTGGGGTGCAGTGAAGACAATCCTTGTGGGGTGCAGTGAACAAAATCTTTGGGGGGTACAGTGAACACAATTTTTGTGGGGTGCAGTGAACAAAACCTTTGTGGGGTACAGTGAACACAATCTTTGTGGGGTGCAATGAACAAAACCTTTGTGGGGTACAGTGAACACAATCTTTGTGGGGTGCAGTGAAGACAATCCTTTTGGAGTGCAGTGAACAAAATCTTTGTGGGGTACAGTGAACACAATCTTTGTGGGGTGCAGTGAAGACAATCCTTGTGGGGTGCAGTGAAGACAATCCTTGTGGGGTGCAGTGAACAAAATCTTTGGGGGGTACAGTGAACACAATCTTTGTGGGGTGCAGTGAAGACAATCCTTTTGGAGTGCAGTGAACAAAATCTTTGTGGGGTACAGTGAACACAATCTTTGTGGGTTGCAGTGAACAAAATCTTTGTGGGGTACAGTGAACACAATCTTTGTGGGGTGCAGTGAAGACAATCCTTTTGGAGTGCAGTGAACACAATCTTTGTGGGGTACAGTGAACACAATCTTTGTGGGGTGCAGTGAACAAAACCTTTGTGGGGTACAGTGAACACAATCTTTGTGGGGTGCAGTGAACACAATCTTTGTGGGGTGCAGTGAACAAAACCTTTGTGGGGTGCAGTGAACACAACCTTTGTGGGGTACAGTGAACACAATCTTTGTGGGGTGCAGTGAACAAAACCTTTGTGGGGTACAGTGAACACAATCTTTGTGGGGTACAGTGAACACAATCTTTGTGGGGTGCAGTGAACAAAACCTTTGTGGGGTGCAGTGAACACAATCTTTGTGGGGTGCAGTGAACAAAACCTTTGTGGGGTGCAGTGAACACAACCTTTGTGGGGTACAGTGAACACAATCTTTGTGAGGTGCAGTGAAGACAATCCTTGTGGGGTGCAGTGAAGACAATCCTTGTGGGGTGCAGTGAACAAAATCTTTGGGGGGTACAGTGAACACAATTTTTGTGGGGTGCAGTGAACAAAACCTTTGTGGGGTACAGTGAACACAATCTTTGTGGGGTGCAGTGAAGACAATCCTTTTGGAGTGCAGTGAACACAATCTTTGTGGGGTGCAGTGAACAAAACCTTTGTGGGGTACAGTGAACACAATCTTTGTGGGGTACAGTGAACACAATCTTTGTGGGGTACAGTGAATACAATCTCATACTTCTGAAGCTTTGAGGGTGCTGCCTGTTCTATACTCCTCCCCCTCCTCATCCATCCTTTTAGGTGTACAAACAATAGTAATTGGGGCCTAGTGTGCTTCTGTACGTGTGAAAAACATACACTTTTTTTTGATCATATTTCCTATTCCGCTATTCAATAAAAACCTTTGGGGCTCAATTAAATTGCGGAATAGTCTGTGTCGGTACGTGTGAGATCCACCTTTCCAAGTTTTTGGGGTTCATCTCATACTTCTGAAGCTTTGAGGGTGCTGCCTGTTCTATACTCCTCCTCCTCCTCTTCCTCATCCATCCTTTTAGGTGTACAAACAATAGTAATTGGGGCCTAGTGTGCTTCTGTACGTGTGAAAAACATACACTTTTTTTTGATCATATTTCCTATTCCGCTATTCAATAAAAACCTTTGGGGCTCAATTAAATTGCGGAATAGTCTGTGTCGGTACGTGTGAGATCCACCTTTCCAAGTTTTTGGGGTTCATCTCATACTTCTGAAGATTTGAGGGTGCTGCCTGTTCCATACTCCTCTTCCTCATCCTCCCTTTAGGGTAGGAAAAAATTTAATCGGGCCTAGTCTGTGTTTGTACGTGTGAGATACACAGTTTTTTATCCTATTCCGCTATTCAATACACACCCTTTTGGTGTAAAAAACATTAAATTGCGGCATAGTTTGCATATTTGACTGTGAGATACACCCGTGCGATACTGTTGTTCTTTTGTTCCGCTATTCAATAAAGACCTTTCTAGGGCAAGATCTTAAATTTCAGAAATATGAGGAGAGCGTCAAATAGGGGCTGTGGCCTGGGTCGTGGTGGTGCTGCTGCTAGAGCTCCTGTTGCAAGGAGAGGACGTGGTCGATCTGTGCCAGCTACACACACAAGTGAAACACCTTCCTCAAGTGTGAGTAGGCGACAGAACCTGCATCAGTATTTGGTAGGGCATCATACGCCCCTAGAAGTGATGAGGCCAGAACAAGTGGAGGCGATAGTAGATTGGTTTGCTGCTGACAGTGCCTCCAGTTCCTTCACATTGTCTCCCACCCAGTCTACTGCAGAAAGGTCACAGTTGGCACCTGCAGCCGATGTCCAACCGTCTTTCACCTCACCCCCTTGCAAATCAGGCAAGCAGTCTGAGCCCCAAGCCATACAGCAGTCTCTTCTTCTTTTTGATGACTCTGTCAGCAGGGTTTCCCAGGGCCATCCACCTAGCCCTGCCCCAGAAGTGGAAGAGATTGAGTGCAGCGATGCCCAACCACTTATTTCTCAAGATGAGTACATGCAAGGATCATCGCAGCACGTCTCCGATGATGACGAAACGCAGGTGCCAACTGCTGCGGCGTTCAGCATTGTGGAGACCGACAAGGAGGGCAGGGGTGAAGACTGGGTGGAAGATGATGTGGAGGACGATGAGGTCCTCGACCCCACATGGAATGAACGTCATGCAGGTGACCTGAGTAGTTTGAAGGAAGAGGCGGTGGTCGCACAGAGCCACCAGCACAGCAGAAGAGGGAGCAGGGTGCAGAAGTGGAGCGGCCGTGCCCTAGACACTACGCCCGCTACTGCCCAACGCAGCAAGGGAACGAGCGCACCAAAGTCAGCTCAAAGGAGTTCTCTAGCGTGGAAGTTCTTTAGAAAATGTGCTGATGACAGGACACGAGTGGTTTGCACCCTGTGCAATCAGAGCTTGAAGCGAGGCATAAACCTTCTCAACCTGAGCACAACCTGCATGATCAGGCATCTAAGTGCAAAGCACGAGCTGCAGTGGAGTACACACCTTCAAAACCAAGAAACGTCTCTGGCTCATCCTGCTTCCTCTTCTGCTGCAGTCTCGGCCGCTCCAGCCACATCTGTAGTGATACCGGCACCTGCCACCCCGCAAACAGACGATCTGTCAGCAACACCACCACCTGGGTCACCAACAACCATCTCCACAATGTCCCGTGGAAGCGTTCAGCTTTCCATCTCCCAAACACTTGAGAGGAAGAGGAAGTACCCCCCTACCCACCCGCGATCCCTGGCCCTGAATGCCAGCATTTCAAAATTATTGGTCTTTGAAATGCTGTCATTCCGTCTGGTGGAGACGCACAGTTTTAAAAACCTTATGTCGGTGGCTGTCCCACAGTACGTCGTGCCCAGCCGCCACTACTTTTCCAGGCAAGCCATCCCTTCCCTACACAACCAAGTGGGGGAAAAAATCAGGTGTGCACTGCGCAACGCCATCTGTGCCAAGGTCCACCTAACTACCGATACGTGGACCAGTAAGCACGGTCAGGGGCGTTATATCTCCCTAACGGCACACTGGGTAAATGCAGTGGCGGATGGGCCTGAGGCAGATAGCAATTTGGCGCATGTCCTTCCACCACCGAGGATTGCAGGGCGCTTCAGTTTGCCTCCTGTTCCTAACTCCTCCTACTCCGCTTCCTCATCCTCTACCGCCTCCTCATCTGGACAGCGTAACACCTTCACCACCAACTTCAGCACGGCCAGGGGTAAACGACAGCAGGCAGTTTTACAACTTGCCTGTTTGGGGGACAAACCACACACCGCGCAGGAGTTGTGGAGGAGCATGGAACAGCAAACAAATGAGTGGTTGCTGCCAGCGAGCCTCAAGCCCGGCCTGGTGGTGTGCGATAACGGGAGAAATCTCATAGCAGCTCTGGGCCTAGCCGGTTTGACGCACATCCCTTGCCTGGCGCATGTGCTGAATTTGGTGGTGCAGAGGTTCCTTAAAAACTACCCCAATATGTCAGAGCTGCTGCAGAAAGTGCGGGCCGTTTGTGCGCACTTTCGGCGTTCTCACCCTGCTGCTGCTCGCCTGGCAGCGCTGCAGCGTAACTTCGGCCTTCCCGCTCACCGCCTCATATGTGACGTGCCCACAAGGTGGAACTCCACCTTGCACATGCTGGAAAGACTGTGCGAGCAGCAGCAGGCCATAGTGGAGTTTCAGCTGCAGCACGCACGCGTGAGTCGCTCTGCGGAACAGCACCACTTCACCACCAATAACTGGGCCTCCATGCGAGACCTGTGTGCCTTGTTGCGCTGTTTTGAGTACTCCACCAACATGGCCAGTGGCAATGACGCCGTTCTCAGCTTAACTATCCCACTTTTATGCCTCCTTGAAAAAACAATTCGGGCGATGATGGAAGAGGATGTGGCACAGGATGAGGAGGAGGAGGAGGAGGATGAAGAGGTAACATTTCAAAGGCTTTCAGGGCAGTCATTCGCAAGGGGCTCCGAGGGTGGGTTCCTGCACACACAAACGCCAGGGACACAATTGTCCAGCAGGGGCACAGTTCTGGAGGATGAGGAGGAGGAGGAGCTGGAGGAGGAGATGGAACCATGTTCACAGCAGGGTGGCACCCAAGCCAGCTCATGGCCATCACTGGTGCGTGGCTGGGGGGATACAGAGGACACGGACGATACACCTCCCACAGAGGACAGCCTTTCGTCGCCTCTGGGCAGCCTGGCACACATGAGCGATTACATGCTGCAGTGTCTCCACAACGACCGCCGAGTTGCCCACATTCTAACTTGTGCTGATTACTAGGTGGCCACGCTGCTGGATCCCCGTTACAAGGACAACGTACTGTCCTTAATTCACTCACTGGAGCGCGATCGCAAGATGCGCGAGTACAAGCGCACGCTGGTAGACGCGATGCTGCTGGCATTCCCATCTGACAGCGGGGCCACAGTGGAAGCACAAGGCAGAGGAGGAGGAGGAGGAGGTCGCCAACTCAACCAGGGCACCGCCAGCACCTCAGAAGGCAGGGTTAGCATGGCCGAAATGTGGAAAAGCTTTGTCAGCACGCCACAACAAACAGCAGCACCAGCAGCTCAGATGGAACGTCTTTGCAGGAGGCAGCATTTTACCAACATGGTGGAGCAGTATGTGTGCACACGCCTACATGTAGTGAATGAGGATTCTGCCCCCTTCAACTTCTGGGTCTCCAAATTGGGCACATGGCCTGAGCTTGCCCTTTACGCCTTGGAGGTGCTGGCGTGCCCTGCAGCCAGTGTATTATCTGAACGGGTATTTAGCACGGCTGGGGGTGTTATAACAGACAAGCGCAGCCGCCTGTCCAGAGACAATGTGGACAAGCTCACGTTCATTAAAATGAACCAGGCATGGATCCCACGGGACTTTTCCGTACCTTGTGCAGAATAGCAATGGATACCGACCTTACCCAGCCATTGTTCCATTTTTGCTCTTTCTCACTCTTTTGGGGTGTACCCTCATTTAAAATTTGTGAAAAGAAGCAGTGTTGGCTACCTCGTCCTCCTCCTCAGGGCCAGATTAACGTAGGGGCTATTGGAGCTGCAGCTCCATGCAGCCCCCTACCTTTTATATAGGCCCCGGGTTGGCCATATTCACTGTGACCGCTCTTCTGTCACTTGTAAACACAGAAGTCTGGCTTCTATGCTCGCTTCCCCAGGCAGCACCCTCAGAACCTCCCCACACAGCGCGAAGGCCGGACAAGGAGGGACAGTTGCCGATGCATGGATGTGTTTATGGGCTTCAGAGACAGCATCCCATGTTGAATTAGGCATGCATGGCTGCACCCTTCCTCCTCTGGGTGCATGCCAAGGCACGGCCCTTAAGGCCCTTCAAAATCCTCAGCACCAAGACCATGATGCTCTTAATCCGGCCCTGGTCCTCCTCCACCGCCGCTTCCACCTACACCGCCCATAGGTGTGCGCAGCCTATTGCATTAGGGTGTGCACCCCAAAGTTGAAATACACATGCATGTGTTTGCCTACATGTACATGGCCCCGATACATTACTCTCCCTGCTGGCAAAGAGAAATAGAGCAGAGCAGGTGCGAGGGAGATCTTTCCCATCTCCTCACTGGCAAACAGAGCGATAATGCTATGTGCCCTAGGTGATTAGGGTGTGCCCAGGTACACCAGGCACACCCTGTGCGCACGCCTATGACACCGCCACATCCACCACCACCTCAACCTCCCTCCTACTCCTTATGGGCCTCGTCCTTCAGAGATGAAGAACATTGTTTTATTTTTCTGTTTTTTTTTTGTTGTTTTAAGTTATTTCCCTATCCACATTTGTTTGCAGAGCACTTGCCATGCTCTTAACTACGTTTTGCTGCCATTTGCAGCACTCTAGCCCTTTCCATTGGTGTTTTAGAGCCATTTTAGTGCCTTAAAGTTCGGGTCCCCATTGACTTCAATGGGGTTCGGTGTCCGGGAAAAGTTCGGTAAAAGTCCGGGACACGGACCCGGACTTTTTTTTAAAGTTCGGCCGAACCCGTCGAACACGGACATCTAGGTGTCCGCTCAACCCTAAAAATATTCACTGGGAGATCCCCAAAATTCCTAGGGTGTCTATGAGAGAATAGTGGGTAGTGGGATCACAATCGAGGCAACTGGAAAGTGGCAAGGAGCAAAACCATGATGCACATTCCCCACATGGTTGACTTACTTGTAAAAAAATATATATTTTTGTAATCATGAAAAAATAATAATAAATATCATATAGGTCATAAAGGATGAACCAGGGGTGTACTGTGAGTGATTATTGTCCATAGAATTGATCAAAAAGCCTAGTGAAATAAATACTCCAAAAAGGATGGTGTTGACAGATTGAAAAGTTGATTGGGGTGAATAAATAGGATAGTGTTTTGCAAACTTTAAAAATGTTGTTAGAAAAAATATGATGAAAGGATGTGAGTCAATGATGGTATGGTGAGTAGCTAATCACAGTGTATGTAGAAAAAAAACTGTATTATCAAATGGCATAAGTGTAAAGCGTGAAAACACTGTTGAGCGCACACTGACTTAAAAAAATAAAAAAAAAAGGGGGGAGACATAAGAATCCAGATGAAAAATAAATTGATGTTTATACTTACAAAAATTGTAATCCTCACAGCACCCTTGGAGACATCCTTCTCCTGCAAGGACCAAAAGAATACTGGGACCGTGCTAGGGAGGGAAGTTATTTATGAATTCCCAAATTGCATTATTGGGATCATGTGGGGAAATTAAGTCTACAGGTGTTTCCTCGCCATTCAATCCCAATTGTGCCCCAGACCCCTATGGTGGCCGCTTTGTGGTTCTCCCCCCCCCCCCGGCGTTCCGGAAGGCTTCGCCCCTACCGCCGTTGTCACTTCCGCCGCAAAAGGCGCAGTGCGATGACGTACAGTCAGGTCCATAAATATTGGGACATCAACACAAGTCGAATCTTTTTGCCTCTATAAACCGTCACAATGGATTTGAAATGAAACAAACAAGATGTGCTTTAACTGCAGACTTTCAGCTTTAATTTGAGGGTATTTACATCCAAAGCAGGTGAACGGTGTAGGAATTACAACGGTTTAAATATATGCCTCCCACTTTTTAAGGGACCAAAAAGTAATGGGACAATTGGCTGCTCAGCTGTTCCATGGTCAGGTGTGTGTTATTCCCTCCTTATCCCATTTACAAGGAGCAGATAAAAGGTCCAGAGTTAATTTCAAGAGTGCTATTTGCATTTGAAATCTGTTGCTGTCAACTCTCAATATCAGATCCAAAGAGCTGCCACTATCAGTGAAGCAAGCCATCATTAGACTGAAAAAAGAAAACAAACCCATCAGAGAGATAGCAAAAACATTAGATGTGGCCAAATCAACTGTTTGGAACATCCTTAAAAAGAAAGAACGCACCGGTGAGCTCAGCAACAGCAAAAGACCCGGAAGACCATGGAAAACAACTGTGGTGGATGACCTAAGAATTCTTTCCCTGGTGAAGAAAACACCCTTCACGACAGTTGGCCAGATCAAGAACACTCTCCAGGAGGTAGGTGTATGTGTGTCAAAGTCAACAATCAAGAGAAGACTTCACCAGAGTGAATACAGAGGGTTCACCACAAGATGTAAACCATTGGTGAGCCTAAAAAACAGGAAGGCCAGATTAGAGTTTGCCAGAAAACATCTAAAAAAGCCTTCACAGTTCTGGAACAACATCCTATGGACAGATGAGACCAAGATCAACCTGCTCCAGAGTGATGGGAAGAGAAGAGTATGGAGAACTAAAGGAACTGCTCATGATCCAAAGCATACCACCTCATCAGTGAAGCATGGTGGTGGTAGTGTCATGGTGTGGGCATATATGGCTGCCAATGGATTTGGTTCTCTTGTATTTATTGATGATGTGACTGCTGACAAAACCAGTAGGATGAATTCTGAAGTGTTTCGGGCAATATTATCTGCTCATATTCAGCCAAATGCTTCAGAACTCATTGGACGGCGCTTCATAGTGCAGATGGACAATGACCCGAAGCATACTGCGAAAGCAACCAAAGAGTTTTTCAAGGGAAAGAAGTGGAATGTTATGCAATGGCAAAGTCAAAGAAGTGGAATGTTATGCAATGGCAAAGTCAATCACCTGACCTGAATCCGATTGAGCATGCATTTCACTTGCTGAAGATAAAACTGAAGGGAAAATGCCCCAAGAACAAGCAGGAACTGAAGACAGTTGCAATAGAGGCCTGGAAGAGCATCACCAGGGATGATACCCAGCGTCTGGTGATGTCTATGCGTTCCAGACTTCAGGCTGTAATTGACTGCAAAGGATTTGCAACCAAGTATTAAAAAGTGAAAGTTTGATTTATGATTGTTATTCTATCCCATTACTTTTGGTCCCTTAAAAAGTGGGAGGCACATATACAAACTGTTGTAATTCCTACACGATTCACCTTATTTGGATGTAAATACCCTCAAATTAAAGCTGAAAGTCTGCAGTTAAAGCACATCTTTTTTGTTTCATTTCAAATCCATTGTGGTGGTGTATAGAGCCAAAAAGATTAGAATTGTGTTGATGTCCCAATATTTATCGTGACGTGTCTGTTGGATCGCTCTATTATAAGCCTTCCGCAAACAGGAACGGCTATACCCTCTTTCCAAAAGGCGAGTCTGAAGTTTGTTAGCCTTTTCTTTGAATAGTGTATAATTTGAGCAATTTCGTCGTAAACGAAGATATTGTCAAAAGGGGATGGAATTTACGAATGGTATAGGGTGAAAGCTTTCAGCATGCAGCACTGTGTTTCCAGCAGTGTTCTTACGGAACAAAGTGTTGCATAAATTGCCGTCAATGTCCAGTTAAACCTGAATATCCAGAAATGTAATTGTTTTATTGTTGAAGGAAATTGTGAATTTTAGATTACAATTATTGGTGTCCATCTGTTGGAGGCACTCAATTAGAAGTCTCCAGGTCCTTCCCAGATGATAAAGATATTGTCAATGTACATAAGCCATGTGGAGATATGTCTACTTGTCTACTTGGTGAGACTCTGAGAGGAAAAGTCGTTCCCACTCCCCCTGGTTCAGATTGGCGTAGGATGGGGTACAGCAGGTCCCCATCGCTACGCTCTGCACCTGGAAGTAGTGGAAACCATCAAATAGAAAAAAGTTGTGATGGAGAATATAATCCAGTCCACATATTATGAATTCAATTAGAGCCCTCTCATGTAACGATCCCTGTAAATAGGACCTTCTGCATTGCTGTCAAGCCTTTGGAATGTGGGATAGAGCTATAAAGAGCTTCTACATCGACTGTGACAAGAAAAGAATTAGGTGGAATCCTTACTTCTTCAATGACACATAAGAAATGAATAGTGTCCTCTACAAAAGAAGTTAATGCCAAAACATAGGGTTGCAGGTAAGTATCGATTACTACAATCAAGTTTTCAGTTAAACTGCCATTAGCGAAGACAATCGGTAGAGTTTTTATGAGTAGAGTTTTTCTGAATTTTTGGTAAACTGTAGAAAGGAAAGGAATTTTTGGGTGTTTTGTTCTAATGAATTCATATAGATCTTTTGTGATAGCACCCTTCATGTGAGCCTGGTCTATAAAGTTGTAAAATTCCTGATTGTATTTGTCAATGAGTGTTGTTGATATGGGTCTGTACCATTCCTTGTTGTCTAGGATTTTAACCATCGACTTTAAGGTAGTGTTGTCCATTAGGACAACATTACCTCCTTTGTCAGACGGTTTGATAACAATGGATTTATTTTTCTGTAATGTTACTAAAGCTTTTTGTTCTTCTTTTGACAAATTTGTGGGAGCCTTTTGTTTACATGAAAGTTTACTGATATCCTTGAGAACCTGTTTCAAGAAAAGGGACACACTTGGGTTGGTTTTAGGTGGAGGAAATTTAGTTGAGGGTTTCTTGAAAATACTAATCGGATTTTGTGTAGATTTATCTATATCTTCAAAAAGTTTATCTAGGTCTAATTGCTCAATCAAATCAATGGTGTTATTTTCTTAATAAAGGAGAGTAAGGTCCCTTAGGGCCCTAAAATCACAAATGCTATACTGGGACCAATCGGTGGTGTCTATTCCTTCATCTTCAGCATCATAAATACATCCCAACATGAGTTTCCGTGCAAAAAGTTGTAAGTCAGTAACTGCTTTGAAGAGATCAAGGTCTTGTTGAGGACAAAAACGAAGTCCTCTAGACAATACTCATCTTTCGGCCTCTGTTAACTTGTGAGAGGAGAGATTAACAATGTCTAAATTACCTTCTAGGTGCATAGCAGATAGGGATCTAATACCTTGCCCCCCTGGTATTTATTTGGGGGGGAACGTGTCCCCCACATTGGGTTTAAAGTCTTTTGTAGTGATGGTTTTACATTACCAAAAATGTGTGATGTTTAGCTCATACTGCTAGATGTGTCCAACAATGAGGAGTCGGATTCCCCCATTGTTGGATGATGAGAATAGTTGGTTTGTGTAGGTGATGATCAGTGTTCATTTTCATAAGTATTGTGCACATGTTCAGAATTCGCATCAACAGTACGTCTCTTGGTTTCTTGTTCCAAAGAGCTCCTGTTGTTGTGACTTCTTTTTGATCTGCCCTGGCCCCTGTGAGAGGATTCATGACCTCAGAATTTGGGGTCTGAAAGATTTGTATTAGGAAAGTTTTGAACCCTATCATGAGGGAGTGGTCCTTTGTATTGGTATTGTTTTTTTAGAATATGTTTGAGTATTGTTCTATTTATAGGCCTTGCCTTCTGTAAATGCGGTTTTATCTCGCCAAAATTTTGTTTCTTTTTTTTTGAAGAATATTCTTATTATAGGAGGCCAGATTCTCTTGCATTTTTTTATTCAAATTTGAGTAAAGTACATGCTCCAAAAATGGTGTTAGGGCTAGCTCTATATTTTTGATTTCTATATCTATGGAAGTGATCTGTTAATCATATTCCTTTGTGAGAATGGCCATCATCTCTTGCGAACAGTGTTGTAAATTTTTTTCCCACTGTTGCTTAAACTCATTACTTATTTGTTCCAGGTTGGAAAAGATCAGAATACGCAAACCCAGGGGGTTAATATGCTCTTTCGTATAGCGATCAAAGGATTTAACATGCCAGAATAATGATTTATTTTCCAAAAGTTTAGAAAGCTTCTGGAAAAGAGAGGACATTTGTGTTTCTATTTGATCATAACTTAACATTGATTTAGCCCATTCCTCACCTTGAAAATGACAGTGGTGGTTGTAAGGGAGTGGGATTAGTGACAGCGGTGGTTGTGAGGGGGTGGGATTAGTGACAGCAGTGGTGGTGAGGGGGTGGGATTAGTGACAGCGGTGGTGGAGAGGGGGGGTAGGATTAGTGACAGCGGTGGTGGGAATTAGTAACAGCGGTGGTGGTGAGGAGGTGAGATTAGTGACAGCGGTGGTGGTGAGGGGGTAGGATTAGTGACAGCGGTGGTGGTGAGCGGGTAGGATTAGTGAAAGCGGTGGTGGTAATCGGGTAGGATTAGTGAAAGTGGTGGTGGTGAGGGGGTAGGATTAGTTACAGCGGTGGTGGTGAGGGGGATAAGATCAGTGACAGCGGTGGTGGTGAGGGGGTGGGATTAGTGACAGTGGTGGTGGTGGTGAGGGGGTGTAGGATTAGTGACAGCGGTGATGTCATCCTCCCCCCACAACAGATCTCATTCCTATCTGTTGTAGAGGTGATGGGGGGAATAGGGATGAGATCTCTGGTGGTGGTGGTGGTGGTTGGGGGGGGGGATCAGTAAGAGGCAGAGATGGTGGAAGTTGGAATCAGTTGCACTAGCAATTTGTCACTTACCTTGTCAGACAGCCGATTCCCCCTCAGCATTCTGTTGCTGGGACATAGGTTTGGGCCGCTGACCAATAGTGACCTACAGTACGTCCCCGATGATCTGTGATGATTTGGACTCCTCATCCACGCTCCCCGTTATTTGCTATTTTTTGCTATTATCATCTATGATTTGTTGATTATATACAGAGCATTGATCTATAAGCTCCAGATGAAGCTTAATGTGAAACATGTGAAGCAACTCAGCTCAATGAATTATTATCTCTATGTGTAAACACATCGATCGATCTCCCTGGGAAGACAGTACATCTCCCTGTCACCTTCGGCGGATCACCTTGATGTCAAGTATCAACCATTATATCATGCTA
This sequence comes from Pelophylax lessonae, assembly GCF_965119305.1. NCBI lineage: Eukaryota > Metazoa > Chordata > Amphibia > Anura > Ranidae > Pelophylax > Pelophylax lessonae. The sequence continues at coordinate 74,413,447 of NC_138768.1, forward strand.
TTCCAATGATCTGTATCTGTTAATTACAAATCAGCAATGTTATTGCCAGAATTGGTTATATTTGTATTTCTGTTCCCCCCTCTTTTTGGAAGGGGATGTTTGTAATTGTTGCTTTTTCTTTTTTTGATGTTTTAACTTATGTGATTTAATAAAATGTTATGTTTTAAGTACCCAGTGCCTCCAAAGTCCATGTTCCTTTCCATTTTTTTGTATAGACTTGCAATAGGATGTGGCACTTATTATCATATATAGGCGCCCAGGTTGCCGCTATCTGGGAGCGATGGGCTGGGAAGTTCCCAGGGTCAGGGCAGCACAAGAGGATAACCAATATCTAGCAGCCCCCACTGGGGTAGCGCTACATATATAATTTTTATCTTAGTCATGTGGCAGCAATTTTCACATTTTATTGGAGATTAAAGTGATTCTAAGCCTACATTTCTTTCTTTAAAAATAACAAACATGTCATACTAACCTTCCCTATGCAATAGTCCCCTGCTGGTGCTCCTGGCTTCTCCCCCCTGTTTGCTATGGGGGCACTCATGCAGGCTCATTTCCGAGCCATACTGTGTATGTCCATTGACACACAGAGAGCGACTCAGCCTTGCCCCCGCTCTCTCCCCACTGGCTGTGTTTGGCAGCAGCGGGAGCCATTAGCTATCCAGTGAGGAGAGAGAGCTGAGAGAGAGAGACGCTGCTTTTATGACCAGAGGAGAGAAATCTCCATATACTGTATAAGGTTTACAATCTAGTACCATAGAGCACTGCTAGTGAAGTGGAGATTAGGGTGATCATCTACTAAGGTTTACAAATGAGAAGAGACGTGAAAAGCACCTAGGGGGTAGTAGTAAAACTAGAGGAAGCCAAACTCGAGGTACGTCTTTAGAAAGATTTAAATGCATCTTAGTGTGTCCTCTTATGGCTAGTATGGAATGAAGGAAGTTCAGGCTTGAGGGTTCCCCAGTCTAGTAGGTGGAGGACAAGAATAGAGAATAGGGAGAAAAGCACAAGAAAAAGCAGAAAACCATGGAGGGATGAATCAAGGAGCTGAATGAGTCGAAGCTGAAGGGAAGTGGGGTTTGGAAAGTAAGGATGGAGGGGAAGAGCCTCCCCTGGGCCTTCAACAGTCTGGTGATGAACCTGGTCTCAAGAAGACATACATAACAGGGCCTTCCCCTCATATGTACTGTATATATGTGTAGTGATGTGATAATTTCTTTGCCCATCTTTCAAGTGTGTATTCCTGTTATGCAGTGTTTGTTTTGCCCTTTGTCAATATGGCTACTGTGCTCTCATTCTTTCTCTGCAAGAAGGATGAGGTCATCAAAAAGGGCAGAGCAGGGATTGCGGGGTAAGACTGGGGAAAAGAGAGACATGAGGAGACACAGACATTTTCCTGCTGGAGAACAGACTGTAAGTGCTGTAACATCCCCTCACTGAGACACACAGAGACATTGCTAATGATTTCATGTTCCTGAGGAAAATATCTTATGTTGTATGGTTCACTGAATGTTATTTCTTCAATACATGGACATTTAAACACTCTGCTGTGTGGATTACTGTCTATATGGAAATGTTTTCTCAATTGGGATTTCACTTGCTAATCACAAGCCCTGATTAAGTGGAGGCACTGGCGCTTACTATAAATCCTGTCCTGATCACACAGATTATATAGACTCTGCTCCTAAATACTACACAGGTGGCGTCATCATACCCCAGTAGCCACCAAGAGTGATCTAAATAGTATTCCAAACATGTATTGCTGCCCCACTGCTTTAGGGGTGCCAGAAAACATCCAGCTGCAAAAGAAAGATATGATCCTTCTACAAAAAAGAGATCCAATAATCAGACATGTCAGAGAGTCTGTTTTCCGCAAAGATCCTAACAACATGAGAAATACCTACCTGAGCAGAGTACCTACTATCTTAAGGAATGGGATAAGCTCAAAATAATTGATGGACTTTTATACAGGGTACATTTGTTTCATGATCATCCTGGAAGGAGACAGCTAGTGCTCCCTCAAGTCTATAGAAACTCTGTTTTGAGAAGTTTGCATGATCAACATGGGCATCTAGGAGTTGAAATAACCTATGGATTAATCCAAGACCGATTCTTTTGGCCACGAATGAGGGAAGCTGTTGTGGACTATTGCCGCCGTTGTGTGAGATGTCTGCAACGGAAAACTCTGCCTACTCGAGCTGCTCCTATGGAACACTTGAAAAGTTCTGGTCCCATGGATTTAGTGTGCATGGACTTTTTGTGTATTGACAATGACAGCACAGTTGTGTAAAATATTTTGATTGTGACTGATCACTATACTCGCTATGCTCAAGCCTATCCCACCAAAGATCAGAAAGCAGTAACTGTAGCCAAAGTGCTGTGGGAGAAGTTTTTTGTTCACTATGGATTGCCAAATCGACTTCACTCTGACCAGGGGCGGGACTTTGAAAGTCGCCTAATTAAAGAGCTGTTAACATTGCTTAACATCAACAAGAGCCGCACCACCCCTTATCATCCAGAGGGTAATGCTCACCCTGAACGTTTCAATCGTACCTTGTTGAACATGTTGGGTACCCTCCCTAATGGTGCTAAGCAGACCTGGAGACGACATGTTGGAGCTATGGTACATGCCTACAATTGCACCAGACATGAATCCACTAGCTTTTCTCCTTAGTTTCTTATGTTTGGGAGAGAAGCTCGTCTCCCTATTGACATTCAGTTGGGCATGTCTACTGATGGAGTGGAACAGAGGAATCACTATCAGTATGTGGCACGACTCAAACAGAGTTTGAAAGAGGCCTATCAGATGGCTGAGGAAAATGCTGCGAAATTAAATGCTGCCAATAAAAGGCGTTTTGATTCCAAAGTTCGTTACAAAGACTTACAACCTGGTGATAAAGTGTTTCTCTGCAATTTGGGACCCTCAGCCAAACATAAGTTAGCTGATCGCTGGAGAAATGAGTTGTTTGAGGTTGTAGAAAAACTGCCTAGGATTCCAGTATACAGGATTCGAGGACCTGAGGGTCGGATCAAAGCCTGGCATAGGAATCATTTGCTTCCGGTACCACAAGTTGCTACTGTTGATGAGGAGCCACAATCTGACATTGCTACAGATTCTAATGATGTGCCTTGTGGCAACAGTGGAGACCAGAGTGATGACAGTGACTGGTTTACACCTCCACCAGAGTCTCCTGTACAGGTTCCTTCACCTAGTATTGATGGGGGCCTCCCTCAGAGGGGAGGTTTGAACCCAGCTACTCCTGCTTTTGAACCAACAGTCCAAAATTTTGTGCCTACAGTTCCAGGCATGGTTGGAGCACCAAGTTTCCCCACTAATGCTGTCCCAGAGTTCTCTGGATTAATGCCTGAGGGGTTGAGGAGAGGAGATCGTGTTCGACGTCCTCCACCGGTGTTTACTTATGACACTTTGGGAAGACCCTGCTATGCTGTACAGAACTATGTACAACCTCATGTTCTGACGGACATGATTGCAGCTCATTCTAGACTGGTTAGCATGATGCCTATTTGTTACTAACCATACTTTCTTTGCAGCTAGCTCTGTAATAGATTGCTTCTGGAGAAGTGGTCTGCAGAAGCGTCAACTATGTTAATTTTTGTTGTTATTTTATGTGTATATCCTTGCCGGGTCGGAAGGATTTTAAGCAGGAGGAGAATGTAGTGATGTGATAATTTCTTTGCCCATCTTTCAAGTGTGTATTCCTGTTTGTTTTCGCCCTTTGTCAATATGGCTACTGTGCTCTCATTCTTTCTCTGCAATAAGGATGAGGTCATCAAAAAGGGCAGAGCAGGGATTGCGGGGTAAGACTGGGGAAAAGAGAGACATGAGGAGACACAGACATTTTCCTGCTGGAGAACAGACTTGTAAGTGCTGTAACATCCCCTCACTGAGACACACAGAGACACTGCTAATGATTTCATGTTCCTGAGGAAAATATCTTATGTTGTATGGTTCACTGAATGTTATTTCTTCAATACATGGACATTTAAACACTCTGCTGTGTGGATTATTGTCTATATGGATATGTTTTCTCAATTGGGATTTCACTTGCTAATCACAAGCCCTGATTGAGTGGAGGCACTGGCGCTTACTATGAATCCTGTCCTGATCACACAGATTATATAGACTCTGCTCCTAAATACTATACAGGTGGCGTCATCATACCCCAGTAGCCACCAAGAGTGATCTAAATAGCGCTACATATGTATATATAAATCCACTCAATAAAACTGTGTTTTGAGATGGATTTAGTGTTTGTCCTGAGACAAATGGGTTAGCTCCTGCAACTTCCTAATTTTCCCTACTTTGTTTAGCTACAGCAGTGTGGAGGCAAGTGACTGATCCTTCAATTTCAGCAGGATGTAAACTTTAGCTGCATTAAAGAGATGACCCCTGTCAGCTTTTATTTCCAAATTTTCAGATAGATTTTGTGCTTAAGAGCGGTAAGGATGTGGAATTCTCTTCCACAAGCAGTCGTATCAGCAGGGGCCATTGATATTTTCAAAAAACTATTAGATGGGCACCTTAGAGACCACAACATACAGGGGTATACAATGTACGGTTAAAAGCAAACACACACTCACATCATAGGTTGAACTGGATGGACTGATGTCTTTTTTCAACCTCACTAACTATGTAACTATGTAACTATGCTTGTCCTGGGACATAAGGGTTAGTTCCTCCATCTTTCTAATTTCTTCCACTTTGTTTAGCCACAGCAATGGGGAAGGGGGTGACTGATCCTTTCACTTCAGCGGGATGAAAGCTTTAGCTGAGTTAAAGAGCTTGTAACTTCTTTTAATGTCTGTCTATGTCCAAGTTACAGTTCTCTGACTGTCTGCTAAAACTGTCATCATCTGGACAGTAGGAAGGAGATCTCTTTAAGAAGCTCCAGTCGCAGCAATAAAAACCCAGCAGAGGTTCTAATTCATCCCCACTCTATTACATTTGCCTGGATTTAAGCTGGCCATACAGTAGTATATATATGTATTTTCGATATTCTAATCCTTAGTGGGGTCATATCAATGCTAATTTTTGATAGCAATGATAAGAAAATTTGATGGAGCGGAATGGATTTTTTTTTTTTCAACAAATTAATTTCTAACAGTGTATGTGGTTTTCGTTTAGGAAAGTCCATTCATTCCAAAATTGAATGTTAAAAGCAAACAAAATTGGGAAGTAATTTCAAATGATATCTGGCAAGTCATTGAATGTACTGAGAGTTTTCATTTGAATGTTTGAAAATCCACTAGATTATGGCCAGTTTTACACTTCTTAAGCAATCTAAAGCCTAGGGGCCTAGGTCAGATATATTACTGTTTTTGGTGTTGGTTGAAGAGGAACTTTGCATACCTAGAAAGTTTCAGTCTGACAAATAGACAAAAATGGAAAGCATTTTTCTTTATTTTTTTTTCAGTTCATTTTTTTTTTTTTTTACTGTAATTGTGTCTGATAATTATAGTATTAAACAGAAGCACTGTTTCACTATCAAACTGCAGTGCAATGTAAACTCAGCCTGAGCCATTGTGTTACCTGACAGTGTTTTAGTGACTCTATTGAAGAGATCTCTGTGAGTTTCCAGGACTACAGACCTACTGTGACTATTTTGAGGCTTTCACACTCATCCTGATGGAAGAGTAACTGGATTACACATAATTGGAAATCATGGCTGCGCGCCCCAAGGCTTCACCTGTAACTAAAATATCACTATTCAAGGGGACTAAACCTTTAATGATAGGGTCATACTTTCTAAATGGAAATAGGACATATCATGCTATCAAATATAAAGGAAAAAGGCCAAATCGGTACTGGTCTCTCTCACGAGTAAATCATTCTACCAACATTCAGAAGCTTATCAAAACATTGTTACCCCAATTGGGGCTTTCAAGGTAGATAGGAGAGTAGTAGAGAGTTATAACAAAGAGTAGTTAAAATTTATCAAGATTTTATTGTAACACAGTCTAAAAACATGACCGTACAGGTTAGTAGAACAATCACATCATAAAACCATATATTGTGATAACACTTGAAAAAATCTAGTAAAGAGAGCAATTATGCCTTTTATGCATTTACAGATCCTCCTAATGGGTAAACCATTCCCATTACTGTCTTCAATCCCTGCATGTGTGGGAGTTTATAGCTAAACTGCATATGGTTCAGTTTGCTGGGCGTGCAATTACACCTGGTTGGATCATGCTGCTCCCTTTCATAGGTTTTCTGTTACTCTTGACGATTTTTTGTAAGTATGTATTGCATGTCTGTTTCATTGAGATATACCTGTTTTTTTTTTAATGATTACATACCTTATTTATGAATATTTTACCACTATATTGTAAATTTTCACACCCTTCTCTCCCACTGAGGAAGGAGTAAACATTTGTCTCTAAAACACATTGGGCTTCTCGGCAAACACCACTTTGAACCTGATCTTCTACACCAGTGGTCCTCAACCCTGGCCTACAGGGCCCACTAACAGGCCAGATTTTAAGTATTACCTTGGGGAGATGCAGACTAGAATTCTGCAATCACTGAGCAGCAAATGATATCACCTGGGATGTATTTCAGTTATCTTGCAAATCTGGCCTGTTAGGTGGCCCTGTAGGCCAGGGTTGAGGACCACTGTTCTACACCACATTGGCCAGCTTGGTTTTCCAACAGATCCGAGTTTCAGGGTGCTCTTTGTCAACTATGTCTTGTTTTTATCACAATATATTGTTTTATGATGTGATTGTTCTACTGATCTGTCATGTTTTTAGACTGTGTTACAATAAAATTTTGATAAATTGTATCTACTTATTATTATACTCTCTACTACTCTCCTATCTACGGTACCTTAAAAGTCCTAATTGGGGTAATAATGTTATCACGCTATCAATGGAAGTAAAACAACAGCTTCTACCCTGCTCCCTATAGTATTTAAATAGGAATGAATTGCCACACCTCACATAATTAGATTCAAGGTTTTATTGTGTAATTGTTATCTTCCAGTGCTGGTTTGAATCTTCCATTTCTGACTTTAGATGCCTTGAATGAGAACTGGATGAATTGACTTGAGATACTTCCCAATTATTTATTTATTACTGGTATTATATAGCGCAGACAATTTGCGCAATGCCTAAATATTGATCATTCACATCAGTCCCATCAGTTCTTTCCCTCAAGAAGCTTACAATCTAAGATCTCTTAGATCATCTTGATATTGTCTCCTTGTGTTTAATTAGTGCTCTCTCAAAGACGGCTACAGCAAAATCAGCATCTTCCTTTGTGATGCACATTGGAGGTTTCACCCGAAATACCTGCAGAGAGATAACGCAAAATAAGTGTAGTTATCACAGGATAATATAGCAAAATATCTGGCTTGTAAAGCCTTAATGAAAGGTTATTCCCCTACATTACTGTATAGTCCTCCTTTGCCAAGCAGGACCCCGTTGTCTCTGCATTCTTCCCAGATGAGGCTCATCTCTTCTGCTGGCAGTGGTTGGAGTGTTTTCTAAATACAAGAAACCCACAGATTACCAAAGCACTGATCAGAATTTTGGGATACAAATCTATAAGAAATCAACAAATCTATAATAAAATCCACAGATCACTCATCAGAACTAGACCTTTGTATATGTAACTGTACTTTAGTTTTATTTTAGGATATTGTAGACTGTACTCTGGGTAACTCAATATATAGAGAAGCCAACTCCATGAAGATATGATGTAGAGGGTTTGGTGTGGAGGAACTCAAACAGCCGGCTCAGAGCCCTGAGCACAACAATGGTGGACACCCTTGGAATGAATTGGAATGCCAATTGTAAACCAGTTCTTCTTGCTTAATATCAGTTCCTGACCTTACAAATCCCTTATTGCCTCAATAGGCACACATTCCCACTAACGCATTCCAAAATCTTGTTAAAAACCTTCCCATAAGAGTGGAGGCTGGTATAGTTGTAATGCCCATGACTTTGGAATGGGATGGTCAAGCATCCACAAACTTTTTGCCTTGAAATGTAAAAAGACCACTTTGGATACTCTCTCTTCTCCGTAGCTATACAGCTTCTCTTCTATACTAGTAATTGATCAACTTTTTTTTTTATGTATGCCTTTTACCGCCAAGAAGGAACTTTAAGAAATTTAACCTACAAGAAGAATTTATTGTCAAAGTACCAGGTACATGATATGGCAAGATGTAAGGGCAGCAGACATTTGCACTTATTATGCATATTGGTCCCCTGGGGTAAAAAAATAAGTGACATTTGTGTAATGAGACTTTTATTAGGGCTTAATTGAGACTATTACTGCTGTGATAATTCTTATTGGATAAACTTGATTTATTTAATTACTGCATGAGACCTGGGTCTTGGTAATGTCACACAGTATGTATGCAGGTGTGGGATAATAATTCTGGCGTGCTGTTCATTTTGTGTTTGCTTCTCTTAGATTTCACTTCAGCTAAGCCCCCATTTTCTTTGGTTAAAGAGCAGTACTTTTCCATGTATGTTCCTATACATTCCCTCTTTCTTTCTGCTCCTTTTCAGAGAAAATCACAAGTTATAATTTTTAATTCAGCCTTTCATAACCAATCAAATAATGTGTATCCTATGGTGTGGCAAAAAGGGAGTGATGATTGAGGAATCTTCTTTAACCGGTTTTGGACCGGAAGGATTTGCCCCCTTAACAGAGATGTATAGTAACGAAGTAGAACTACTTAAGTACTGTACTTAAGTACCGAAATGCGGTATCTGTACTTTCCTAGAGTAGAATTTTTTTCTCCTACTTCTACTTTTACTTCACTACATTTTTTCGATGATTTCGATACTTCTACTTAAGTATTTTTTTTTTGTGCTGCATAGTTACTCGTTACTTTAAAAAAAATTACCACTGCCAGAGCAGTAGATGGCAGGTTTCATAAAGCTCAAAAAAATGTGTATAATGTCATTTGTAAATCAGCGCATACAAAAATAAAGGCTGTGTATAATAAAAGCTGCTATACCAAATCTTTCCGATAAAAAGAAAATATGAAACAAACAAATAAATGGTGCTACAGCGCTTAAAGTGCATCAAGAAACTACTAACAAACACAGGTTAATCATTTGAATAAATCATTTGAAATAATAAAAACAATATGATGTTCAAACTTTTGACTTATTTCTTTAATAACTACATAACACAGTACTTGTACTTTTACTTTCAGTACTTGAGTAGAATTTTTTTTTCAAAACTACTGGTACTTTTTACTTTTAGTACTTAAGTAGCAAATTTTTTGAAAAAACTACTTGCAATACTTAAGTAAAAAAAATGTTGAATACTTTAGTACTTCTACTTAAGTAACTTTTTCTGCGAGCACTTCCACTTCTACTCAAGTCATTTTTTGATCGAGCACTTGTACTTTTACTCAAGTAGAAATTTCGAGTACTTTATACAAGTCTGCCCCTTAATCACCAGGCCATTTTTTGTGATTCGGCACTGCGTTACTTTAACAGAAAATTGCACGGTCGTGCGACACTGTACCAAAATAAAATTGGTGTCCTTTTTTTCCCACAAATAGAGCTTTCTTTGGTGGTATTTGATCAGCGATTTTTATTTTTTGTGCTATAAACAAAAAAAGAGCGACAATTCTGGAAAAAAAAAATCAATATTTTTCACATTGTGCTATATAACATTCCCCCCCCCCCCAAAAAAAAGGTAAAAATCGAAATTTTTCATCCTTTTAGGCCAATTCGTTTTCTGCTACATATTTTTGGTAAAAAAAATCCCAATAAGTGTATTTTGATTGGTTTGCACAAAAGTTATCGCGTCTACTAACCGGGGGGAAGATTTATGTCATTATTATTTGTTAATTTTTTTTTACTAGTAATGGCGGCGAGCTGCGATTTTTAGCAGGACTGTGAAATTGCGGCGGACAGATCGGACCCCTAACTGACATTTTTTACACTTTTGGGGGAGGGGAGGGGGGGGTCAGTGACATTATTACAGTAATCAGTGCTAAAAATATGCACTGCTACTGTAAAAATGACATTGGCAGGGAAGGGTTTAACACAGTGGGTGATCAAGGGGTTAAATGTGAGCCTAGGGGAGTATTTTCTAACTGTGGGGGGAGGGGCTTGTGAAATGACCATAAAGACCTGTGATCCTACAGTATGTAGAAGGATCACAGGTGCTGTATGATCATTTCAGAGAGAAGAATGGTCAGCTATGTTTACAACAGTTGACCATCCTTTTTCAGAGGGGAGCGATCACGGGTGCCCGGCGGCAATCGCGGCATCCCTGCTGCCGAGTGCGATGCCCACGGCACGCGCTCGCCCCCCAGCACCACATCGCGACCGACGTAGGGCTACGTCGTTTTGTGCAGCCGAGCCAGCCTTCCGCAGCAAATCTTTGGCGGAGCGGTCGGCAAGTGGTAATTTAACTCCTTAAATTTTATGGTACGCATAAAACATAGGATAATACAGGATTTTATAGCTCCTACCTTGTCCTTTACCATCTCCACTCCAATCATCAGTCCTTTTCCACGAACATCTCCAACAATTTCAAACTTATCCCGTAGTTTTGCCAGCTCCAATAACAAATGGGTTCCAACCACAGCACAATTATTCTGCAGGCCATCCTCTTCAATAGTCTGGAGAATACAAAACAAAGGGGTTCTTTTATATGTAACATGGTAACATATATATGGTGGCCATTACAGTTGAACAGAAGACAATCTACCAAACAACTTCTGCTCAACCTCCCTGTCGGAATTCAGTAGTGCAGTGGGGATGGCCCCTTCCTGTTCCAACATGACTGCGCACCAGTGCAAAAAGCAAGGTCCATAAAGACACAGATGAGCCAGTTTGAGGTGGAAGAACTTGACTGGCCTGCACAGAGTCCTGACCTCAACCTGACAGAACACCTTTGGGATGAATTAGAGCGGAGACTGCTAGCCAGGCCTTCTCGTCCACATCAGTTCCTGACCTCATAAATGTGCTTCTGGAAGAATGGTCAAACATTCCCATAGACACACTCCTAAACCATGTGGACAGCCTTCCCAGAAGAGCTGAAGCTGATACAGCTGCAAAGAATTGGCCAACTAAATACTGAACCCTACGGACTAATGCTGGCCATACACTAGCCGAAAAATCGTTCGAAAATCTGTCATTTGGTCTGTTAGTTGGTTTTTCGTCCAGTTAATGGGCACACATAGAAAATGGTTTTTAACTTTTCAGAGCTGAAAAATCAAAGGAACAGTTTGGAAAATTCTGCCGAATGAACGATAAATTGAAAGGTTTAATGTGTTTCTCGTCCGAACTGTTTGCACTATATGTGACAAAATAAATAAAAAATTGATTCATTTATGACCATTGAACGATTTATCATTCCAAATTCGGTCATTACATGATGGCACGATCTTCTGCTCTCATGGCCGATTTTTCGTTTTTCGAAAATGAGTTTGAATGTTTTTTCGGCCAGTGTATGGCCAGTTTAGATTGGGATGCCAATAAAGGTCATGTGCATGTAAAGGCAGGCGTCCTGATTCTTTTGGTAGCATAGTGAATGTGTAATCACATCACTATTCTGAGGGAGAATGAAGCTGCTGGACTATTATGTCTTCATCTGTATAGCTTTACCATAATCCCCAGCTATTGCATACATGTATCTGGTGCTGCAATATCAGCCCACCACCAACAGCCAGATCGGCAATGGGCCTGGCAGACAGTACATATGCTATATATATATGCTAAAATGGTAGATCCATCACTGATAAATATCATGTGGTCACTGCACATATAGCCCTGCGCTAAAATTAAACAATTCTTATTTTTCACAAATATATCTAATGACATCAACTGAAAGCTTACATCCAGTACAGCAGAGCCCACAGAACTTGCCATAGGATTGCCACCGAAGGTGTTGAAGTAGGCAGCCTGGGTAAAAGAGCTTGCAATCTCTGCAAAAGAAAGAGATGGTCAGTGGGCCAATCTGGTATATAAATCCTACTCTCTTTATTAGTAAACACATTGGAAATTGGTATATATCAAGAAGTAATATTTCCCACTTCACTTTCCCACATAGCCAAGGCTGACCCATGGCCCTTTTTTTTGCCTTACCTACAATGATGAGTGTATACAGTCAGTTTAAGGTCCCTTCTGAATACAAATGTGTAAAATTACGGTAATATGTAGAAACAGATGTAACCAATTTCCAGAGATCCTTTTCATCTTCCGGCATCCTATTCTTCTCAAGCCTGTATTGCATTCAGTGTACATGTGGTAGGTCCAGCTATAGAAAACTATGGCTGACTTGGGCACATGTGTTGAGATAGATACAGGCTGGCCATTACTGACAGAGTGGTGCAAATGTAAATATAAGCTGGAGGAGAACAGGCAGCTACAGGATGATACAACTATGGGCAGAATGGAAAGAGGGTTTATATATAATAATCTCTTTCCATCTACTGCAGAGATGTAGATCTATTTTTATAACTGGAGAGATATCTGCTCCAGTTGGGATATAGGACGGCCAGGGTTTCTGCGCACAGGTGGACTTTTGCAGTTACACTATGAAAACCTGATCTCTAGGCCTAACATGTAACATCAAGGAAAGTGTTTCTCTCTTAACATAATATGGTTTGTAAACCCCATAAAGCACATTTTGATAATACACAGTGCAGGAATGGGTGGCTAACATATGCAATAAAGTAACACCCTGGAGCAGACAGGGGTGAATGGTCCCCAGCAACAGAACCCTAGACTGTGGTCTGTCTGGCTCTACACATGGGACCCTCTGACTTTACAGAACATAGACAAAGACACATAGCCAATAGCTGACTAGAAGGGGGAGGGCTAGCGAATAGGAACTTGTAAAGAATAGGTTTGAGGGCCTCCACCAGTGCTGCACATACTATACTGTATTTCAAAAAGTATACACCTGTGAAGGTTTCTAAGGGGACCACATTCTTGCAAGGATTACTGAGGGAAGAGCAATGGATCATAAGGCTGCATTCACATGTCAGCGTATTGATCGCGGGCAGAATCGCCACGATTCCGCCCGCGATCCGGAAATCATTGCAAATCGCGGGACGTCTGTGCGTTGCCCGTGATTTGCAATAGCACCCCAAACGCTGTGCGATGTTGCTGCAATTTCCGCCTGCCGAATCGCGGTAACATCGCGCAAAAAAATCGCGGGACACATTACGCTCCAAAGAAGCTCTTGTACTTTTTCGGGCGTAATGCGTCCCGCGATTTTTTTTTGCGCGATGTTACCGCGATTCGGCAGGTGGAAATCGCTGCAACATCGCACAGCGTTTGGGGTGCTATTGCAAATCACGGGCAACTCACAGGCGTCCCGCGATTTGCAATGATTTCTGGATCGCGGGCGGAATCTCTGCGATTCTGCCCGCGATCAATACGCTGACATGTGAATGCAGCCTAAGAGTCTTTGTTGTGGAATGTGCTTGTGACGAACTGCTTGGCACCCTGCTTGGTAAAACCAATGAAATATAACTATAGATTAAGTTAACATCCGCGCTCTTATTTCCCATATTAGCGCACTACCGTAGTGCAGAAAAAAATTATTTTATATGCTAGAAATATATATGTAGCACCCGCCTAGTCAGGTGCAAGGTAGAGAGTATAGTTTTGGCTCTGTCTGCCTATGGGGAGCAGTAGGCAAAATCTATATTGGTCTCTGCTTAACAGAGAGCAGGATCTGTGAGTCAGGTCTGCTTAGTGTACCCAGTGTGTGATTCATCTGGTCTTAGGGAGTGTCCTCAGCTGATCCAATGGGGAGGCACATTGGATGCTGGAGGAAACCTAACCAATGATGCACAGGCTTTCGGTACTGCCCCAGGGATTGGCGCGGACAGTTGGTCTCGGTGCATTATATAAAGGCAGGGTATAAAAAGTCATGGGCACATGAGGTGGAGGTCTTTTGGCGGGAAGCAAAGTCCCAGAAGGAGGGTGGCAGCTGCCTCCTCCTCTGCTGCTGCAGTTGGTGATGGTCACAGGCCGTTGGCCTGGAGAGCCATTGGTGTGAGGCTGAACCCAGAGGTCCAGGAGAGCTGACTGGAGGAGTTGGAGCACTGCGACAATCTGGAAAAACAGTATCGTGAGTACAGAGGATCTTGCTCAGGGGTCTGCCCAGGAAGGGGACCACTCTGGGAGTAGAGTCAGTGGACGGGTGCCAGCTAGCACAGAGAAAGGGGGTACTGGGGGAGTACCCTGAAGAGAAATCCAAATAGGAACACTTACCAAGTGGCAGGATGAAGTAGCGGCCTTTCCGCATTCTCAAGTTAAAAAGTCCTCTGAGATGTGAATAGTTAACACTTGGAGTATCCCACTCATCCCTTCTTCTATCCCAATATAAATAAAACAACAAAAACAACAACCCCTAGACTGATCACTGACTGAGCCAAGAACTTAAAGCATTAAGATTTCTGCAAACAGTTGCTACAGGTACCCAGGGGAATCCAAAAGTGTCAATCTTCAGCAGTCCTCTAGGGGGCAGTGCTACATATATAAAAGTGCTACCCAAAAAATTGTGTGCTCTCCTTTCCACCAAACACTATCTGTGTGCAACAGTTTCACCACTCAATATAACATTACCATAGGTGACCATAAAAGATTAATGTAAAAAAAAATTGTCCAAAATCAGAATCCAAACATGATAGTTTGACACCGAATGAGTGATTGTAACCAAGCTGTAGATATGCAGCTCACTCACTAGAGCATCATGACCCCCACAACAGGAAGTCATACAGAGCTCTCTGCTTAGTCTTAACCGGCAAGATTTGTCATCAGGCTCTGAAGATCCACGCAAATCCACTCAGATACAGTCACAAACCCAAGTGCACAGGGAGATTGGCGCCCGCCAGGGGCGCAGGCTGAGGGGGGGGGCGCAAACAAATTGGCAGTGTTAGCAGTGATTAGCAGTGAACAGCCGATACAGCTACTCGCCAAGGACACTGGAGACCCTAGGTACACCTCTGCACCCAGAGACAACAAAACGGCGCTCCTGGGCCTTTAACAGACTCTAAGGCTTCATGTACATGGGATGTTTGAAAACCTCTCCTGAATGCTGGAATTTGACAGCTAATAACCGCGGTTAAAAATGTCCGCTTTGACATGTTTACATGCCGCGTTTAGCGTCGTTATCAGCCTTTGCGTTTAGAACATTTACATTGTAAAATGGTCAGAAATGTATCCCCATTGAAAACACCTATAAACAAAAACACTTATAAGCGCAAAATACTGTGTTTAGGCACGTTTGCACGCTGTAAGAGCCGGTTCACACTACCGCGACCAGAAAGTCGCCCCATGAAGGAGCGACTTTTTAGCTTGACTTTGAAGAGACATGTTTAGAGACTTGTAAGAGACTTGTGCACTACTTTGAAGAGACTTAAATGATAGGCGACTTTGTCTGTGGGGAATGCCTGGCTAATCTCTTTCTTCCTGGAAAGTCTGATAACAAGTCGCTTGAAAATAGATAAGGATCTACTTGGAGGCGACTCCCATTGAAGTCTATGTGCACAAGTCGGATAGAGGTCGCCTTGAAGTAGTACAGGAACCTTTTCTGAAGTCGGAGCGACTTCAGTAGTGCATATTAAGACGTCTCTCATTCATTTACATTGAATTTGTGATGACAAGAGCCTTGGGGCAACTTGAGGGCACACAAGTCGTGTCCCAAGTCGGAGTAGTGTGAACCGGCTCTTACAAGCATTTGGTGTTTCAAATGCCTATAAACATCTGACTGAACGCAATTTTTGCTTTAAAAAAATGCTACTAAACTCAACTGCCTCTAAACAACTATAAATGTCTCAGTGTACATAGACTGATAAGATAACATAGAGGAGAGTTTAGGGACTGCTGAAAAAACTACCAATTGCTCCTAAATGTCCATTTATCAGCAGCAGTGTCCATGAGGCCTAAATGTGACTCACATATGAGAGAAACCTCTCATAGTGCAGTATATTTTAATATCGCATGCACCAATGAGGTCATCGGCTGCATTAGAAGTAAATATCTCCTAAACGGTACATGTTTAGGAGATATTTACAGTAGCTATAGGTAAGCCTTATTAAAGGCTTACCTATAGGTACAAGGTCCAAGAGAGGGTTTACAACCTTTTTAATGCTAAGCCGCATTGATGCAGTAATTCATGCAAAAGGGCAAAAGGAGCCCGACCAAGTATTGAGTGCATACTATACTGGCAGCGGTGGCAGGCAGCTGACAGCATTCAGGAGGAGAGGGGAAGCCGGAAATCATCATGGCTGCTGCAGCACAGGGATGCTTGCGGGTGGGTGAAAGATTTACTGCACTGTACATTACTATAATGTCACCATCTATAACCCACAGGCAGCAGTCAGCAGGTTTTCTGTCACAGTGTGTCACATAACATGGCTGTTGGGTACTGATTGGTCATAAGTTAACAAGGTCAGCAACCAACAGGCATGCTATGTGACACACTGTGACAGGGAACCTGCTGACTGCTGCCTGTGTGTTATCATAATGCTGATAATTGTAACCTGCCAGTGTTGCTGTGTGTTATCAAGGCTTCTTTTGCAGGGAGCGGAATCCGAATCCATATGTTCAGCGGGGAATTTGTCTGCTGATCCCCCGCTAAGCGGAGTGGGCAGATGACAGTTCCATGTCCACTCCGCTTATGCAGAGCGGACACGGACACAGCCCGGTCTGCTCTAAGGATGGCTGGTGTAAACAAACTGGTTGTCTATTTACACCAGACTGCGCTCCAACCCAATCCGCTACAGGGGAACAGATCCCCTTCCGTTTTGGTTAGCAGATCGGATTGGAGGTAGGCGCAATTCACAAGTCCATTTAGATCCATCGCTCTACAGTAGTGAATGGAGGGTCAGATCGGGTCCGCCTGAAAAATAGACAGGCGTACCTGATCAGACCTTCAGTGTGAACCCAACCCTAACATTTTCCAGGTTAGGGACGTGCATGAAATTGTCTGCTGCTAACCCACTCTATCATTGGCTACAGTGAGATTTCGTCAGCAGGTCCTGGCCAATGATTTTTGGCCGAAACATGTTTATCAGCTGTAGCCAATCACAGCCCAATCACAGTTTAGCAGGGACCGGCTAGGATTTGAACCATATATTGGCAGGCTGATTGTACCCAAGTGATAGATCGACTTGGGTACAACCTGCCTGTCCCATTTTTACATGCAATTATTGTTTCGAAGCGGGGTTTGGGGAGGGGCCAGGGTGAGGTTGAGGGTGGGGCTGAAGGGGGCCCTATCAGGTAGGCTGTATGGGGCCCCATGATTTCTATCAGTGGCCCTGGTTGGCAGCTATATCTAACAGTCTTCTGGAACATTACACATGCTGAATTACGGACAGGAAAGGGATCTGGTACAGCAGGCTTTAGCAGGGACACATGAAAAACTGGGTGAATCTTGTACTTCTCAGGTAGAAAAAGTTCATAAGCTGTCGGATTTATCATTCTTTTTACAGCAAATGGGCCGATGTACTTGGGGGCCAATTTCTTGGAAGGACAGGCCATCTTCAAATTAGTGGTTGATAACCAAACCCTGTCCCCTGGCTTGAGATCCAGATCACCCCTTCTCTTTTTATCATAGAATTTCTTGTTGTCTTGTTGAGCCTTGGCAATAGCTTCCTGCAGAAGTTTATTGTTGCTTTGTAGAAACCTCAGTCGCTCCTGGACCGCTGGAACAGGTAAATCAAAGACTGCATCAGGTAAAAAAGAAGGATTGAATCCGAAGTTCGCAAAGAATGGAGTTTGACCAGTAGCCGAGTGGACAGAATCATTGTAAGCGAACTCTGCTAGAGGAAGGAGTGAAGCCCAATCATCCTGCGAGAAAGAAGAAAAACACCGAAGGTATTGCTCTAGGGTCTGGTTGGTTCGTTCCATCTGACCATTCGTCTGGGGATGATATGCTGAAGAAAACCATGTCTCAATCTTAAGAGCCTTACAAAGTTCTTTCCAGAATTTGGACGTAAACTGGACCCCTCAGTCAGACATTATGCTCTGAGGAACCCCATGCAACCGCACTATTTCTTTGACAAATGCTTTTGCAGTCTCCGGAGCAGATGGTTTTCCAATCATTGGTACAAAATGTGCCATCTTTGATAGCCTATCAATGATCACAAAAATAGAAGTAAAGTTTTCAGATAGTGGGAGCTCGACAATAAAGTCCATATTAATCATCTCCCAGGGCCTGGTAGGAATGGGCAAAGGCCTTAATAGGCCCCAAGCTTTAGTCTTGTCTCCTTTGCTTCGAATACAGGTTTCACAAGTCTTTACGTAATCCTGGCAATCCAACCTCAGGCTAGGCCACCAAAAAGACCGTTGTAAAAGTTCCAGAGTCTTGCGCATCCCAAAATGCCCTGCCAAAGGGTGGTCATGGCATAAATTTAAGACTGACTGGCGAAGACTTGAAGTTACAAAAACTTGTTGCTCATGGACGAACAACCCATCCTGTTCTTGCAATTGTGAGTCACATGGTGGACCTTCCTCCTTTGATGCTTGTTTGAGCTGTGACACAAAATCTCCTTGCAGTAACAGAAAATTTTGCGAGGACAGGATGGTGTCAGGTTGAGTAGCTTCCTTTTCTTCCAGAAACATACGTGACAGGGCGTCAGATTTCCCATTCTTAGAACCAGGTCTGTAGGTAATGTGAAATGAGAATCTTGAAAAAAATAAAGCCCACCTGGCCTGACGGGGTCTTAGACGCTTAGCTGTACGGAGATACTCTAAATTTTTATGATCCGTGAAAATCAGGATTGGATGACTTGCTCCCTCAAGCAGATAACGCCATTCCTCCAGAGTGGACTTGATGGCGAGTAACTCACGGTCTCCCACATCATAATTTTTCTCTGATGGACTGAGTTTTCTTGAGAAGAAAGCCACTGGATGTAGAAGAGACTTAGCGCCTTGTCGCTGAGATACGATAGCACCAACTGCATTTTCCAAGGCATCGACTTCCAGGACATAAGGTAATGCAGGATCAGGATGTTGCAGAATTGGTGCTGATGTAAAGAGAGCTTTTAATTTATCAAAGGCGAGTTGCGCTGCTGGAGTCCACTGAAATCGGGTGTTTTGTTTGGTAAGCTGTGTGACGGGGCTGATGATAGCTGAGAAGTTCTTGATAAATTTACGATAAAAGTTAGCAAATCCAACAAATCTCTGGACTCCTTTTCGATCTGCTGGCACTGGCCACTCAAGAATGGCACTAACTTTCTGTGGGTCCATTGCAATGCCTGATGTTGCGATAATAAGCCCCAGAAACTGGATTGTTTCTTTCTCAAATTCACACTTCTCAGCTTTTGCGTATAACCGATGTTCCCGGAGACGGTTGAGAACCTTTTTAACGTGCAGCCGGTGTTCTTCAATGGAAGGGGAGAATATGAGTATGTCATCAAGGTACACAATCATGAAAAGGTCAAGGAAGTCCCTAAAGATATCATTGACGAAATGCTGGAAGGTTGCTGGGGCATTACACAGTCCAAAGGGCATGACTAAATACTCAAAATGCCCAAAGCGGGACCGGAAAGCTGTTTTCCATTCATCCCCCTTCCGGATCCTTACTAGGTTATATGCACCTCGAAGGTCAAGCTTTGTGAACACTTTTGCTGTTCTGAACCGCTGGAAAAGTTCTGGAACAAGAGCAGTGGCTGTTTTAGGCACGGGCGAACGGGGCAGCCGACCGGGGCGGCATTTTTTCATAACACGTTGGGGGCGGCATGCCCGGGCCGCGGACCGGTACCAGTCCGTGGATCAAATGGTACCGGACCGCCCGAGACCCGTTCGCCCATGCCTAAAACCGCCGCAGCCGACTCCGAGCCGAGCCGAGGAGCAGAGCATTGCTCCCCCCGAGCCCACCCATTGTGTGACAATAGCGAATTAAAATTCACTATTGTCACACTGATCCTCCTCCTGGCCAATCAGGGAGTGGGTCCTCCCGCTTCCTGATTGGCCGAAAGGCAAACCCCACGCCATTGGCCGAGGAGGAGGCGCCGCGGGAGGACTGAAGAGACGTGAAGAGAAGGGAGGTAAGTGCTGTGCACGGACGCTGGCGCTCTGCATTGAAAATTGGCACTCTGGCATGGCATCTCCACATTGAAAGGGGGCAATGCTGTGGCATCTCCACATTGAAAGGGGGCAATGCTGTGGCGCTCTGCATTAAAGGGGGCATTGCTGTGGCATCTCTGCATTGAAAGGGGGCATTGCTGTGGCGCTCTGCGTTGAAAAGGGGCATTTCTGTGGCGCTCTGCATTAAAGGGGGCATTGCTGTGGCGCTCTGCATTAAAGGGGGCAGTGCTGTGGCGCTCTGCATTAAAGGGGCATTGCTGTGGCGCTCTGCATTAAAGGGGGCATTGCTGTGGCGCTCTGCATTAAAGGGGGCAATGCTGTGGCATCTCTGCATTAAAGGGGGCATTGCTGTGGCACTCTGCATTAAAGGGGGCAATGCTGTGGCATCTCTGCATTGAAAGGGGGCATTGCTGTGGCGCTCTGCGTTGAAAAGGGGCATTTCTGTGGCGCTCTGCATTAAAGGGGGCATTGCTGTGGCGCTCTGCATTAAAGGGGGCATTGCTGTGGCGCTCTGCATTAAAGGGGCATTGCTGTGGCGCTCTGCATTAAAGGGGGCAGTGCTGTGGCGCTCTGCGTTGAAAAGGGGCATTTCTGTGGCGCTCTGCATTAAAGGGGGCATTGCTGTGGCGCTCTGCATTAAAGGGGGCAGTGCTGTGGCGCTCTGCATTGAAAAGGGGCAACAATGCTGTGGCACTCTGCATTTATTGGGGGCAACAATGCTGTGGCACTCTGCATTTATTGAGGGCAACAATGCTGTGGCACTCTTCATTTATTGGGGGCATTGCTGTGGCACTCTGCATTTATTGTGGGCAATGCTGTGGCACTCTGCATTTATTGGGGGCATTGCTTTGGCACTCTGCATTTATTGGGGGCATTGCTGTGGCACTCTGCATTTATTGGGGGCATTGCTGTGGCACTCTGCTTTTATTGGGGGCATTGTTGTGGCACTCTGATTTTATTGGGGGCATTGCTGTGGCACTCTGCTTTTATTGGGGGCATTGCTGTGGCACTCTGCATTTATTATTATGTTGTCATGTTGTTTTTTTTTTTTTTTTGGGGGGGGGGGGGGGGCGCCGGGAGGGAGTCTTGCCCGGGGAGCAATTTAATGTAGAACCGCCACTGAACAAGAGGAAGAGGGTATCTGTTTTTAATTGTTATTTTGTTTAGCTCTCTATAGTCCACACAGGGTCTCAGGGTGTGATCCTTCTTTTCAACAAAAAATATTCCAGCCCCAGCGGGGGATGTGGATGGACGGATGAATCCCCTTTCTAGGTTCTCATTAATGTATAGGCGCAATGTCTCAAGCTCAAGTTCTGATAGGGGAAAAATATGTCCGAATGGAATCTCGGCCCCGGGTAACAGTTCAATCGGGCAATCGTACGATCGATGGGGCGGTAAGGCCTCAGCATTCTTCCTATCAAAAACATCTAAGAAATCATGGTAAACTAATGGAACATATTGTGAAACTGAAGTCTCTGGTTGCAGTTCCATAAGGGGGGCCGAGGTAGTGACCGTATTGGGAAAACAGTGTTGCTGGAAGGTAGGTGGTAGGGAATGAAACAGCTCCAGACTCCCAGTTTATTTGGGGATTGTCTGCCTGCAACCACGGAATGCCCAGGATGATGGGGAACAAAGGTGATGGGATAATGTCCAGGGTTAGGTATTCTGAATGATTAGAGGAGGTTACTGCCAGTAGCGGACACGTTTCTTGTGTGATAGGACCTGACTTGAGATTCGAGCCATCCACCAAATGAATCTTCAGATGCTGCATTTTAGCTTGCAGTGGGACCTATTGTTGTTCAGCAAATGAATTGTCCATAAAACAACTGCAGGCCCCCGGAGTCAATAATGGCTTGAGTTTGGATGCTCCCTCCAGGTAGCTGCAGGGAGAGAGTCAGCAAAAGGTGAGAGGAGATGCTCTTCAGGGGATATCTGGAAGTATCAGAAACAAGGACAGTCTTACGTGGTCTTATCGGGCAGTCACGCAGAAAGTGACCAATGCCCCCACAGTAAAGACATAAGTTGTTCTGCTTGCGTCTAAGTCTTTCCTTGGCTGACAGAGGTGAACGAGAAAGTCCCAACTGAACAGACTCCACCATTGAAGAGGATGGTGGCGGAACTGGGGATACAGGTGCTGCTGGTGTCCATGTAGGTGTAATGTTGCCAGATTTTTCTGCCCTCCTCTCTCGGATTCTGCGATCAAGCTGAATAGCAAGCTGGATCAAGTTTGAGAGCGTAGTTGGTGGATCTAGTCTGGCAAGTTCATCTTTAAGAGCCTCTGAAAGACCCAAACGAAACTGGTACTGCAAGGCTGCATCGTTCCAGGCAGTGTCAGAACTCCATTTGCGGAACTTAACAACATAGTCCTCCACAGGCTGAAGCCCTTGCTGGAGTTTATGTAGAATAGCTTCTGCTGTGGAGGTCCGTTGGGGATCATCATAGATCTGGGCCATGGCTTCAAAGAAGGAAGAGACTGATGCAAGAACTGGGCTGGCCTTTTCCAGAAGCTGATGAGCCCATGACTGTGGTTCCTCACGCAAGAGAGAAATGACAAAGCCCACCTTAGTAAATTCAAGGGAGAAAGTTTGTGGTTATAATTCGAAATACAACTGGCAGGCATGGCGGAAGGCCCGAAACTTATAGAGATTTCCTGAAAAGCGTTCCGGGGTAGGTACCCGAGGCTCCGGGGGAGGAACCATTACTGTAGGTGCAGGAGCTGGAGCAGCAACAGTAGTTGAAGTGCCAGATACAGAAGCTTGAGATACAATGGGCAGGGAGCGTAAACGACCTTTAATCCGGAAGTAATTCTCCTGGAGTCCGGTCACCACTTGGATTAAGGCTGTGATTTGTTGGCACACCGCCTCAAGCAGAGAGGAGCCTCCTCCAGTCTCAGTCATGGCTGAATGGTACTATCACGTACCTGGTGAAGACTGGAATGTTGTGGAGGCCTCTCTTGCTCCTCCCGCCTGACACTCCTGAAGGTGGGAACAGAGAGTGTAAGGCAAGGAGTGGCACGAGTGCCGTAGCGGCTAGCTGGTGGTGTTCACTCCATAGGTGGGTACAGCTGGTAGTCACAGTCCTTGGAGCAGGGTGCAGTGGCAGCTTGGCACCAAAGCGTGGGAGCAGTAGCCTGCGGAAACCGGGCAGTGAGGTACCGAACCAGCAAGCAAGCAAGTCCAGAAGATAAGCCGAGGTCGATAACAGCAAGGCAGTGCGGTACAAGGTAAGCAGGCAGATCAGATCCGTTTAAGCAAGCCAAAGGTCAGGGTAGTAAGCAACAGAGCAGGAGCACGGGCAGAGGCAAAGTCCAAAGGCAGGCCGGGTCATACACAGGTGAGTAGTAACAACAGATCAGGTCTCAGAAACACGGGACAAGCTGAAGACCATTCAGCAACTGCTCACAGTACTAGAGCAGTTTAAATAGGCCACTGGGAGCCAAATGCTAATTGGTGAGTGCAGGTGTGCAATGTGCATGGGTGTGAGCGAAAGTCCGTACTGGCCTTCTGGTGGAGGAAATCCGGTTTACCTTACAGGGGGTCAGCCTGTCAGTGCTTAGACCATACGCTGCACACTGCATCAAATTGGTCCACATGGCTGTCGTCCCAGAAGGAAGCCTCTTCTAAAGATGATGCACAAGAAAGCCCACAAACAGTTTGCTGAAGACAAGCAGACTAAGGACATGGAACCATGTCCTGTGGTCTGATGAGACCAAGATAAACTTATTTGGTTCAGATGGTGTCAAGTGTGTGTGGCAGCAACCAGGTGAGGCGTGCAAAGACAAGTTTGTCTTGCCTACAGTCAGCAATGGTGGTTGGAGTGTCATGGTCTGGGGCTGCATGAGTGCTGCTGGGACTGGGAAGCTACAGTTTATTAAGGGAACCATGAATGCCAACATGTACTGTGGCATACTGAAGCAGAGCATGATTCCCTCCCTTCGGAGACTGGGCCACAGGGCCTTATTCCTACATGATAACGACCCCAAACACACCTCTAAGATGACCACTGCCTTGCTAAAGAAGCTTAGGTTAAAGGTGATGGACTGGCCAAGCATGTCTCCAGACCTAAACCCTATTGAGCATCTGTGGGGCATCTTCAAATGGAAGGTGGAGGAGCGCAAGGTCTCTAACATCCACCTCTCATCATGGAGGAGTGGAAGAGGACTCCAGTGGCAACCTTTGAAGCTCTGGTGAACTCCACGCCCAAGAGGGTTAAGACAGTGCTGGAAAATAATGGTGGTCACACAAAATATTGACACTTTGGGCCCAATTTGGACATTTGCACTTAGGGGTGTACTCACTTTTGTTGCCAGCGATTTAGACATTAATGGCTGTGTGTTGAGTTATTTTGAGGGAACAGCAAATTTACACTGTTATACAAACTGTACACTCACTACTTTACATTGTAGCAAAGTGTCATTTCTTCAGTGTTGTCACATGAAAAGGTATAATGAAATATTTACAAAAATGTGAGGGGTGTACTCACTTTTGTGAGTTGCTGTACATAAAAAATACGGCCAGAAAAAGAAACAATAAACATATGTGAGAACACTTGTGAACTGAAAATCTATGCTTTGACAGAAGGCCACAGATAGCAGGAGAAATGGTTGTGTTATGTGAGCTGACACCTATGATAGCTGTGATAAGCAATTACAATTCTTTGTAGTACATTACTGATTCTCTCACCTTCTGTGGTGATAACGGCAGCCAAAGGAAATCCATTGCCAATACCCTTCGCCATAGTCACAATATCAGGCATGATATCATGAGTCTGAAACCCCCAAAAATGGCTCCCGGTCCTGCCAAAACCAGTTTGAACCTACAAGAGAAATATCACAATTTTTATGCATTATTATTATTATTATTAATTACAGTGGGTTGCATATATTTTATTTTTTATTTAGTCAGGAATGGGAAATTAAATTCTTATTTTTGCTTATTTTTTTGCTTATTTTTACTTATTTTTTGTTTGTCCGTTAATCCTGAAATATTCAATACTAGTTTTATGCAATTATGGTCTCAGCCAGCAGGTAGAGCTCTCAGCTACTTTTCCACCAGGTTTCCCGTCTCTCCTTTAACCTGCTGGAAAAATTCTGTTGCATGCAATTTCTGTGTATTGCACACACAAGGGAATGAGTCAGGAGAGTGGGTCGTGGCCATCACTCTTTGGGGCAACATTGGATTTTTAAATAAGAGTGTTGGAAAGGTAACAGCTAATGCTGTTCTTGCCTTACAAAACCCACATTCCCAGAATCATGGGTCACGTAGTCATTTTTTGATGTTTAAAATGTCATGTTTATTTGCAAAACAAAAAGTATAAGTGTATATACACTATGTAGCCAAAAGTTTGTGGGCACCTGACTATCACACCTACACTATATAACCAAAGTTTGCTGAAGCGCAAGATAATTTAGGCAACAGTGCTCACAATCCCATGGTGCTGCTCATAGGTCCTGTGCTTCATCCACCTCAGCCACAGGTGTGGTTGGCTATGGGATCCATCGCTCCCCAGACAACTCCCACTAGTATAAATGTGAAGCCTCACACGGCTAATTCAAGTAGCTCAAAAAAACTTTAATGATCGGACAGAAATGAGGACACTCCACCCATGCCTCCTTGTGTATCACCCCTTCTAAGGGCTTAGCAGTAGAGCTACGCTTCTAACATTATTGTTACAGTTAGGGGAAGGCCCTTTTCTGCTCCAGTATGGCTGTACTCCTGTGCAAAAAGCCAGCCTCATATAGACATGGCTTCATGAGTTGCATAGGTGTGCATAGCCTTTTGTATTAGAGTGTGCACCCTAAAGCTCAAACACGTGTGTGTGTGTCCATATATATATGACCCTGGCACATTGATCTCTTGAGCCGATAAGAGGGAGATCTTTCCCATCTTCCTGCCAGCACACAGAGCGGTAATGCTAATGCACATGGGGAGATTAGGGTGTGCCCAGGCACATCAGGCACACCCTGTGTGCACGCCTATGATGAGTTTGGTGTTAAGGAACTCAAGTGGCCTCCACAGAGGCCTGACCTCATCCCTACTGAACACTTTTGGGATGAACTAGAACCCAGAATGCAAGCCAGGTATTCTCGTACAACTACTTGCTTTCTGGTTAACCACCTAAGCCCCGGAAGATTTTACCCCCTTCCTGACCAGGGCCTATTTTGCGATTTGGCACTCCGTGACTTTAACGGACAATTGCGCGGTCGTGCGACGCTGCTCTTTTTTTCCCCACAAACAGAGCTTTCTTTTGGTGGTATTTGATCACCTGCGCTATTTTTTGATCATGCGCTGTAAACAAATAAAGAGTGTCAATTTTGCAAAAATAACAATATTTTTCAAATTTTTTTATATGAAATTCCCCAAAAAAAAGGTAAAAATCTAAATTTTTTAACATTTTCGGCCAATTTGTTTTATGCTACATATGTTTTGTAAAAAAAAACGCAAAAAGCGTATTTTGATTGGTTTGCGCAAAAGTTATCGCGTTTACTAACTAAGGGAAAGATTTTTGTCATTTTTGTTGGTTTTTTTTTAACGAGTAATGGCGGCGATCTGCAATTTTTTTTGCGTTGCTGCGACATTGCGGCGGACAGATCGGACCCTTGACTGACATTTTTGACACTTTTGGGGGTACCAGTGACATTACTGCAGTAATCAGTGCTATACATATGCATTGTTACTGTAAAAATGACACTGGCAGTGAAGGGGTTAACTGTATTGGAGAGGGAGGGGTTAAGTGTGTCCTAGGGGCGTGCTTCTAACTGTGATTGGACATAGCTACATGTGTAAGAACAGAGATCAACGGTCCTACATAGTAGAACCATCTGATCTCCATTCTTACACAGGGAAAAATGACAGGCGGCTTTGTTTACATTAGCCGCCTGCCTTTCTTCCTGTGTCCCGGACGATCGCAAGAGCACACGTGCGGGGGGGGTCCGTGACCGCGCGGGAGCGCGCCTCCGGCGGCGCGCGCTCGCTCCCTAGAAGCCTCACAGGCTAGCGACGTAGACCAACGTCACTTTGCCTGTGAGGGGCTGACCGCCACAGTAAATAGTCGTGCGGCGGTCGGCAAGTGGTTAAAAGACTGAATAATATTCCATTGCAGCGGTCAGTTATATTTACAGCATTTCGATTTTTGTGTACATAGTGGTATCCCACGGACACTTTAAACCTTGGGTAGAAGTCGTTCTTTCTGCATGTGCACCTTACATGCTTTACAAGATGATCCTGTTCTGCCCCATTTTTATGTCTTGGATTGAACTGCATAATTTTTTTCTGTACTCTGATGCCATCTAGTGGTGTTTGTGGTCACTTCAAACTTGTTTTCTATCGTGATTTTGGTATCTTCCTCTATCTATCCTCTTTCCTCTCCTTAGTTTAGTGCTAGCTATATCCTTCCCAATTCTTTCATCTTTCCTAAGTTTGTGTTACTTATTTGCAGAGACGGGGCTTCGGAAAGACTTTATGTTCTTATAAAAACTGGAAGTGACGAGGGTATGGTTTCTTCACGGGGTATGGTTTTTTAACGTTACACCGGCACCAGCATCACAAGTGTGGGCATCAGGCTGTGACAGCTTGCGGCTTCAAAGCCGGGTGCACACTGTGCATGCCAGGCAATCTTCTGGGACCTGTGACGTGTCCCAGAAGAATGCAGGGAGGGGGAGAGAACTTCAGCTCCAGTCACCTAGGCGGCCCGAGCGGTGGTGGGAGGTGGGTACCTGTCAAAACTAGGTACCCCCCCCCAAAAAAAAATGACATGCAAAATGTGGCATGTAAGGGGGTGAGGAGTCCTTAACCACTTGCCGACCGCCGCAGGTACATATACTGCGGCGGTCAGCCCCTCACAGGCAAACTGTCCGCCGGGCACTTGCGATCGTCCATTAGAGCGGGAGAAAGGCAGGCAGCTGATGTAAACAAGCAGCCTGTCATTCTCCCCTTTGTATGAACAGTGATCATACGGTTCTACTATGTAGGACTGTTGATCACTGTTCCTACACATCAAGCCACAGCCAATCACAGTTAGAAGCACGCCCCTAGGGACACACACAACCCCTCCCTCTCAAAAAAAGTTAACCCCTTCACTGCCAGCGTCATTTTACAGTAACAGTGCATATGTATAGCACTGATTACTGTAGTAATGTCACTGGTAACCCCAAAAGTGTCAAAAATGTCAGTCAAGGGTCCAATCTGTCCGCCGCAATGTCGCAGTCCCGCAAAAAAAAATCACAGATTGCCGCCATTACGCGTTAAAAAAAAAACAACAAAAATTACAAAAATCTTTCCCTTAGTTAGTAAACGCAATAACTTTTGCGCAAACCAATCAAAATACGCTTTTTGCTATTTTTTTTTACCAAACATATGTAGCATAAAACAAATTGGCCTAAAATGTTAAAACATTTTGATTTTTACATTTTTTTTGGGGAATTTCATATAAAAAAATGTGAAAAATATTGTTATTTTTGCAAAATTGACGCTCTTTTTTTGTTTATAGCGCATGATCAAAAAATCGCACAGGTGATCAAATACCACCAAAAGAAAGCTCTGTTTGTGGGAGAAAAATGACGTCAAATTTGTTTAGGTACAGCGTCGCAGTCGCACGACCGCGCAATTGTCCTTTAAAGTCACGCAGTGCCGAATCGCAAAATAGGCCCTGATCAGGAAGGGGGTAAAATCTTCCGGGGCTTAAGTGGTTAAAGCGGAAATTCCACTTTTGGGTGGAACTCCGCTTGAAGTTGCCTGTGGATGGTGCCAAGACAGCAGGTGACCATACTGTCCAGACAGGCTGGGTCTAAGAAGGTATGTCAATGCATAAAGCAGCATTTGAAACAGAACAAACCCAATAGGTTTTTACCATTCCTAAATCTATCCACAAAAAAAAAAAAAAAATTGCCTTTAAAAATAATCTGTAGAAAACAATACTTACTTCATCTGCGATGCATACACCTCCTTTCCCCCGTATAATTTCAAATGCCTCCTTTAAAAAATTCTTGGGATACTGAATGGCTCCACCTACGCCCTGCAAAACAAATTCACACACTTTGTATATGTATTGTTCAATGTAGCAATGTGATATAGAAAAAGAAATACCTTGATTTAAGTCTATATAAAAAATGTAATATATTGCAGCTTACTTCTCATATGTGGTGGTTGCATTCGTTTTAATTTTTCCACATTTGTTTCCTTTATTTTCACCTGTAATCCTGCAACCAACACACTTCCAGCCCTAGGGTAGCTACACTCCTCCACTGTATCTATGGATTAGCCATGGTTGTCAGACTGGACTACTAATATGTCCTGCATTTGTTCATTTCCATTAGAGTAAGATAAGGTTATTTGTGCTTTAAGCTCATAGGAAGTGACAAGGACACTGCATTCATGGCAAGATCAACAAGTATTTTCTGTATCTGAAAATGTTCCTAGCCTAAAAAATAAAAACGAATGACGCCACCGCGTCAAAGGACAGGTAAGTTGCAATATTTTATTTTTGTTTGTAGATTTAAATATTGGTTTTGCTATGTGGCCCCATCACAGAGAGTCACAGTCCTGATTGCAGAACAATGTAAGTTATGTGACCTTTGCTTTTCCAAAGCTGGCTAAAGATGGGCCATTTTTTTTTGTTCAGCCAGAAGGCTTAATGAATTAGATTCCTTCATCTACATAAGCGAGGTGGATGGAGGAATCCCCCCCCCCCCCCCCACTAAGACATTCTATTCTGACAGCAGGACGCTGACAGCCTCTGATTAAGAAAAATTTCCAACATTTCCGGTTTACAGGAGTCAATCTAATAATTGACTTCTGTCAAACAGAGATGCCCACACACGGATCAAAAGTTGGCCGGTCTATGGTCAGCTTTACTGTCACTAAAACACAAAACAATGCTAAAACAATTCAACCGCTTTCAGTTAGCTTTGGATGACAAGATGTAGCAGATCGAAGCAATACCAGTACCATAAACAATATACAGCATATCTATAGTATATGGCAGGGATGATGGTGGTTGGATGGATGTTTTCATTGTTTTTGCAATCAAATGTTGCTTGAAAGTGTTGCAATTGCTAGACAATTGTTGTACAGTGCCTTGCGAAAGTATTCGGCCCCCTTGAACTTTTTCAACCCATTCGAGGAATGGGCAAAAATTTCAGTCTCTCAATGTGCAAAACTGATAGAGACATACCCCAAACGACTTACAGCTGTAATCGCAGCAAAAGGTGGAGCTACAAAGTATTAACTTAACCACTTACCGCAAAGTGACGTAGGACTACGTCGGCAAATTTTGCGGTGTTATACCGGGATGATGCCTCTAGCTAGAGGCACCATCCCGGTACCGTGGTATACAGATGACGGTCGGCTTTCCGTCAGTAATGACCGATGTGGCTCGGGAGCCGCTCGATCGTTACCCGGGTGAGTGGGAGGGGACGCCCCCCCCTCCCGCCGCCTTCCGTGACTTTGCTCGGGGCTCCCGTCCCACCGGGAGCCCCGAGCACCCAGCCGGCACATCCGCCGGCTGGATGGAGTCCCGATCAAAGCCGGAAAAGGCTTCGATCGGGTCTCCGATGACGTAACCCGGAGGCGGCGTCCATGACGTCACGTCCTGGTTACTCTGCTGCAAAAGGCGGCAAATTTAAAAAACGGCTGTATGCAAAAACGCAGTTTTCGGCGTTTTGCATACAGGGAAGTGTAGTGGAGGGGTCTATAAAGAGTACCTGTCACTGCATATTGGTGTCACAAGGGATGTTTACATTGCTTGTGACAGCAATAAAAGTGATCACATTTTTTTTTTTTAAAAACCTGTAATAAAGTTAAAAAAAAATAATAAAATAAATAGGGAAAAAAAATAAAAAAATGTTTAGCCGCCCCCGTCACCGTTAGCTCGCTCACAAAAAGAGTCGATCCGCGAATGAAATCACTGTTCAAACCACACATGTGAGGTATCGCCGCAATCGCCAGAGCGTGAGCAATAATTTAAAAAAGAGCTACACTCTAACTCTAAACTGGTAACTGTTAAAAAAATTTAAAGTGTTGCCTATTGAGATCTCTATTGACCGTAGTTTGTCGCCATCCCACGGGTGTGCGCAATTTTAAACCGTAACATGTTGGGTATCTATTTACTCGGCGTGACATCATCTTTCACAATATACAAAAAAAAAATGGGCTAACTTTACTGTTTAGTATTTTTTAAATGCAGTGAAATGTGATTTTTCAAAATTTTTCCAAAAAAATGGCGTTTTAAAGACCGTTGCGCAAATACCACGTGACAAAAAATATTGCAATGACCGACATTTTATTCTCCAGAGTTTTTGCTAAAAAAAATATGTAAATATATATATATATAATGTTGATATGAAATATCCAATAAATTTTGTTCCACTTCATGATTGTGTCCCACTTGTTGATTCTTCACAAAAAATTACAGTTTTATATCTTTATGTTTGACGCCTGAAATGTGGCAAAAGGTCGAAAAGTTCAAGGGGGCCGAATACTTTTGCAAGGCACTGTATATAACCAGTATTACAGTAATAATAACAGTAAAGGCAAAATTAATTTTTTAAAAAACAGAGGCCAGGGTCGGGTGGAGTTTCATGGCAGAAGAGACTCCATATGCGTTGCTTCTCATGAAACATCTTCCCCTGCCTGCTATCAATTTTATTTTTTTTTAATTATCGGATAAATGATCGTCAGTTTTTGTTTTTTTTTGCATGCTAGTCTCCATATCAAAAAAGAAGAGGTTATTAAAGTACGAAAATTCTCTTACGACAGAATAAAAATTTGTAAGTAATGAATTGTATTGCATTTGCATTGTATTTTTGTATTATGTATTTTGGACGAAAACTGTACTGATTAAACAAAATTGTACGATCTGATATTGTACGAGAAAAATGTTTGTGTTTGTCCCTTCGGATAATTTTGGACGAAATCTGTGTACTAACAATCAGATTATCGTACAATCGCTTCAAAAGCGATATTTCATCCAATTTTCTGATCGTGTTTATGGACCTTAAGATCACCATGTTCACAGGGTGACAACACTGCTGCTTGATCTCACTACAGACCACACATTCTCACCCTAAAACAGGAAGTGGAAAAATAATGGATCTACTTGCAGGATTAACAGGTTAAAAACCTGTGTTACAGAGAAGACTCAGGAAAACAATAAGGCCCCTTTCACACTTGTGCGACTCCAAAGTTGCGCCAACTTTGGAGTGCCACTTTGGTGCAACTTTGACGCAACGTTGGATGGGTACAACTTGGATATGACTTTGGCTTTGACCAATTTTAATTTTCAAAATTGCATTGTATAACATTCAGGTATAACTTTCACGCAATTTCTGAGGGTTAACATTGAAGTCTATGGCCCTCAAGTTGCATGAAAGTCGGACCAAAGTAATGCATGAACTACTTTGAAGTTGCTGCAACTTTATGTTGTGCATATATGAATGGTTATTATTGGAAGACATGGGGAACGACATGTCCTGCAACTCTGATATCCAAAGTTGCATGACAAGTTGCACAAGTTGCACAAGTTACATAGTTACATAGTTTGTGTGGTTGAAAAAAGACATCAGTCCATCCAGTTCAACCCATAATGTGTATGTGTGTTTGCTGCTAACCGTACATTGTATACCCCTGTATGTTGTACATTGTATACCCCTGTATGTTGTACATTGTATACCCCTGTATGTTGTACATTGTATACCCCTGTATGTTGTGGTCTTTAAGGTGCCCATCTAATAGTTTTTTTGAAACTATCGATGCTCCCTGCTGATACCACTGCTTGTGGAAGAGAATTCCACATCCTTACTGCTCTGACAGTAAAGAGCCCCTTATGTAGTTTAACCACTTTACCTCTGCTCACAGTAATATTACTGCGGCAGAGTGGCTCGTTATCGTCTGACGACGTAGTACTACGTCGTCAGACACTCCCCCTTCTGGGCGGCGCTTGCGCGCCGCCGGAGGCTCGCTCCCGCTGTTTTCATTCACAGCGGGAGTCGGGCCAGGGGAGGAGCAGCGGCGATCGCCGCTGCTCTTACCCGATCGTCGGGGATCGAGTCTGGAGATCCGCCCGCTGTGTGTAAACACAGCGGGCGGATCTCCATAGTGACAGGGAGTGACAGATCGGACTGTTCAGCATAGCTGGACATCCGATCTGTCCATGACTCACTCAGTCACCTCCCCCCCTACACGTCAGTAAGCACCAGGCATACATTAACCCCTCCCTCTCCAATAAAATTAACCCCTTCACTGCCAGTGTCATTTTTACAGTAACAGTGCATATATATAGCACTGATTACTGCAGTAATGTCACTGGTACCCCCAAAAGTGTCAAAAATGTCAGTCAAGGGTCCGATCTGTCCGCCGCAATGTCGCAGTCCCGCAAAAAAAATCGCAGATCGCCGCCATTACGCGTTAAAAAAAAAACACCAAAAATGACAGAAATCTTTCCCTTTGTTAGTAAACGCAATAACTTTTGCGCAAACCAATCAAAATACGCTTATTGCGATTTTTTTTTACCAAACATAGGTAGCAGAAAACAAATTCGCCAAAAATTTTTAAAAAAATTGGTTTTTACATCTTTTTTGGGGGGAATTTCATATAAAAAAATGTTAAAAATATTGTTATTTTTTCAAAATAAACGCTCTTTTTTTGTTTATAGCGCAAAAAGTAAAAATCGCACAGGTGATCAAATACCACCAAAAGAAAGCTCTGTTTATGGGAAAAAAAGGACGTACATTTCGTTTGGGTACGGCGTCGCACGACCACGCAATTGTCAGTTGAAGTCGCACAGCGCCGAATCGCAAAAAGTGGCCTGGACGGAAGACAGCAAAATCCTCCGGTGGTAAAGTGGTTAAGGTTAAACTGTTTTTCTTCTAGTTTTAGTGAATGGCCTCGTGTCTTTTAGAATTCACTTACTCTGAAAAGTTTGTTCCTTTTGCTATGTTCACCAGTACAGAATTTGTACATTGATATCATATCCCCCCTCAATCGTCTCTTCTCCAGAGAGAATAAGTTCAGTGCTTGCAGTCTTTCCTCATAGCTGATGTCCTCCATTCCCCTAATTATTTTTGTTGCCCTTCTCTGGACTCTTTCCAGTTCCAGCACATCCTTCCTGAGGACCGGTGCCCAGAACTGGACAGCATACTCCAGATGTGGCCGGACCAGAGTCTTGTAGAGCGGGAGAATAATCTCTTTATTTCTGGAGTGAATCCCCTTTTTTATACATCCCAGTATTCTGTTGGCTTTGCTTGCAGCGGCTTCACAAGTGTGAAAGAACTATAAGTGATGTTTAGAACCAGGAACGTGGTGTGCTTTTTTTTTTTTTGCTTTTTATTGATTAAATGCAGTGTGATCATTTATCCAAATGTTTAAAATAAAAATTATACTCTTATCTGTTGTGCATAGATGTTGGTGTACCATTTAAAAATCTCAGTTTGTTTTGGTATATCTTGATATTCACACATTGGCTAGTTTTCTTGAATACAGATCACAGTGGGGTTGATTTACTAAAACTGGAGAGTGCAAAATCTGGTGCAGCTGTGCATGGTAGCCAATCAGCTTCCAGGTTTTATTGTCAAAACTTAATAGAATAAGCTGAAGTTAGAAGCTGATTGGCTATCATGCACAGCTGCACCACATTTTGCGCTCTCCAGTTTAAGTATATTAACCCCACTATAACCTCTAATATCTGAACATCTTTGTGCAGTTCTTAGGACATTGCTCTCCTAGGTGAAAAGTAGTAATAGGCCGAATCTTATATTCCAAGTAATGTTGTTGAGTTACCATAATGGGTTCAGCAATGAATGCAGCCACTTTCTTTGCAGCGCTGGTATCCAGAGTTTCTATAAGCTGCTTAATGTATCTGTCTTTGGCGTCACAGGAACCTGAGAAAACAGAGGCGATGAAGCTGCCTTTAATTGATAAAAAGAGAAACATTGAACTGCATTCCATATAACCTCAGAGTGGGAATCCCTAAGACTGGGTTCACACTAGTGTAAATTGGATGTGGATTTTCTCCATTGAGAGTGACCGGGTCTCAAAGGGGCAGGTTCACTGCTGAGCGGTTAGCAGAAGAGTCCTGTGTGTCTTCTGGTCCATTTCAGGTCTGAATTCAGCCAAAAATTTGGACCTGATTCTTCCCTGAAACAGAGAACAGGGACCCACCGGACCCCTGCTGTGAGCCGTTTCACACAACAGTGTGTACCAAGACTCAAGCCATGTACACACGCAACGAATTTACGCTGACCGGTCGTCCGTCTTTTGTCCAGAGTGGTGTCTGTTGGTTGGAATGTGCTCTAGACTGCGCACAAATTTTCCCGCACGACAGAATTCTACTTCAGAAGTGATGTCATGTGTTGGATTGCTATCTTTGTGTTCTTTCATCTCTGAGCATGCCTAGTCTTGCCCCATCTAAATCTGTACTAATGAGACGAAAATCGGATGTTTTTTGACGGTCGACAAAAATTATATAGCCTGCACACCAGGATTTTTTTGGCCGAAAAGTCGGAGTCGGTTGTCGGAAGCACCATACTAACAAGCCGAAAATCGGCAGATTGGCGTTGGACGAAATTTCTCGACCAAATTTCTACTCGTGTGTACGGGGCTTAAAAGATTTCCAACCGCCCTCCATACAGCCATTGTAGTCAGCCCTGGGTTTATTGTAAAGGGTGACATTCTGCAGATGACAGATCAGTTGTTACATAGATCACCTACCAAGACTAAACTAGTGTTTGGGCACTAGAGAGATTAATATTATGGTCTATATCTACATATCTTTGACCAAGACAAAGTCAGAGGAGATGAAATATGTAGGTTGGGACTTAGCCACGTCATCACGTTTGTTAGATGAGCAGTTTGTTGCTTTGAGATGCCAGCAGTGGAACAGCCATGCTTCCATCCCAAACAGGTGGAATATTGGTTCATTCACATGAATATTGTGATAGTGCTATCAATGTGCTCAGCTAATGTGACTAATCTATGGTTTTGTTTTATCTTTCTTTTAATTATTTTGATTTTGTATTAATACATTTCTGTTCTGTTTAAAGGGATTGTAAAGGGCAGATGTTTTTTTTTTTTTATTTTAATGCATTCTATGTGTAGCACCCTCCTAGTAGGTGCTAGGAAAATGCATTTACTGGCTCTTAAAAAAAAAAAAAAAAAAATGTAAGCAC